>NC_045030.1:7378758-7390020 GCF_008632895.1 Mastomys coucha | reverse complement strand
GTAAAAAAAGGTTAAATGAAATGAAAAAATTAAAAAAAAAGTTCACTCCTAAGGTAATAATAGAAAACAGCAATCACTGTTACTTCCTACAGTTCAATTATCTTACAATACATACCTCTGCCATACAGTCTCATGCTTTCCATGTAAGTTGCAAGGTTTTCTGCTACCAAAGTAACTAGGGCATGATTGTGCTGAAGTTGATTGATTAAGTCATGGCGATAAAATACATGGGGACTTCGCTGACTTTGACTGAAACGAGAAGAACTTAACAATATAATTAGGCAATTAAACTCTTGCAATCAAGCGTGTATTACCACTAAATTATTAGCTATTAATTAAAAACTCAAAAGCCAGATTTACTCATTTACTTTCTTAATGATGTTAAGCAATTTAAAAGAAATTAGTGATAAAAAATAAAAATTGTATTACTTGAAAATCAAGTCTATTATAGTATGGCAGTAGCAAAGCATTTTTATAAGAATACATAACTTTTTGAAAATTACAAAAATCCAAACTTATTTGTACAACTAGCATTGCAATTGCTGGCCAATGTTTTTTTATATCATGATCATGATCATCATCATCATTGGCCAAACAGATGGCTTTGCAGGAAAAGGCACTTGCTGCCAGCTTGAAAACCTGAGTTTGATCCCCATTATCCTCATTTTCAAAGGTGAGAACATGTTGTCCTCTGCCATATAAAAGTGAGTTTCCCTCCCCCTCCCCCCAAAAATAAAAAAATGTAGTAAAATTTAAAAAATTATTAGCCATTTAAGTTTTACTCTGGGAATATTTGGTTTGCGGCCAAGTTGTTCTTGTCACTAGATAGATACTTAATTTCTTTTCAATTTGTTTTGTCACACAACAAATTTCAGTCAACTTTCATAGCTAGTACTACTATTCTAATATAGAAAAAGTCATTAATTTCTAGAAGAGTAGCTGAATACTATGTCTACCTGCAAGTTAATAGATTTCAGAAAGGTTAAGTGGCACACATACCCCAGGGCCAAACATAAAATAGATTACTTTGACAAACATTGCTTTTTCCTCCATCTGCATCTATTACACAAGGAAACCATGATTATTTAGAGAACGCTCTCGAGATTTTATGATCTCATTGTTCACACTTCATTTATGAATATTAGTTCTACTATACTCAGCTTTCTTTCATGTCACATAATTTTTCCTTTTTATGCCAACCATTTTAACTCATTCCCACAAAATAAGAGGACAATTTGTATTTATAAACATTTTGGAACCTCAAGATAGTACATTTATTTTATCAATTAACTCACTTTCTTCTTTTAAAATTATTTATTTTTATTACATGTGTAAGTGTCTGTGCACCATGTATGTGCAGTGTCTACTGGGGCCAGAAGAGGGCATTGGATACCCTGAAAATCAAATTGCAAACAGTTGTGAGCTTAGTCCTCTGGAAGATTCTTAAGTATTCTTAAGCACTGTACCAGTTTTTCAACACCTGATTTTTTGTGTATTTATTTATTTGATCTTTTTTTTTTTCCGTTTGAGACAAGGTTTCACTCTGTAGTCCTGCCTGGCCTAGCTAGAACTAATTGTGTAAACCAGGTTGATCTGGAAACCACAGAATTCTATCTCTGATTCTTATGATGAAAAAAAAAAAATTTTTTTTTAGATATTTTCTTTATTTACTTGTAAATTTCTCCATTCCCAGTTTCCCCTCCAAAAAACAAACAAACAAACAAAAACAACAAAAACAAACCCCTGTTGCCTCCCCCTTCCCCAAGAGTGCTTAGATTAAGGGTGTATAGCACCATGCCTGGCCTAAAATAGTATACTTAAGAAATGATATTAAAAAATTCAGTGTTCTATCATGCCATCTACTATCATTTAAATCTCCATGCAATTTAATCTTCTAAACTAAGTCTAAAAATTCAAAAACAATTTTTTGTGAAAACTACCATATGACATAGCATGAAACAGCAAGATAACCCTGATTTTAATACTGATCACTTAATCACTTTCCTCAATGAAACAAAGGAGGTAAGAATGACAAAAGATTCTTTTGTTCCAAATGGAGCCCTTTTCTTAGTTTCCGGTTACTCCATTAACTTTCTTTAAAATTTTCTTTTACAATCTGATATTAACAAACTATAAATAAAAACATTTAAATTGTCTAGTTTTAAAAGTCTTACCTCAAATTTTGAGGTGCTTCACCAAACAAACTACAAATTTCTCTAATTTGCTTCAGTGCAGGAATGACCCATTTGTCATTTGTGCGAAGTTCTTCTATGAAGCGATCTATCCACTGGATCTTTTGAGTGTCCCGGTCCTTAAACAATTTCAGTGTTTTATATAGATCAATACTCAGGATAATTCTATCTCATCTAAGTCACAGTACTTAAAGATAAATGTATATTATAATGAAATTAAGCTAAATTCCAATAATCCATGGAATTATAAAGTTGGTTTTTCTTATAAGATTAACATGATAAATATTATACTGTAATGTAAAGGTTTAATTCTTTTAAAGTGCTCTAAGTATGTCTTAACTTCACATTTACTACCGAACTCTAAAAAGTAAAACACTAAAGTTTATCACATATATTCAGTAAAGTTTGACTATAACTTACTAGGTTTGAGATTTACTGCATTGACATGCAACACCCTGATGTTAACACCCTGATGTTATAATCTACTACCTAGAAAATTCTACTAATTGTTCTTAATCTTTTATGAGAAAAGTATTTACTTCCAAAGTTTCAAATTCAGCTTTAATATTTTATGATCTACTTGATTCCTTTACCATACATTTGACAACACTATCACTAAATGACCTATTGTTTTTACCTCTCCTCTTCCATAGAGACTCACATGGCTCTTAAAACATTATTGTAGAGACCTAAGAAAGGCAGACTTAAATGAACATCAATCCCTGAAATCATTAAGAAGATAATGCTAAAATAACCTAAAATTATCCTGTACTTTAGCCATCCTGTCTAGTACTGTAGAAACATAAAAGTCATACAACCAAGGCAAACACCACCTCCTTACCTGGGAGCAACTATAATCTAGTATTTTGATGTGAGCACTGAGAGCCAAGTCCATGATATCTACAGGCACATCATCACTGTGAGCTAGATTCCACAGAAGGTTCAACACTTTATGTGCCATCACACCATCTTTATCATCTTCTGCAAGACGACGAATCAGCTCAAGGAGCTTTTCACGTTGCTTTTTACTTGCATTTGTCCAACTGGCCTAGAAAGACATTTAAATGACATGAAATTTTTATTTATTTCATTTTCTCCTCTTCATTTTTAGGGTTTTAGGATAGTATGGTAGATTTCTCTTGAGTTTGAGGCCACCCAGGCATACACAGTTGAGTTCCAAGCAGTCAAGGATACACAGTGAGACACTCCCCGACTGTAAAATAAAGTGCTTTTTATTTAGTAAGCTCTTTTTTTTGAAGAGTTATTTTATTTTATGTGTATGAGTACACTGTAGCTATACACATGAGCCACCACGTGTGTGGCCTCTGCCGGCCCCACTTGCTCAGGCGTACTTCACTGTAGCTGTCTTCAGACGTACTAGAAGCGGGCGTCAGATCTCATTACTGGTGGTTGTGAGCTACCATGTGGTTGCTAGGATCTGAACTCAGGACCTTCGGAAGAGCAGTCACAATGCTCTTATCCGCTGAGCCATCTCGCCAGCCCATTTAGCAAGCTCTTAATAAGCATTTAGTAATCCAAAGGGGTATCAATTAATCATTAAGGAACTAATTATTAAGGCATTATCTAGAGATTATCCTGGGAGAAAGAAGACTGAAAGGATGTAATAATTGTTTTATTTCTTTTCTTCTTTCAAGTCTGTCACTGGTCATATATGATCACTATTTTAGGAGTCACCTCAACATGAAGGATAAATGACTATTAACTTTTGGGCATTCACAATAACTGCTTACATTATTTCTACAGCTGTCTTTATAAGAGAAATGTATACAGCAAGTTTATCTTTGCATGTGTAAAATGTGTAAATGTATTTAAAAATGCAGAAAACATTCATTAATTTGTTCCCTTCAAAGAAGTAAAATTTTCAACAAGACACCTCATTTACAACTTTTAATGTGTTAAAACTGATCTGAGAAACTTAATGAAAATATTGACTTTTAGGCTTTATACCTAGTAAATGACTTAATATGCCTGGGTAGAGGTCATTTCTTTCCCTGCTGTGAAATATACATTGAAGAAGATGTAAAGTGGTTTCATACCCAGTATAGGCATCTATGTAACCATTACCTACATTAAAAACCATGTGGTGAATAGAATCCTAGGAGCCATCTGGGACTATTTCTGAAGTTTATGTTAATTTAATCAAGATACAGAAATTACTACATAGTTTCAGTCCTTTTTCAGTATTCTGCTAATGAAATTCCTCCATGCTACTTCCAGTTTGCTTATTCCCACTCCCATTGAGTATTCCATTATATGAACATCCGTTATATGTCCTCTCTATAGAGACATTTGTAGCTATTACAACCCACTTCAGTTCATGTGTTTTTAGATATGCAAGCTGGTACATATATATGCAAGAATCTTTTGGTGTTTGGTATTGATCAAGAGCCTTGTTATGCTAGGCAAGTGCTCTGCGGCTGAGCTATATTAATATTCTCAGAATATTGTATTTCATTAGACACACCACATAACCTTCCAAAGTGTTACAGCAACTTATGTTGCCAGTCACAATCACTATTTTCAGTAGTAATAGTTGGTGAGTAATGATGTAATGCCAATAGTTAAAAGACCCTCTTATAATGTCATATTCTTTTTTTTTTTCTTGGTTTTTCGAGAAAGGTTTTCTCTGTATAGCCCTGGCTATCCTGGAACTCACTCTGTAGACCAGGCTAGCCTTGAACTCAGAAATCCGCCTGCCTCTGCCTCCCAAGTGCTGGGTTAAAGGCATGCTCCACCACCACCCGGCTAATGTCATGTTCTTAATTCAAAAAATTCACTAACCAATTAACTATGCACTCAATCTCAGCAACTGATGAGAAAGACTGTTAACACTATATAAAAGTACATGACAGAACCAATGTGAGTATGACTGGTCTGGCACTGCTTTGTAAACTGCTACAATTCTATTAAGTTATGTTTTACCTGAGTATATATCCCCAGAATACCATTATATTGATATTACTTTTATTGCCACCTCTTATGTTTATCACAATCTTCCTTTCCTACTTTTCTATACTTCAATCTACTTCCAAAATAGACTGGGAAGAGAAATTCAAAACAATAACCTGAATTTTGAACAAGAGTCTCTATTAGAGCTATTAGCACTATCATGAAAATGAAAATCAAGTTCTCAGAAAGAAAACACTGGCAAAGTCTTTCAAACCCGGTAAAGTCCTTTCATATCAGAAACTGTCTTATGAGCTTTTAAAGGATTTGTGGGTTAAGAATAACTTGTAGTGCCGGGCGGTGGTGGCGCACGCCTTTAATCCCAGCACTTGGGAGGCAGAAGCAGGCGAATTTCTGAGTTCGAGGCCAGCCTGGTCTACAGAGTGAGTTCTAGGACAGACAGGGCTACTCAGAGAAACCCTGTCTCAAAAAAAAACCAAAAAACCAACCAAACAAAGAATAACTTGTAGTTCTAATAAATCAATTCTATCTAGATATAGAATGGTAATAACATTGTTGTGTTAATAATTACCTTAAAGCAATCAAAAAGATGATCAAGTTGTTCAGGAGAAAAATCCCATGCCAATTTGGCCAGTAGATCATGTACATTCTTTACAATGGCTTCATGTTTTCCTGCCTATTGATAAATAAAAACAAAGGTCACATAGTACACTATACTGTGAACAATAGAAACATTATCTATACTGATTGCTAATGACCATCAGGAAATTATCACCATTTAATCGCTACATAATTAAAAACATTTAATCTCTACATAAAACTCTTAACTATTGATTCTTTAGATCTAAAATCTGATAATTTCATTTCTGCATATACATTGTTAACATGTATTTTAGAAATATTAAGTTTTAATTAGTTTATTGAATATACTAATACCTTAATTGTTACCTTTTTTTCCCAAACTGGAACTAAATATTCAAAAGCAAAGCTATTTTCTATATTTCTATAAAGTAAACAAAAATAACAACAAAAAACCCCAAAGCTTTGTACATTAGAATTCAACAATGTTTATGCAGTTTCTGGCTTTTAAAATTTTTTCAGAGGACAGTGGTGGCGCATGCCTTTAATCCCAGCACTTGGAAGGCAGAGGCAGGCGGATTTCTGAGTTCGAGGCCAGCCTGGTCTACAGAATGAATTCCAGAACAGCCAGGGCTATACAGAGAAATCCTGTCTCAAAAAAACAAAAAAGAAAAGAAAAAAGAAAGAAAACCTTATTGTGTGGTACTAAGGCAAGCACAATGTGCCACTGAGCTGTTTATATCCCTAGCCTTTGTTTTCTGGGTCAGAAGCTTGAGCTTTTGAAGCCTAAGCTACCTTCCATGTTTCTCCCACTTGTACACTTGCATGTGCTGAGATTGCAGATATACATAAGCATACTCAGTTTCCCTTATTATTTTATTTTTTGCCTCTTTAGCTTTTGCCAAATATAAACTGTTGAGTATTCAAGCATTATTGACAATTTCAGGAAGTTTCTAGAAGAATTTCTTCCAGAAGCGTTTAAGAGGTTTCAAGAGCCTTACCTGTGCTGCCCAGATATTATCAAGATCTTGCAAGGTCAGAGCTTTTTCTTTTATGACAAAGCGAAGAATTTTTTCTAGTTTCTCTACATACTGTGGTTGATGAAGGCTATCTCGTAAAACTATGGATAAAATATTGTTCTGTTGTATCCATTCCTAAAGGTAATTTAAAGACCAGGTTTCAAAACAAAATAAAACACAAAGATTTTTTAAAGTACAAAATATAATTTAAAGAATACATAGAAATCCAAAAGCATATTACAATATGCAAGAATGCATTGTATTCATAAAAATTGCTTTAAAAAATTTACAGTAAGCTCTTCTCTTTTCTCCTGAAACAGCATCTTGCTATGTAGCATAAGCTAGTCTTAAGTTTGTGATCTTCAATGTCTTTACATCCATCCCAAGTGCTGGGATTAAAGTTGGGAACTACTATCTGACAAAGTAATTTATTGGGGAATATCTCCATAAATTATAAACACTGAAATCATAAAAAAGATACTGTACATTCCAGCATTTAACTCACAAAAATATCACTTAAATGCAACAATCACTTAGGACTTAACTTGGGCAGAGGGCCATTTATGGCATTTGGCTCCTTAAACTAATTCTGCCCCACAATAGTTTTAGTATTAGTTTAAAAGATACTTTTTAAAAGACTTTGATTTATTAACTGACTGCCATATACTGGATGCTATTGTCGCTTGCATCTTTGAAATCTAAGTAAGAAATATATTTTCTTAGCATAGTAAACAGGTTTATAGATATTGGAACTGGAATCTGAATCAAGTCTTCATACTTCTATTGTTTGTTTCTGTAATCCTGTGCTAGACTAAGCCAGCTTGACTGTCATTTACCTAACTTCAAGAGCAATAAAGTAGGATTCATGAATTTTTTTTAAAAAAGACAATCCAGTACTCAACTTTCTTAGAATAAAGGTAGGGTGGGCCTAAAATGTGCTATAAATAGGAATCTTTTTAGCTAATATAAGTTTAGAAATTCCCAACTTGTTAAAGGAATTTTTCTAAAATATAACAAATATATAGCAATGTCAAACTATCACAAAAATTTTAATACATTTAATGATATTTTCTATATGCTTTAGGATGGGTCACATAGCTCAGAGACCAACAACATTCTCAATGCAGACAGGCACATGACATACACAAAACTAAATATCTACCACCTGACCTCCTAACCCAGGAACTGATTTAAATATCCTGTGCATTTTTCTTTTTGCTGACAACTAAACCAAAGGCCTCAATGAGGTAGCTATACTTCTACCTTCTTCATATTTTCTTTTAAAATCACATTCTAATAATTTCCCCTATTAACAAAAGAGATTCTTGGAAGATATTGGTTTGCTACAGATGTCTCATGATTGCCACATATGTACTCAAATATCATCAGTTTTATAATTAGTACTTATTACAGCAGCCATACATAAAATACATATAGGAAATAAACATCATTCTAAGTATTTAATGACAAAATGATACAAAATTATGCACTTTAAAAACAAATTCTCAAAATCAAGATAAAAAATTAATTTGTGTAGCTCTTATTCTAATATATTTATATTTATATTTATATTTATATTTATATTTATATTTATATTTTAAGACAGGGTCTCAATATGTAACCCTGGCATGTAGCAAATATCCCTGCTTCTGCAGTGCTAAGATTCTGGTTGTGCCCTACAGTACCCTCCTGTGTATTTTGTGTTTTCAAGCCATCAATTGGAATTGGTCATATGTACATGCCCCTTCTTCAATTATGTTTCAAATACTATCTCATTCACTCCCAAGCTTACTTCTACAATTTCTATAGCAAAACTTGCAAAAATCTAATAATTACATTCAACAATAAATTTATCAAAGACATACTCAGCCATTAAGTAAGTATGCTACTTTAAAATTTCAAGATTAACAAAGTTGTAAATTAACCAAAACATTCAAATTTCACCTTTAATTTAGAATGTTACAGTACTTATTTTACTGACAGCCATTCTAGGCTTAAGTGTTTATTTACTCACAGCCATCCTTTCTGCTGTGAGCCACTCTTCATCCTCAGAACTGCCATGCCGATGGGTATAGTATGACACACTGGAAATCACCTTATTAACCTCATTCAGTGCGTTCATCTTTCCATTGAAAGAAGAAATTTGCAACAATCTGTAAGAGAAATTCAGTTGTAAATTGATTCTAAAACTTCATGTAAATAATTATTTCCAAGATAAATAACTTACCTAAGTATCATTTTTAACCTAAATATTTCTAAGTTCTTTACAGTTTCTTCTTGTCCAGGAACCCGTGAAGCTAAATTCTTCAATGATTTAATAATCATTGAAAGAGCATCGTTTTTGGCTTCATTCTTTGCTTCTTTCTTCAGCTCTTCATCAGTTAAGTTCTCTAAAAACTGTGGAACCATTTCTATTATCGGAAGAAAGTATTTTTTCACCGTGTGAAGAGTAACAAACTCATAGCACTGTCCAAATGGTCTGAAATAAGATAAGAAACTCGTGTAAATACTCGATTTCTTAACATCAATTCTCACAGTACACGTATTATTTTTAAAACATTCTGTGTGCGTGTGTGTATGTTCGCATTTAGATTAGGTATAGGCAGATGCCCTCAGAAGCCAGAGATGCTGGAGTCTCCTAGAGCTGGTGTTAAAGACAGTTTTGAGCTACCTGCCATAGGTACAGGAAATAAAACTCAGGTCACCTAAAGAATAGCCACTTAAGTACTGAGCCATCTCTCCAGCTCTAATTACTCCATTTCTGAATTGAGCCAAAATAAAAACAGAAACGTTTAACATGTGACTTTAAAATGTTACTTACTTAATAAGCGCTGCAATTATCTGAACGTTTAATGCTGATCCATTAATAAAACGATCGTGCAGTATCTGGAATCCATTTAAAGTGCCAAATTTGTTGAGGAGATCCACTAGCCAACCCTGCAATACAATTAACAAGAAGTTTACTTTCTTGGCATTTAGTACCTGGCAAAGTACTATTTTGACTGATATATTAAAGCCAATTAATGTTAAATCATTCCTGAAAAGGCTTCAAAACAATCATAGCAATCGACCTGTGATACAGCAGCAATAAATACTAAGCATGAATTAAAGGAGCATACTCATATCAGTATTTCTTGTTAAACTATGTTTCTGTCTCAGCTATCCCACTTTTAAAAGTATCTGGCTTTCCTAAATACCTAAAAACACTTGTATGAGAAACAATTTAAAAAGTTAAAAAGACGTTAAATAATAGATAAAAAAAATCTACTGTAACAAATTCTGAGACAATTTCTTATTGTAGTTGATAAGTAATTTTCTACATAAGTAATCCTGAAGCCTAAAAGTGAACTGTCTACTGAAAACTAACCTCTATGTTGCAGGAATTGAACATCTGTCTACCATGAGCAAAGGCAAAGGTTTGATAAACTACTTGCATTGTAGGACAAACAGAAAGAAAAAACTTAAAACGAATTATATCTGAAAGGTAAGTATTAAGACAACCATTTTTACACCTTGCCACCCTCTAAAAGGCCATGTTTTAAAAGCCAATGAAGGGAAAGACAATTTCTTTATTATGCCCTAAGTAAAAACTATACCTACAGCTATTTTTAAAAGGGTAACTGCTGAATAAAAGATTTTAATGTTAGTATTTACTTTGTTTTGTTTTTTTTTTAGACAGGGTTTCTCTGTGTAGTCTTGGCTTTCCTGGACCTTGCTCTGTAGACCAGGCTGGCCTCAAACCTCAGCGAGACCCACCACCTGCCTGTGCCTCACCATGCCCAGCTATTAATATTTGATTTAAAGACCAAATACAAAAAACTAATTGTAGCAATATAAATTCTAAGTTCTCTAAGAAATCTACACTACCAATTTCAGTATGTTTACTATTTTTCTACATTTTACTTTGCTTTTAGAAGACCATTTCTAGGTCATTAAATTCTCTCTCTCTTTTTATGTCTATGAGTGTCTGCATGCATTTGTACCATGTGCATGCCTGGTGCCTAGAGACCAGAAGAGAGCTTTGGATACTCTAGAGCTGAAATTAAGGATGATTGTGAGCTAATATATGGGTGTTCTCAACTGAATCCACTTCCTCTAAAAGAGCAACAAGTGCTCTTTAACCAGTGAGTCATCTCTTTTGCCCCAAGTCCAAAGCTTACAGATCTCTTTTGGGATTACTTGTAAAAAAAAAAAAAAGTACGTGTTTTATGTAATATATTTTTAAATTTTTCTTCACTATGGTCCTGAGCATGGTAGCATATGCATCTATCTATTCTAGCACTTGGGAGGCAGAGCCAGGCAGATCTCTGCAAGTTTAGGGCCAGCTTGGACTGTAAGTTCTGGGATAGCCAAGACTACACAGAGAAACCTTGTCTTGGTAACTAGAATAAGACTACTGAGCTGATATACTTATTAGTTATGTATATTCTTTCTCTCTTCTTAAAGAATTTATGTTTCTGAGTTTGTCTGCATGTATGTGCACCACATGCCTGTGGAGGTAAGGAGGAATCAGATGCCCTAGAACTGGCAACATCAAACCGGAG
>NC_045030.1:7374797-7378748 GCF_008632895.1 Mastomys coucha | reverse complement strand
ACTCAGAAATCCGCCTGACTCTGCCTCCCATGTGCTGGGATCAAAGGTGTGCGCCACCACTGCCCAGCTGTGCATGCACTTTTATATGTAGTTTTATTTATACTTTTGATACATGTTTCTTTTTAAAGAATTGCTTATATGTTGGATGTAATAAGTGGCACACACCTCTAATCCCAGCACTCAGGAGGCAGAGGCAGCCAGATCTCGAGTCTGGTCTACATATTGAGACCAAGGATACTCTTATCTTTGGAGAGTACTTCCTTTATGTTTTATATCATAGTGTCTGTATCCAACTAGGGACAGAGTTAAAAATTCTGACCAATACATCTTTGATAGTTTTTTTAAAAGTTGACAAAGATTCAACTGAAAGAAATCACAAAATTCCTCAGATTTCAGTAGCTAGTAGACAACTCCCCAGAAATATGGATTATAACCATAATCTAACAAAAATATATACTAAACTCAAAGGCTTGGCAGTTTTTATATAAGAATCAGATTTCTAACACATAAAATACCTTCAGCCAGAAGTCACTCCAAATCTTTGCATTAGCCATGTTAAATCGAATTATTTTCTGTGAGCCCCTTAAAGCAGAAGATTATTGACCCACCGAGAAAAAAAGTGGAAGAAATGTAGGTACAGACATACTTTTCTACCCTGACCTCAAGGAGTCTTTCTGCATAGTCCCAGCTGTCTTGAAATTTGCTTTGGAGACCAGACTAGCCTCAGACTCAAGAGATCCAACTTGCCTCTGCCTCTGGGATTAAAGATGTATGTTTGGCTAGATGGAACTTTTGACTTTGAAGATCAGTACTTTGATGGTAACTGGATGCTACTCAAGCAAAAACAAGCCACCTAGTGACAACAGTATGAACTGGAAAAATGACAGTTCTAAGTTTAACACAATTGGTGGCTCGGCTCTTAACAGTTCTAAGTTTAACACAATTGGTGGCTCGGCTCTTAAGCATTGCTCTTACAAAGAAATTGGGGTCAATTCCCAGTACCAACACGGTGATTCACAACATTCCGTATCTCCAGTTTCAAGGGGATCCAATGCCTTCTTCTGGCCTCTTAAGAGCACCAGGCTTGCACAGAGTGTACAAACATACATGCAAATTACTAATGCAAATAAAATAAATAACTCTTGAATAAAGGTGTCCCTAAAGTCTAAATTTAGAAATTATGTATTGCTAGCACTTACTAAGGAAGATTATAAAAGTATAAAATTTAAAGTGTATAGTAAAAAAGTACCAAGTACAGTCTTGTTTATACTGCTATAGAAAATGTTTTCAAATATATATTTTAGTAAAATTTCAAAGATTTACTATCATGCTTCTATATTACTTTATCTTTGTGATGTATTATTAAGCATGTATAGCATATATCTATTTTGAAGTTTAAAAAAACTTAGAATATATAAAATCATCATGGCCTTATTGATTCACACCTGAGGTTTTTAATCAGTCATAATCTCCTCTATACTATTGTTATTGTTGTTATTACTATTACTAAGGAAATGTTATATTAACTCAATTATGACTATTTTCAGGTTAACTAAAAGATAACAGAAATTATATAGTTAATTAACATGGAGAAAAATTTTAAGAAGCCATAAGCACTGAACTAAAATGCTATGACTAGTGCTCCTAGTGCTATATATATAACAAAAAAGGGCTCCTAGTGCTATATGTATATAAGTCTCAAAACATACCTGGTTGCCAGATGCCAATTATTACTACACAGAAAAACTAATAGTAGTACAAACAATAAAATATAGTTTTGGTACACAATGAAGAATTCAAACCATAATGCAGAACCTCTTTTAGAGTATAATTAAACCAGTCTTTAGCCATGTTACCAGGAGACTGAGATTAAAGTTCTGTGATAGAACAAAACAATCTTCATATTTAAAATTTGAAAATAATAAACATACTTTTGGTGATCGAGGGTCTGGAGAACGAGCAAAGAGTTCATCTTCAGGCAACTGAGCACTTGAGGACACTGATTCACAGGGACGTGTACCATTGTAGATATGGAATTTGCAATGAGGATTTAAGGCCATGGCAAGAAGTTCTAGAAGTGGAAACCAGTCTTGGGCTAACTTAGCCACACATAGCTCCACCAGGCGATGAGTATTGTTAATAATACATCTCTGTTATATATGGGAGAAAGGTGATTTAAAATATGAAAACATTGCAATTTCAAACAGATGTAACCCGAATTACTGTTAATATTAAATGAGCTCCTTGTTTTTTATATTGATAGATACTAGTTAATCCACTAGTACTATGACCAAAGTAATTTGCCGTCAAAAAGCTACTTGCTTAAAAATGAAGTAGGTAGGTACTATGAGTTGCCAAATTCTGCTATTATCTTCAGACAAGATATAAATTCCCATTTTTCTAAAATTGAAATAATATACCAGTTACCTTAGACAGAAGACTATACACTGACAAGCTCTGTATTTCTAAATCTAAGAAATTAATCTAAGAAAGTCCCAGTTGGTGGGACTTTTACCCCATAGTCGTAATTGAAAAACCAGTTTAGACCACAAAACATCATCTGCTTTATGACTATTTCCAAACATAGAAACAGGTTTATAGCATTTTACAGCATCAAATTAGTCCAAAAACAACTATTTTCACTGTTGAAGTGAAATCTGATTTCATCCTACAAATAACAAGCACTGAAGTATTTGTTTTTGTCTCTGCTCAATATTTGGAGATATTAGGGACCTGATATTACTTTAAGTAGTTTTTACTTAAAAAGAAATCACAACTGTAAATTGAATCAAGGCTATAGAACTATTTAAACAGTAGCTCATGATTCAGATACTTAGGAATTTTAGGTGCCCAAATTAAAATATACATGTGAGTTCATTTCTCACTACTTCTATAGCACTGACCTTTCTGGTGCCCCCAAATCTGTGTTTTATTTTCCCCTTCTTGGGTATTTTGCCTTTAATACATAAAGTAGTAGCATATTTTATAATCGATAGCACCAGATTTTCAATAAAATGTGGTGACCTGCCTAAGGTCAACAGGCATTGGAGAACCAGGGAGAAAGATTAAACCAAGTATTTTTAACTCTAAAATCTCATGTTAATTTTAAATGTCCATGCTGCCTCCAAAGAGATGAATTAATATGAAATTGCTTTAAGTCATACTTTTATACTCTAATACATACATACAAACACACACATACTTGTTCTTCACATCCAAAGGATCGCTATATAATCTGCTTTTTAAAAGTCAAATGGAAAACTCACGTGAATTTCAAACTTCCAGCCACTCACTGCTTCATCTGTAAGGATTTTTGTGAATGAGACTGTTAGCCCATCTCGGAAAAATCGCTGACATGCTTCACTTTTAACATCAAGGCCTAAGAAAGGGAAGAAAAAATAATTATGCTCAACTATATGATGAAAGGCATAAGTAATCAGAAACCTGAATAACAAGCTAGCAGTTGCAGAGCACATCTGGGAAAAAAATGCTCACAGTGAAATAACACTATTGTTATTTCAAAGTTTGTGTATGTCAGAAAAGAAACTTAACTCAGAATTACTAAAGAAAAATTTAAGTATGTGTGTATGTAATGACCTGAGTTTATACCATGTTGAGTGCAGGTATTTAGGAGCTGGTGGTTATGGGCCACACCAGTCATGGGTGCTAAGAACCAACCTGGGTTTCTTCTCCAAGAGCAGCAAGCATCCATAAATGAACTGCTTGGCTATTTCTTTAGCCCTCCCACCCTAAGTAAAATTTTTAAAATAATTACGCAGAAGTACATTTAATGTGATAATATTAACAATAACTCAGGACTGGGGATATAGCTCATTGCAAAGGCAGCTAGTCTTAAAATGTACAAGATCTTAGGATTAATCATCAATGAAGTAAAAATAAATAAAAAATTAACTGTATCTTTTTGTTTGTTTGTTTTTCGAGACAGGGTTT
>NC_045030.1:7370346-7374787 GCF_008632895.1 Mastomys coucha | reverse complement strand
GGTTAAGAGTACTGACTGCTCTTCCAAAGGTCCTCAGTTCAAATCCCAGCAACCACATGGTGGCTTACAACCATCCATAATGAGAACTGATGCCCTCTTCTGGTATGTCTGAAGACAGCTACAGTGTACTTACATATAATAATAAATTATTATAATAAAAAAATTATAAAAAAAAAACAACAGAGCCATGCATCATCAAATACAAACAACATCTTTAACATCTCAATTTGTATAAAACTATCTTATTTTAATTGTATAATATGGGTGATATTTAAATTGAGCCTTATCTAAAATAAACTGGTTCCAAAAAAAAAAAAATATCAGCAAGGTATACACACCACTGAATGTTAATAGAATTAACTGAAATACCACGTTTTTATTACACAATTAATGTTTAGACTATAACTAGCAATGTTCATTTAAATTGTAGAAAACAATCATCTGAATAAAACAAAGAAGGAATAACTAATGTGAAATAAAAATCCCCTTGCCGGGGCTGGTGAGATTGCTCAGTGGGTAAGACTGCTCTTCCGAAGGTCCTGATTTCAAATCCCAGCAACCACATGGTGGCTCAAAACCACCTGTAATGAGATCTGACACCCTCTTCTGGTGTGTCTGAAGATAGCTACAGTGTACTTATTTATAATAATAAATAAATCTTTAAGAAATTGCCAGGAAATTGCTTATTGTCAGTTATAACACAGCTGTGGTGGTATATTTTGGTTAAGTGTCCTCTAAAGGTTTGGTCACCACTCTGGTGATGTGGGGACTTGGTAGTTCCTGTAAGAGGCAAAATCTAGTAACAAGAACTTGAAAAAATAGTAGTGGTTTGTCCTCAAAAGACTCCAAATCTTTCTCTCTTTTGCTTCCTGTACACTAAAAGGTGAGCCTCTTTTCTCTATCCACACTTTGCCTTAGCCCAATAAAACATATTATGAAATCTTGAAAAATATGAGTCAAAATAAATCTTTTCTGTTTATAAGCTGATTATTTGTTATTTGTCACAGTGATAAAAAATAATACAAAATACTATTTCATAAAGTAAAATATTGCTCCTTTTTAATTTCCAGTGCCTTAGCCAGGGCAGTATTGGCATATAGCTTTAATCCCAACATTCGTGGGGCAAAGACAGACCTGGAGTTCAGCGACAGCCAGGGCTACTTAGAAAAACCCTGTGTCAAAAAACAAAACAATTCCACTGCCTTAAAAAAGAACTGAGCACCATAGATAGCCATAGTCGTCTACTAAGAGAATTCTACAGCACCAGAAATAGACGAGAGTAATTTAATAAAATTGCTCAATTTCAATATTAACCTTTTACTTCTGGACAACTGAGTACCAGATTTCTGATTCCTTTTACTGGGTTTTTATTATTTCTTTTAAACACAGAACCATTTTTACAAGTCTTTTTTTCTTTTAGAGAAAAAAATCACATATTTTATAATTTTTTAAAAGCTAATTTTATTTAAAAAACACATTACTGGGCTAGCCATAGGGCTCAGCCTTAAAAACAGTTTGCTCCCAAGGACCTACAGGGTGGATGCAAAAGAATCAACTCTTACAAGTTCTTGATTGTATATGTATCCCAACTCCCAACCACAATGAATACGTAAGTTGAAAACAAAATCAACAAAATAGTCATCTTAATTCAAAGAATCAAAGATTAAGAGTCATGCATACCTTTGCTTCAGGAAAGCTTAAGTTATTTATAGGCTTACATGTGACTCATCTCAAGATCAGAAATCCCTTAGGATACTCACCATCCCCTTCCCACTTCTGCAGCTACTTAAACCTGACTGATATTTGTACTACATATCACCTACAGAGTATTTAATTGTAAAACCTTTTGTGTACATTATTCCCATAACAAAAGTGTTTTAAATCATTGACTGCAAATCTAAACAATGGACTTACTCTTTAGAAATATGAATACATATACATTTTATGTCTACCACTCTTGAGCTCACATTCTTTTAAGAAGGACAACCCTCTATTTGTAAGTTTACTATATATATATATATATATATATATATATATATATATATATATAGTACATATATATATACATATATATATACACACACACACTTACTTAAAACACTGTGTTTTAACAGGAAAATGAAGTTTTCAAGAATAAAGTGAAAATATATCTAGTAGCATGCATTTAGAAAGGCATGATACCGAGACATACCTTTCTTACTAAGTTCAATAGCAGCTTCTAAAAGCACTTCTAATTCCCCTTTCGGCAATACTGGAACAACCCATCGAGGCCTAGGAATTTATAAAATAAAGAGACTTACTGGTTATGCACTAAATAAAAGACGTACTATAGCCAGTTATTAATTATTTATTTCACTATGAAAATATTAAATGTTAACTAAAATAGCATTAAATAGGGAAACAATGGTGCTGGCTAAAGTTTTTACGATTATCATTTGTTGTCTCTACAAGCAGACTTTTAAAAAATATTATAAACTCCTACAATAAAATATCAATTAGGCATCAAAGAAGCCTATTATGAAAACTTCACAGGAAAGTTTTCAGGATTCAGATTAAAGAAGCCTTGAACTTCCTCACAACGAATAAAAACTTTAGGAGGCCAAAACTGATTTATGCTTGATAATCTATCAACTTTTTTCTAATAACATAGTAGAAACAAATAATTATCCATTATTTATTTATAAACATTCTTTGCTTTTTTCTTCCATCAAGAGTTGTTTTCATGCAGCCTAGTATCTAATCTGCATATTTTACCAACCATCAGACAAAACTGAAATATGACAATGCAACTTTGTTATGTCATCTGAAAACAATCAAAGATCATTATAAGTACATACTTTCAATAGTTCAATATGTGATTACTATATACAGACTGCTATTAGAAGCATGTATGTTCCCTTAAATGTTCCTTTGAAAATGAGTCAAGTGGAAGAATATTTCAAACAAATTAAAACAAGTTACAAAATTATAGTAAGATTTTTTATGTATAGAAAAATCAATGCAAGCATGATAGTAAACAGAAATATAATAAGAAAAATGTACTCCTGATTATTAAAAAAACTTTGGTTGGAATATGTGAAAAGGTGGGGGTTATGAGGGAGGGGTTAGAGAAATTTAATCTATTTATTGTATATTATACAGTTCTATACTGAGTAATGCACACTTATTACTAAAAAAATGAGATATTTGTTTGTGTGTTTTTTCCAGACCAAGTCTGACTATGTGGTTCTAGCTATCCTAGCATTCACTATGTAAACCAGGCTGGCCTTGAACTCAGATATCTGCCAGCTCTGCCCCCTAAAGGTTGAGATTAGTGGTGTAGGACCCTACAACCAACTCAGTTTTATTTTAATGCAAAGAATTTTTTAATTCCCCTGTGCATGCATTTAATAGTTTTTACTTTAAGTAAAAATACACCAAAAAGTTAAGTAACTATAAGAAAGTGTATTTTCATTATTTTTTTCAAAATATTCTCATTTTTAGTTAATTTATTTTATATGCATGGGTATTATGTCTCTATGTACGCTTGTTGCCTTTAAAGACCAGAGGAGGTCACTAGATTTCCAGGTCTGGAATTATAGATGACAGCTGTAAGATGCCATGTGGTACCAGGAATTGAACCTGGGTCCTCTGGAAAAGCAACAAGCACTCTTAATGGCTTAGACATCACTCGAGTACCCAGTTTTTGAGTGGCCCTTGTTGAATTCACACTGCCCAGTGAGGATGATGCTCAGATGGGGTTTTTTGATATGTTCTTCTCATTTCTTTATAACCTTTCTTACTCTGCAGAACATCATAAAGGGCAAGCTAAGAAACTTCTTATGACCTGGTTTGTTTCAGGGCCACCCTAGTTATTAAAATCAGTCAAGAATGTGCCAATTGTAAAGAAACTTCATCAACTTTTAAAAAGGCAAACTAAATAACTAGTTCTACTTTGGAACAAATAGCTAAGGCCACATTGTTAATCTTAAAAAAAAAAAAAAGACCTCACTAATGTTCTTGCTCCTTTTTATTAGACCCATCAAACCATGGGTTGTAAAGTACTTGGCAGTGACTGTGATGGGAAAATTAAGGCAACAGGTTCTTTTTCACTCTCTTTGTACCTACTACACATAATGCTATAAAAATGGTTTTAGAAACAAAACCAACTGACCTGTTGATCATATCATCTAACTTTGCCAAGTCAGTGTGTGGAAATGCAGGTTCCTCGTCTTCAATCTGTGGAGGAGCATCACCTTGACCTTGCTCATCAGGAGGAGTTGCAGGGGAATTTTCATTGGACGAATCAGGCGATGAAGTCTTGATTAAAAGATAACATTATAGATAATAAGTTTCTATTAACACACATATATACAAACACTAACATATTAGCATTATTTTTTTAAAGATTTATTTATTATTATAAGTAAGTACACTGTAGCTGTCTTCACACACACCAGAA
>NC_045030.1:7368179-7370225 GCF_008632895.1 Mastomys coucha | reverse complement strand
TGGTTGCTGGGATTTGAACTCAGGACCTTCAGAAGAACAGTCAGTGCTCTTACCCGCTGAGCCATCTTACCAGCCCATATTAGCATTATTTTTAAAAATGTTAGTAACATAAAATTCTACAAAGACATCATTGAAAGCTTATGACTTAATATGTCCTCCTTCCAAAGTTTATGCTGAATTTCCAAGACAGACTAGCAACCTGATGGTGAGCTTTTACACTTAAAATGGAGAACACTACACTTACCAAACAGCTAAGTTGCCAGGCAAAGAATTCAACTGCTAGAAACCCCATACAAAAGCTATCTGCAGTATGTATGTAACATAAAGTTAAACAACCAACAAAACACTTTGCCCTGTGTATTCACATTTTTACAGAAAACACAGACAAAACCAACTGTAACCATATATAACACCACACCAACAAATAAAACACCAGTAATGACATTTTAATTACCCCCTTGTTATCTTTTTATTAGCTAAATAAATACTGGCCATGTATGCATAAATTTTTCATACCAGCTCTAGGGAGATCTTATACCTGGGACTATATTTGTCCTTTAAAATTCGGTATCTATTTAAAGATTTACTTATTTTTGTATATGAGTGCACTGTAGTTGCCTTCAGATGCACCAGAAGAGAATATCAGATCCCGTTACAGATGGTTGTGAGCCACCAGGTTGCTGCTAGGAATTGAACTTAGGATCTCTGGAAGAGCAGTCAGTGCTCTTAACCGCTAAGCCATCTCTCCAGTCCCATCCTTCAATATATAAGTATTCAAATTCTTCAGCATTACATAAATTAAAATTGACATGAATCATTGTCAAGTGTAAATCTTCTTGTAGAAAACAAATTTTTCTTTAGGTTACTAGAAATATAGCTACAACAGTATAGATAATTTATTTTAAAGCTATTGGCACACATTGCCAAATTATAATCCAGATCCTTCTCAGATAACACATCTAAGGAATATTCATCCCACTTGTTACTGGTTTTTATGTCTTATGACTTAAAATTTCTTCTACAGATACAGATTTTAATGTTAAAATTTTGAATAAGAAATTCCCTTTATGGGCCACAGCAAGATGGGCTGAATGAGTAAGGAAGGCACTTGCTGCCAAGTCTGATGCCTCAAATTAAACACCCAGAACACACACGGTGCAGAGAATTGACTCGCTTGAGTTATTATTTCTAACTTCCCTTTTAGTAAATATATGTAAAGCTTATGAGAAACTGAGCCCTGGGCTGGAGGGATTAAGAGTTAAGAGAGTGTACTGTTGTTCCAAAGGAACAGAGTTCAATTCCTGGGACTTGGACAAGGCAGTTCACAAGCACCTTTCATACCAGCTCCAGGGAGATCTTATATCTACCTCTGTATGCACCTGTATTTATATGCACAAACCCATAAATAGATATACACAAACATATTTAAAAATAATGAAAAGAAAAAAAAACTAAACTAAAATACTAAGTCCTAACTGGGCTCTGATTAAAACTTTGGTTGTTCCTTTGTGATCAAACAGTATCAGATCTTATGAAGTACTTAAAACTCTAACATTAAAGAATATAGAATAATAATAAGAAACAGTGAGAAATTCTTAAGTAAACAGGGTGATTCTATAGGCAAGAATGTAATTTGCCCTTTTTTTGTTTGTTTGTTTTTGTTTTTGTTTTTTTTCAAGACAGGGTTTCTCTGTGTAGCCCTGGCTGTCCTGGAACTCACTCTGTAGACCAGGCTGGCCTCGAACCTAGAAATCTGCCTGCCTCTGCCTCCCAAGTGCTGGGATTAAAGGCGTGTGCCACCACCGCCTGGCTGTAATTTGCTTTTGTTCTAAAATTACCAACCATCAAAACCAAAAAAAGAAAAAAAATACCATCTTAACAAACATGTTATTATATAATATGTTATATAATACCTAACAAACCTAAGACTTCTAAAAAAATCAAGTAGATTTTAAAATAAAAGTTAGGCTAGAGAGTGGTTAAGAGCACTGACTGCTTTTCCTAAGGTCCTGAGTTCAAATCCCAGCAACCACATGGTGGCTCACA
>NC_045030.1:7366601-7368002 GCF_008632895.1 Mastomys coucha | reverse complement strand
TTTAAAAAAAGAACAACAAGTGTTTATGGGCTGGTGAGATGGCTCAGCAGGTAAGAGAAATGACTACTCTTCCAAAGGTCCCGAGTTCAAATCCCAGCAACCACATGGTGGCTCCCAAACATCTTATGCCCTTTTCTGGTGTGTCTGAAGACAGCTACAGTGTACTCATATAAAATAAATAAATCTTTTAAAAAAAAAAGGAAAGGAAAAAGCATATAAAATAAGAGTTAACATATGCAGCCGGGCAGTGGTGGCCCATGCCTTTAATCCCAGCACTTGGGAGGCAGAGGCAGGCAGATTTCCGAGTTCGAGGCCAGCCTGGTCTACAGACTGAAAATTCCAGGACAGCCAGGGCTATACGGAGAAACCCTGTCTCGAAAAACAAACAAAAGAAAACCAAACCAAAACAACAACAGAAAAAAAGCAAACAAAGAAAAATGGTTAACATATGCTTTTAATCTCAGCATTTGGGAGACAAGAGATATGAGATCTGAGATTGATGCCAGTTTAGTTTACATGGAGGGTTCCAGGCCAGCCGAAGCTGCATAGTGAGAGAACTCAAAATGAATATAATGTTAACAACTAGGATTTTTTTTTCACTGAAAGCCCTGAAAAGCCATAAATATTCCAAAAGAGGTTAGAATCCATGCACAATGCAGGTAATAAAGAAGAAAAGACAGAGAAAGATAAACTACTAGCTCCTGGTTTAAAAATAATCATTAGTATCCAACAGCCCTTTGACTATGCTTAAAGAAACTTAAATACTGGCCTTCAAATTTATAGCCCCAAGTTCTATCACCATTTTATGTCTTAAAAATGAGACTTGTAAAAGAAAATGAATTAACGAAGTTGCCACATTTGGATGAGACTATCTGGCTTGCTTATTTCTCTCAACTGGGAAAGGAAGGAGAGTCAGAGAGGGCATAAAGTCTTTCCTATAAGAATAATAATAGAATAGATAACATGCAATAGCTAAATAGCAAGAAACTAGCACCAAGCCACAGAAAAAAGTAATCTACAATAACAATTTTGCTTTAAAATTTACCCAAAGACTACAAAAATGTATACTTCTATAAGCAGCTTGTTTGTTACTAGTGCATATACAAACTTCAACATTTATGTATAACACCACTATAGAAGTTACATTATCACAAATCTTACTCTTTGTGTTATTCAATTTAATTCTTCAAAGTATAAAACTGTGTATATTAGAAAAGGCTGAAATAAAATTCAGGAGATGAGAACAAGAAAATCAAATACAAGCCAGTGGTGGTGGCTCAGCCTTTAGTTCTAGCACTCAGGAAGCAGAAGCAGGTGGATTCTCTGTGAGTTTAAGGCCAGATTGCTCTACAAAGCAAGTTCAAGGATAGTCAAGGCTACACCGTGAGTTACTGTCTCAAA
>NC_045030.1:7350184-7366460 GCF_008632895.1 Mastomys coucha | reverse complement strand
AAAAAAAAAAAAAAGATTGAGCAGCTCCAAGCTACAGCACACACTTAGCATGTGCAAGGAAGTTCCATTCCTGCACCCAAGAACACAAACAGTATTTGTATCATCTTTCTTTTTTCTTTTCTTTTTCTTTCGAGACAGGGTTTCACTGTATAGTCCTGGCTGTCCTGGAACTCACTCTGTAGACCAGGCTGGCCTTGAACTCAGAAATCCGCCTGCCTCTACCTCCAGAGTGCTGACATTAAAGGCGTGCGCCACCACTGCCTGGCCACAAACAGTTATTTGTAAACAACTGCATCTAAATACAGTTGGCACTCTAGATGAAGTGCACAAAACTGACCGAAAGACTAAAAACAAACAAATACAAACAAACAAAAAGCCAAAAAAAATCTCTTAAAAAAAAAAGATGGATCTAAGCTGGGCATGATGTATACATCTTTAACGCCAGTACCTGAGAGGCAGAGGCAGGAGGATCTCTACAAGTTCAATGCCAACCTGGTCTACATAGTGAGTTCCAAGACAATTAGGGCTATGTAGAGTTCCTGTCTCAGAAAAACAAAAACAAAAGACTGATCTATATAGAAAACTCGCTTACAAAAATCAAGGTTTTTTAACTAGTAAAATCTTCCTACTAAAATCTTCCAATGGGGGGAACAGGAATCAGAACTAGAAAACTTATATAAATTGAATGATAATACATATTGCCTTAAGAGCTTTAGGGCAAGCAAATACACCAGTATCTATGCTAAGATATTTTTATTATTATTAAATTAATTAACTTTACAATGCAATGTCAGCCCTTCCTCTCTCCTCCCAGTACCCCCTTCACGTAAGTCTTCCTCCCCCACATTTCTCTTAGAAGGGAAAGCTTCACTCTGGGTATTAACCCCCATCTTCCCATCCCCCCTTAATTTTACTTGATCCTCAAACAATGCTATGAAGTTCCATTACTGGCATCCCTATCATATAAATGAAGAAACGGGATTAGAGGTTATATAATTTACGTAGTCATAAAGCTAGTATGGTACAAAGGTGAAATTTAAACACCAGTAATACTACTACTTCAGTACATAATCTTTAAAAATATTTCAGATTGGGGCTGGCGAGATGGCTCAGTGGATAAGAGCACTGACTGCTCTTCCAAAGGTCCTGAGTTCTGCTGGAGTGTCTGAAGACAGCTACAGTAAATTACATTGGAGGGAGCAGGGCTGGAGCAAGCAGGGCCGGCAGAGGTCCTGAGTTCAATTCCTAGCAGCCAAACACATGATGGCTCACAGCTATCTGTACAGCTACAGTGTACTCATACACATAAAATAAATAAATCTTTAAAAATATTTTAGATTGACAATTAATGATTTTATGTATGTGGCATACAAAATGGAATTATAATTTACTTGGTCCCATAGGCTACTCTAAATTGTACAATGGTTTCTCCCAGAATTGACACCAAGCTTAATTTGTTCATTTTATTGAAGACTGATACTGTAAGACATATGAAAAAAAACAACCAGAAAATAATATTGATTTCAGCACCTATTTTGCTACTGAAAACCTGTATTTACTTTTCTTAAAACATTCACTTTATGGTTACTTGACAATTCTATCACATTTCCTTACTTAGCACTCAAGAGTTTAGAAGACATAGCAATGTGGCTTTAACTAGTATCTTTAATTTCTTACCTGATTCTGTTGGAGGGGGGGCTGAGACTGTCCATCAGGGGCTTGGCCCTGGTTGTCATTCCCTCCAACTGGAGAGCCACGAGTCGTGGCTGTCATACTCGACACAGGGCAGATCTTTGCAATTTTGTCTGCTTATGTAGTTGTCTTAAGAAAAGAAATTATAGTCCACTTAAAGAAGATGAAGCATTTGTCAGTCTTAAAAGGTACCAATTCAAGAATAAAACATCTTGCAGAGACCATTGCATAACCTATAAGTAAAAGAGAAAAGAGAATATTTTATTTTAGATATAACAAGCATGAACTAAAAAACTATTCAAGTTTAGTATCACTAGTGAATCAAGTCAAGGAAGCATGACTATATAAATGACAGGTAAAAAGTGAAAAACTAAAGCGTCATTACTATATTCAACTTAAACTAATAATGGTACTACAGCCATTATACCACAAAACCCATACTGTTTAGCTGTATCAAGTAATTTCAATTTTCTTCTGGAACTAACTTCAAATGCAAGTCTATCAAGAAGTTAGCTGCTACTTGGTTAAATCATAGAATGGGGCAAACTGACCTTAACTGGCCAATGCCTTAAGTATATTGCAAAAGCATGTATACTCGGAACATAAAGCATAAACTGACTTGTAAAGTTTAAGACACACTATTCATCTAGCAAAGACAGCAACAAGCTCTAACAACACACACAAATACACACACAAATACACACACACACACACACACACACACCCCTAAAAAAGAAAACAAACAAGCAAACCTATCAATACCTAGACCTTGAATTTCAGATTCCTCTAACTGTAAGAAATATACACTCTTATTATTTACATCCCATCCTTATTCCCAAACCAAAGACTTCAAACCCCATCACAACTTTTGGAGGGAATTTTTCTTTGTAAAGAATAAACTGTGTAACCTACTACTCCAATACAACTGAATTTATCAAATAACTGTAGCTTTCTACTTTTGATAAGGTTTTCATCACAAGCACTTCTGGAACCCTCTCAAGCAACAGATCTCAATCACTTAATAGCAAGCATTCTTTGCAACCTAACAAAAGTGCACAGAATACAACCAAAACTTTAATTCCAATTATTATACCACTGAGTTTCCTTTTGGTCTTCAGCCTAAAAGCACCTCTGGTCTTTTTCAAGAGTGTTGATGTCCAGATTCCTCATTAGGTACAATCAGGCCTATACAAGTGCACTTTAACAACAAACAAGCCAACCTCCTATGATTGAGTTTAATGTGCCATCTGTATTTGGGTCTAATTTTCACCACTCTCACATAGCCCAGAACAGCCCACATACTCTGAAATTGAAATATCACCTAAGCCAGTCAAGGTTCTTACTCACTGTCTCCTTGAGAGACTGCTACAAGCATTTTGCAAAATTTCTACTCATAACCTTGGCTTAAGCCAGTTAAGATCAGCATGGCATGTAAAACATATTCGGAACTCTTATACTTTAGCACTATAGTAATAAAGTACAACAGACTTTCAAGTACTTTATACAACTCATTTGTTTCTCCCAGTCTGTGCACTACAGAAAGTATTATTTTCCTCATTTCAGAGTCAACAAAAAAGCTGCAGTTTAGTCAAACCCATTCATAGCCATACCTAACTCATGTCTACCTCTACATTATTATCTTCTTAAAGTAAAAAAGAAACGTGTACCTCATCAGTAGGTTAATGAGGAAAATGTAAACAGAAAGCTTAATTCCAATTAAAATAAAATATACTCTAGGCAGTATTCACAAATATCAGGAGAATTGACAGATTTATCCATGAAAATTAAGTTAAGTGCTCCAGTAAACATTAAAGGGATGTTTTCAGTTAAAGAAGAAAAGGTTCTGGAAATGATGACTGCTTATAGGTCTTTGAGAGAAAACTATTTTCTCAATATTCCATGTGTATGACTGTTTTGCTGCATGTACATCTGTTCATTACAGGCAAGCAATGAACTCAGAGGCCAGAAGAGAGAGAGAGAGATCCTTATGAAATGGAATTAGCCATTACCATGAGTTTGAAACCAAATCCAGGCTTTTTTGATTTCCTGAAACTGGAGTTATAGGTAGCTGGGATCTGTCATTTGAGTCTTGAGTCTTGGTCCTCTGCAAGAGCAGTAAACCGCCAAGACATCTTTCTAGCCCATACACAGACACAGGCATAGTTATGTGCGCATTCACACACACGCACATACACACATACACATCCCTCCCTTTCACTTGTACATATTCAAAACTTTTCACCAATAGACAAACCAAAACTATTGGACAAAAGTGATGAGAAAAATTATCCCAGACAAAAATACCATAATTACTAAGGGACAAAACTACACAAACCTATCAAAAAATTTGGATTTAGAGACCTTTCATGAAATTGGACTTTTCATAATTTCCTCACATTAAGTATTTTTCTAAAACATAACTAGTTAGATTAATAAGAAATGTGGCTTTTTAAAATTATAAACTGGATAGCTATGTGTGTAAAATACTTGCCACACAAGCATGAAGATCTGAGTTCAATACTTAGCACCCCCAAAAAGGACAAGGCAAAGCAGCACATGCTTGTGATCTCGGCATTGGGAGGGTAGAGACAGGAGGATCTCTGGAGTTTGCTGACCAGCTAACTACTCTAGCTGAATCTGGGAACTCCAAGTTCAGTGAGTGCAGGTGCCTGCTACCAAGCCTGGCGACCTAAGTTGGATCCCTGGGATCCACATGGTGGAAGGATCCATTTTCTGTAAGATTCTCTTACCTTCCATATGCATGCACTCGCACATGCAATAAGAAATCTAAAAGGAATGGAGACACAACACCATTTAAGAGCACTGGCTGCTCTTGTAGAGGATTCAGGTTAGATAGATTCCTAGCAGCCACACGGCAGCTCATAATCTATAACTCCCAAATTAAGATGTCCCTCTCTGGCCTTCTCAAGCACCAGGCATGCATGTGGTATACAGACAAAACATGCAAACACCCAGACACATAATTTTTAAAAATAAAAGTATTATTAAAATAATTAAAAATTTTAGTTATTGACCTCCAGAATTCACATATAAAAATTTATAGAAATTATTATTGCATGAGATGAAAGGTCATGCTACAAAGTTTGAAAGACAGTACATTTATTTTTTAAAAATGTCTTAGATTTATGTATTTAATGTATATTGAGTGTTCTATCTGCATGTACACCTCATGCCAGAAGAGGGCATCAGATCACACTATAGATGGTTGTGAGCTGCCATGTGGTTGCTGGGGATTTAACTCAAGACCTCTAGATGAGCAGACAGTGCTCTTAACCCCTAAGCCATCTCTCCAGCCCAAGACAGTACATTTATAATTTAACAGTTTAGTCCATAGCCAAGAATGAAAATATCTCTAAGCAATTTTATTTAAAAAAAAAAAAGTTCTCTGGTGGTGGTAGCATATCCCAGAACTCAGGAAGCAGAGGCAGGCAGATCTCTTGAGCTCGAGACTAGCCTTGACTACAGAGTTAAGTTACAGGGCAGTCAGGGCTGCACAGAGAAGCCCTGTCTCAAAAAATAAACAACAACAAAAAAGTAAAGTTACAGTTTAATTTTCTTGGGTGGAGGTGTGGTATGCTAAGGTATACAGGCAAAGCTCAGGGGACAATTTGCTAAGACTCAGGTCTCATCTTCTACCGTGTAGGTCCAAGATATCAAACTTGGGTTGTCAGGTTTGATGGCAGGTACCTTTCTTTATCTGCTGAGTCATCTCACCGGGCCACTAAGCAATTTTTAAGTTTAATCTTTCTTTAAGAATAAAATATTTCATTGTCCTAGCCCCTAATACTCCCATAATTATCAGTATATAAAGCCATCATTCTGAATTCTTATTGGTTCCCAACATTAAGAACAAGGTTGCAAGTGTAATGCCAGTTCTAGAGACCTTCACAACCAATCAATTTGGAAACTGAAAATGAAGATGTTTGATTACTGTTATATTCCCATACCAACTAAATGTTCATATTCTATTCTCAATATTATTTAAAGCTCTCTTCATATATTTTGTAACTAACTTACTATATATCTAAGACTAGTTCCTAAGGATAACTTCCTAGAAGTCACTGCAACAGACCCTGTACTTGAAATTCCTTATGGCAACTGAAATGTATTCACTTAGAAATACTTGATAATTAACTGAATACTCTTATTCAGACCTCCTCCATAGTAAACTTTGTCAAGTTCTGTATACACAATTATGGTACTGGAAGCTTCAGTAAATGTTAGCATCCTTTCTAGGCATTTTCAAAACCAACTTTTCAGTGGTTGTCAATCTGAAGAATTTTAAATTAAAAATAACTTTAAGAATGGTGACATCAGAAGCTCTGTGGGCAGTTTCCTCAGTAAAACCACCACCACCAGCAAGTAAAAAAAATTAAGTCTCTAGAAATTGTCATATATAACAATGAAACTTTTGATCACAACAAATCTACCATATCAGTAAGGACAGAACCCTGGCATTTAAATCACTATGGTTTCATTCCAGAGGAGCACACCAAAGAACATTGGGCTCTTCCCTTCAAGTTATTGCTGTCTTCATGGGAGAAGAAAGCAGCTAGATTTCTCATCACATCCAGCCAAGAAAACTGCAGAAAGAGTGTCTGGGTTCTTTTGTTCCATCTATGCCCTACTTATGGGGCAAAGTTCTACTTCAAGGGCAGCAAGCCAAGAATACTGCAGTCCTAATAGCTCTTAACCCATCTTATCCATAGGTTCAAGATCCCAAGGCAGGAGATAGGCTTAAAGTCACAAGGTAGATGCTGCTTCCACACAGCTGTCTGCTAAGGAAGTAGGGGCTTTAACTGTAAGAAAACCCAGCTACAGTCTGATTCTTCAGTTCTGAAGAGGTATAAAGGTTCCACCAAGGGGAAAGAAAATAAAAACAAAAATCTAAGTTCTTTTATAGTAAACTGGCTTTATTTCAGTAAGATTCTGGTAGCTCCATAAAAGCCAAGAAAAAAAACAGTAAGCAGTTTAACTAGAACTAGAGAACCAGAGAAATAGAGCTCCAAACAACCATCCTGGGTCAAAAACAAAGCCCCAAGAACCAGCACAAAGGACCATCCCTGGAAAATAAGAACTTAATTGGATCAGGGACAAGACTGGGGAATTTTATAACCAAAAGCACTACATAAAACAAAAGAGCAATCAGTAGGTAATTAGTAAAAGCTAATATTTGGGTGGAAGAGTGGGCAGGCAGACAAGACACATACAGTGCTTGTTGGAACACTCAACAAACAGACTAAAGATTCCAAAAATGACAGGAAAGATTTATTAAAATTGTTCAGCTAGTTATTACATAAATAAACCAAACAAAAAACAAAGCCCTAGATGTGGTGAGGCAAGTAAAAACTCATTACCCAATGTACTACATTGTACGAAGGGTCCACTTTTACATTAGAAATTAAAATACATGAAAACAAACAGGAATGTGTGGTCCACCTACAAGGGGAAAAAAAACTTCAAAGAATACAGACGCCCAACTTAGCAAGGCTTCAAAACAGCTCTTGTATGTAACCTCAAAAAATTAAAGGAAGCCATGATACTAGGAAAGGTAAATGTAATTATATCCTTTAAAGGTGGACCATCAATAAAGATACAAAACAAACATTGAAAAACAAAACCTAAGAGCCAAGTCAAAGGTCTGGACTTGAAAAGTATAAGTAAAATTAAAAATTCACTACAATCAGCAAATTTTCAGATTGTTAGATAGCAATCTGAAAAGCACTAAGGGCAATCCCCCCAAGAACAGATCAGAGCAATAATGTGTCACACATCAATATAGGGCAATGAAAAAGAAAAGATATGTGATGAAATTATGGTCAAAACCTCACACCAAATTTAATGAAAAAAAAAAAGCAAACAACAAAGAGTTTCAATAAATTCCAAGTGGAATGTATGTAAAGAACTACACCAAGAAAGTACTATAATCAAACTGACACCTTGAAACAGAAAATTTTGGTGTGGAAATATTATTTCGTCTACTCTTCACTGATTTAAAGCATAAAGGGCAAGTTTCAACAGTCTAGGATTTGGCAATGAATTTTCCTAATGGCATGAGCAACAAAAGGAACAGACAAACCAGATTTAACTAAAATTACAAACTCTGAAGGCTTGGGTTGTAGTACAATGGGAGAATCTAAGCACTATATGTGAATGGGCACTAAGCTCAATCTCTAGCACCAAAAATAAAAATTAAAGGGCCAGCCAAATGCCCTAGCTTTAATGAAGATGGGGGAGTGGTGGTAATAAGGATGGGGAAAAAATTAGAACCCCTGTGTGTTGCTTTTAAAGAAAGGTAATTTTACCAAAATTGGTGGCACATACCTTTAATCCCAGCACTCTGGAGGCAGAGGCAAGCAGATCCCTCAGCTTGAGGCTAGCCTACTCTACAAAGCTCCAGGCTAGCAACGGCTAGCTTATGTAGTAATTACTGTTTCAAAAAAGATTTTTATAAGCTGTGACATGCATGAAAATGAGTGTATTACTTTATGAAATAAAATATTAAATAAGCCAGTTAGAAAAGGATACAAAAATACCATATGATTCCATTTATGAGGTACCTAACTGTCAAATTCATAAAGCATAATTATGGTTGTTGCCAACCTTCCTCAATCATACTATTTTGTAGCCATAAGTTTACTGTCCCACATTCTTCTTGGCTTTGTCTAGCCACACACTCTGCTTTAAGAATTTTTTCTTGCAGTTTTACCTAACTTTTACATGTACTTTGACCTTGTATCCTAATTCAGTAACTTCAACCCTTCCAAGTACCCCTTCCTTTCTATTATGTTATCTTTACTGGGTCTTATACTTTGTCAGGATTTGAGGACCTTTTCAAATGTGCTGTTTACGTGTTCGATTTTTTTGCTGTTTTGGTTTTTCAAGACAAAAAGAATTTTTTCTCTGTAGTCCTAGCTGTCCTGGAATTGGCTTTTGCAGATTAGGCTGGCATCAAATTCATAAATCCACCCACCTCTGCCTCTCAAGTACTAGGACTAAAGGCATATATCAGTACATCTATTAGAATTTTTAACTGTTATTAATTACAGAGTAAGATAAGATAGCTTTCGGGTAACCAAACTGCTCTTAATTTCACTGTTCCTCATGAATCCCATTATTTTTCCAAGGCTGATTTTGCAGAACATAGGGATTTTTTTTCTTCTTCCAGCAATGCATAGTGCAACATAACAGAACCACAAATTCAATTTCCAACTATCATCTTGTTCTCTCCAGGTGACTAACACCTCCAGAGATTATTAGAAAACTTTAATGAAAGGATATACCAGGAACATGCAGAAGGAACTCAGTAAATACATCTTTTCAAAATGCTGATTAGATTATTACTTACTCTTGGCAATTCTTATTTTTGAACCTTCAAGGTCTCTTAAGAATTATGATCTCTAGACTGGACAGCAGGAGATGGTGGGGATCTCCAAATTATATACATTATCAAGATTTTCTGATTTTGATATATATTGCCACAATTACTACGGATGATTTGTGAAATACACAATTTCAACATCTTTATATATATAACACAGCTGTTAATATTATGTTACATTAGCCCAAAACTCTAGTATAATTGATAGTTACATTGTCCTTTGTGAAAACTGAATTTCAAGTAAAAAAAAAATGTTACCCTCTACAATATAATTCATAGTGTCATAATATTCCTATCAGAGTTTTTCCTGGCTCTAAAAAAAATTTAATAGCAGGGAAATTAAAGAATCCAGTAACGAGATGACATCAAAATTATGCAGTTCTAAACAACATACTAATTATCTGTTGAATGAAAGAAAATACAAACAAACCACCCTCTGAGGTACAAATGTATCTTTCCCATTTAATAGAGAAATGACTTAGTGATAAGTATCCAATTGTGGTTCTAATACACTTGATTACACCTGCTAGGTTTCTAAATGCTAACCTGGCTCAAGTTGGCCAATTCTGGTTCTACATTTAGAGAATCTTTTAATTACTTCCTATTATAAATATTGCCTAGGGAATCTGGGCATGGTAACACACCCCTTCAATTAAAGCACTCAGGAGGCAGAGGTAGATTGTTGAGTTCGAGGCCAGCTGGGTCTACAGAATATGTTCTAGAACAGCCAGTGCTACATAGAGAAACCTTTGCCGGGGGGGGGGGGGGAGGGGCAAAATTAAAAAAACAAATGTTACTTAAATATATACAGAAACAAAATTAAAAATTAACTTATTTGTAGTTATATAAAACCAAACAAAACATGTATTGTAACTAAGTCCAAACAAACCTATTAATACAACAGATTTGGAAGTAGTTGTGACTGCTAGGTTTGAATTCCTGAGCCTAGCATGGGTATACCAAAACCATCATATGCTATGTGGAAGACAGCTTTCTTACTTCTATTTCAATTACTACATCACTCTGTACACGTTATGCTATGATATCATTTGCTCCTGGCACTAACATACCATTCATGCATGAAATTTGCCTGCTACTCTTATTATCCCAGAAATCGACAGATGAGAAGACTTAATTTTTTAAAAGGTAAACTTTTGTTTCATGAAAAACACACAAATATATAGAAAGCCACAACTTTATAGGGATTCAGGGAGGGATGGTGCAAAGATATTTTACGATTTGGAAATAACCAAATGAAATAGCCAAAATGAAGGTGAGTCTACATCTATTCTCCCCCTAGACATGTTAACATTGCAACACTCCTTGCTGCCATACAAAGTTTTTTCCTACCATCAAAATGTTATTTCACTTTGTTACTGGTTTATTAATTACAGTTCTGCTTCCTGAAACCTAACACAAAGTTAAATTCACCACTATCTACCTTGACAGCATTCTCAAAAAACCAACAAAACAAAACAAAAACTGATTGTATATACAGTTCAGGGTCTATTTACAACAGAAAGATATACTTTTACCTAAAATTTATTAAATCGTTGTAAAGGGTACAACAAGAGCACAATAAACTTCGGTCCCCAAAACATTATCAGCCAACATTCATAAGAAATGTTGGTTTAAACCATCAAGACATAAATCATGTATCAAGCAATAAACCCTTCTGTAACATCTATTACCTACCCTACTCTCAAAATGACTGCTTAAGATGAACTCAAAGTTACTAGCTAACAGACTTTGATTGTTTTTCCAGACAGGGTATCTCTGTGTAGCCTTAGCTATCCTGGAACTGAAGAGATCCACCTACCTCTGCCTCTGGAGTGTTAGATTAAAGGTGCCTTACCACGTCAGGCTGTCAAAACACTTTAAAAATGACTAATCGAACAGAATGACTTCAGAACAACAAAGACTTTGTTCAATAAACATTTTAATCAAGGCAGACTGATCATTAATAACTATCTTTATGTATATCTTTCTGCCTGCACCCAGACTGGTTAAGTAACATGTAGAAGAGTAAAGGACGTGACAAAGGAAACTAAACAATTTCAAATTGTTTCTCATTAATGATATCTCATTGTATTATTCAAAAGTCATAATACAAATCACTTTATCTGAACTGTACAATTGAATGGGTCTTTCTATATTTAGAGTTGCACAATTACAATTCCAGAATATTTTTATCACCCACAAGAGAAAAACCATACCAAAGCTAAGGGAGTAGCTGAGTAGCAAATAGTATGCAAGAAGCCCTGGGCTCCATTTCCAACACCAGAAATAAAGAAACCATACTCCATTATTAAGCAGCCACCCTCCCCCATTCTCTACATCCTCCCTTAATCTACTTTCTGCCTTCTGCAATTGGTTTCTTTCATTTCATAATGCTTTCAAAGTTCATTAAAGTTGACAGATGTATCAGTACTTTGCTTTTTAATTGCTAATATTCCATTGTATAGTATATATTTTATGAATATATTCACCATATGAGTACATTTGGATTGGTTTTTGTTTTGTTTTTCAAGACAGGATTTCTCTGTGCAGTCCCAGCTGTCCTGAAACTCAGAGATCCACTTGCCTCCCAAGTGCTGGGATTAAAAGTGTGTACCACCATGCCAGGCTCTGTACCAACATTTGTATTAGTAAAAACAAACAAACAAAAAAATCACTGAAATCTGAGAGTCCACCAACAGAAGAATGGATAAATTAAATGATACATTGATATATGTGCATATAACTATCATAGAAAAGTCAAAATATGTTTTGGAGTAATAAGGGAATCTTCTAGACTACTACTAAAAATGTTTTGTATAATAACCTGATTGGTAAGTTATTGGTTAAAAAGTAAAATTTTATAGTAGATTAGATGCCATTCTAAAGATCTAAACTTTCTTGTCTACAGCAGTCTAGTAAGTTATTGATTCTCCAAGCATGGTCTTGGGGTTTCCTGGCATCTATGAAATCCTCTATTTCCTAGAGATCACAAGTTTTTTCTTAGATATTACTTTTCACAAAATATTATACCCAGCTGTCTTTCAGAGATGCAAAAATTATAAACCACCAGTGTTCTTGAGAATTCTTATTTTGGGAAAGTCTTTTTTCATAAAAACATTTACAGTGATAGGGAATGAGTTATTCTTAATAATTTCTATTATTTATATGCACGCACTCATAGATACCTATGGAGGCCAGAGGGTGACTGATCTGCTAGAACATGAGTTATACCTGGTTGTGAGACACCCAATACAAATCTTTGAACATTGTTAGGCTAAGAAATATAAGCCTTCTAGTACTTGAGAATTAGAGGCAGTTGGATCTCTGTCAGTTCAAGGCCAGCCTAAACCACAGAGAGAGTTCAGGACAGCCAGAGCTACACAGAGAAACAAACAAAAAGCAAACAACAACAAAGTGAAAAAAAAAGAAATACAATAAAAACCAATAAGCTTATTTGGTTAGTTCCCTTTAAAAAATAAAGTGGGGTATCACTATTTTCTCTGTAATCATGTTGGACAAAAATCACTGCTACTGCATTTACCTATGCACATTCATCTTCTACTTCTACTCAGAAAAAATAATTTCCCCTTAAATATTATTTTTTTCCTAGCAGGTTACCAATCTTAAGCTGCATTAATGTTCCTTTTTGTTTGTTTTGTTTTGTTTTTCGAGACAGGTTTCTCTGTGTAGCCCTGGCTGTCCTGGAACTCACTCTGTAGACCAGGCTAGCCTCAAACTCAGAAATCCACCTGTCTCTGCCTCCCAAGTGCTGGGATTAAAGGCATGCATCACCACTGTCTGGCTGCATTAATGTTCTTGAAGCTTAAGCAAACTTCAGATGAAAGAAAAAACTTCATTTTGGGCTAAGGACATAGCTCAGTAATAGGAAGCTTACCTAGAATGTATGAACTATTTTAATCCTTGGCACCACAGAACATCAATGATTATTCAATTAAGGGTTATGTTGTTCTATCAAAAAATTGCACCTCTACACTACCAAATCTATGATCCCTAAATTCACACTGCAAGCTACTAGCCAACTATAATTAGCCAGTAAGATTCTGGATTTTGTAAAGCTCTCCAGATTCCGTGTAGGTATAGAAACAGGGTAAAGGAAATATTCAAGTTGTATAATCCCTCTGCTCTCCAAGCACTTTGTCAATCCAACTTCTGTTGTACCCTTTCCGTTTTCTTTTGCTTGAAAAGCTACTCCAAACTCCACTTCTCCTTCTACCATTCCACTGACTAACCCCAATTCTCACTAAAAACAAAAAGGGCTCTTTGATGCCCTCTTCAAGCAGGTGGATGTATATGCAGCACAGCACTCATACATTAAATAAATTTTTTTAAAAAATGAATAAACCCTACAAAAATAAGAAGTAATAAAATTACAGCTACCTTAAACAATTATTTACCTATTTTTACAGATTCAATTATTTCTAAAGTAGCAAGATAACAGCTAAACAAAACATGGAGAGCCTATAGTTAATGCTTTCTGGTGCCAGGTCCTGGACCTCTTACATGTAGAGGACAAAGATGATAAATATATTTAGATATTTCCCCCTTTAATGTGAAGGTTCACATTGCAAGAGTAGTCCTTCTATAACCCAGATTCTGCTCTATGACCTTTCAACATGTCACAGCAGTCAGCAGCTCCTAATGGGAGGGAATTGGAGCTATGAAAAGTTAAGAGAGGTGTTTTGCCCTAGAATCTATACAGAGACAAAGACAGAACCCAGTGCGATCCCATTCTTTTATTTCATTGTCAAAATCTTTATTACTTACAAGAACTATTATAATCCTATCTCAATTCCCTGCTACATTTCTACTTCAGTATATCCACCATGCTATGCTCAGAATCTTTGTGTTTGTGTATGCAGATTAATGCATACATGGGCCAGAGGACAATTTTGGGTGTATTTCATTAGATATTACCCACCTTATTTTTTGAGACAGGGTCTCTCATCTGCCTGGAACTATTCAAATAGGAAGGGATCGACTGGCCAGTGAGCCCTAATGATCCATCTATCTCTTATTTCCTCATTGCTAAAATTAATAGGTGCATGCTGTACTTGGCTTTATGTGAGTTCTGGGGATTTAACTCAGGTCTTCATGCTTTAATGATTGTTCTATCTCCCCACCCCCGTCAGAATTATCTTTAAAAAGAAAACCCAGAAACCCTGGCTTTCACTTAATGGCCCTTCACTTATTGTAAAACCCAAACTTAAATGCCCTAACATATTATCTTGTAACCTAGCCTTAAACTAAGTCTCATCTCCCATAACTCCTCCTGACTCAATCTCTCCAGTGTTCCTTCTATGCTATACTAGTTTTTCCTCTAAAATTACTCTTTCATTCTGCCATTGTACTGTTTCAAGTAATGATCTCAATTTTGCAATTGGTGCACACTTTTCCAATTCCTGAAGCCATTATTAGTCATCACAATAGGGAGAAGGGTCCTACTGAAATTTTATAGGTAGAAATCAGAGATGATTAGTAAGTATACAACATGCCTCAATGAAGTGTCTGGTCAAATAGTATTTTGGTCAGTACCATCAAGGTTAAGAAACACCACGTGAAGGTCCCTACTCTAATCCGAGCAGCATCAAAATGACATATTTGAAGATTTGTAAGCCTCATTTAAAAAAATCCAAACTGAGCAATCTCTCCTACCATTTTTCACACTTTCTGTGGTTTTCTGGTGCTGAGAATTGATCTCAAGAGCTTCATGCTTAGTAAATACCCAGCACATTATCACTTAGCTACACTCCCAGCTCCTTGCACCAGATACAGCTCTTATGTAACTGTCTGCCCCATCATCCTAGAAGTCTTTAAGGTAGACATTAATAACCACCCTTTTATCTCCCTACACCTATAATGGTGTTAAATGAATGAATTTAAGTCAATCAGCACTACAAGACAGTAATCAGAGTTTAAGTTTGATTTATGTTTACAATTTCACCAAGATCAAATACTTGCTCACCACTTAGTAGTTACAACTATAATCTTGGGATTGTTGAAGGTATGGTAGGTGGAAAGGAAGACATTCCTATTAACCTGTTACAATACCTAATACACAGAGGAAGGAGTGGAGATAGGGATTATGGAAGGCTGGAGTACTTATTATACTAACTACTGACCAATTAGCTTGGAGAATGAGAAAGAACCTTGCAAAAGCAGACTGTCAAAATGACTTTGTTTCTCATGGAACTGGCACAGTAAGCATTTTGAGAAGTATTTGGGGAGAGCAGGAAGAAATAAGGGTATTAAAACAACCCCTAGTTTATGACTAATTAACTTCAATGCATAGTAGGAAAGGGAAACTCTCACAAAAAATAAATTCATGGGAAGATTCTTTGGTCTTCATTCAGCTACACACCACAACCACTTTCCCCAATCAGACGTGGTGGTTCCTGATTGTAGTCCTAGTACTCCTGAAGCTGAAGTAAGATCAAAGGTCACAGGGAGCTGGAGGCCGCAAGAGATTACATGCAAGTTACTGGCTTTAAGGGGGAAAAAAACCCAGACAGGAATGGTGGTGCAGGCCTGTATTCTCTACCAGCACTTGGGAAGCTGAGGCAGGAATATCAGGAGTTTGAGACCAGAAACATGAAAGCCTGTCTCAAAAAGTCAACAACAAAAAGAAAACAAATAAAAAAAAATATCAAGTGTACTATTTCCTTATCCTCTTTCAAAGAATTTGAATCTCCCAAAGCTAAATAACAGTGTTTCTCCACTCTCAGAACGGAGGAATTTATAAAATCCCTGATTACCTTCAACTGTTAAATAGAAGCTATGGCCTGGGAATATAGCTCAGTTGGTGTAGTACCTGTCTGGTATTAGTACAGCCCTGGTTTTAATACCCAACACTGCATAAACCCTGCATGGCAATACACTCTGGCAATTCCAGCATTCAGGAAGCAGGAAGGAGGTTTAAGGTGGCATTTACCTACACAGTGAGTTACAGCATAGCCTAGCATACATAAAACTATGTCTCAAAAACCAAATTACTACTGCAAAAAAAGTAGAAACTGTCTTTAAAAAAGTGTGTATGCCGGGCAGTGGTGGCGCACACGTTTAATCCTAGCACTTGAGAAGCAGAGGCAAGTGGATCTCTGAGTTCCAGGCCAGCCTGGTCTACAGAGTGAGTTCCAGGACAGCCAGGGCTATGCAGAGAAACCC
>NC_045030.1:7344760-7349788 GCF_008632895.1 Mastomys coucha | reverse complement strand
CTGTCCTGGAACTCACTCTGTAGACCAGGCTGGCCTTGAACTCAGAAATCTGCCTGCCTCTTGCCTCCTAAGTGCTGGGACTAAAGGCGTGTACCACCACAGCCCAGCTGAGGCACTTTCAAATGCAGCTTGGTCTTCATGCAGGTCCCCCAACAACTGAAGCAGAGGCTACCTGTGGATCCTGTTCCCCTAGCTGGACCAATCTGCCTGACCTCAGAGGGAGAGAATGCACCTACAGTAACATGCTGTGCAGGGGAGGACACCCAGGAAGGGCTCCCCATTCTCAGAGAAGGGGAGGAGAGATGGGGGGAAGATCTGTGTGAGGGGGCACTGGGAGGAGAAGCTGATAGATATTGGGATGTAAAGTGAATAAATAAATAACTTTCAAGCCAACAAAAATACTGACCTCTAGAACATAAGCTACATTATAAAATATAGAACATGAAAGTAGGAGGGCAACAATTAGGAAAAAGGATGAGAAAGGAGACAGGCAAGAACAGATAATGAGGAGGTATAATTATCAAAGTACACAATAACATTTAGAAATAATGAATTCATTTTGTACAATAAAATACACTAATTTTTAAAAACTTAAGAGCAAATACAGTTTTGTGTTGGCTTTTTTTGAGACAAAGTCTTGCTATGTAGACTAGCAGCTAGCCTTAAACTCAAGAGAGCACTGGTCTCTGCCTCTGCCTCCCAGGTGCTGGGATTAAAGGCTTGCAACACCATGCCCAGCTGAAGTTTTCCTTTTGTTTTGTTCACAGGTTAGCTAACCCTGCTAATAAACATGCAACTTTTTAAAAACTCTTTCAGAGCCCTGTGACACTTATTTTTACAATTAGTCAGCCAAAAGAAAATGAATTTAGGGACTGGAGAGATGGCTCAGCGATTAAGAGCACTGACTGTTCTTCCAGAGATTCTGAGTTCAATTCCCAGCAACCACATGGTGGCTGACAACCATCTGTAATGAGATCTGATGCCCTCTTCTGGTGTGTCTGAAGTCAGAGCTACATTCATATACATAAAATATATGTATTCATATACATAAAATACATATATATATATATATATATATATATATATATATATTACAGAGAAACCCTGTCTTGGAAAAAAGAAAAAAAACCAACCAAACAAAAAAAGTTAAAAGGTGAATAGGACATTTTTTAAAGTGGGAAATAAAGTTGTAAAGTCATATTAAAATCAACTTTATGATAAGCTCTGAACAAAAGTGGAATAACTGACAAGGATGACCAATGCCTGTATTCCTAGCTACCTGAAATAAGACTAAATTTCATAATCAGAAAAAAAGTATAACACCCCTGAAAGCTTTCCATCAAAAATTAAATTGTTAACTGTCTTTTTTTTTTTTTTTTAGTTTTTCAAGACATGGTTTCTCTGTATAGCCCTGGCTGTCCTGGAACTCACTCTGTAGACCAGGCTGGCCTACATATTATATATATATATATATATATAAAAAGAATGATCATAGAGATAGAGATGTAACTTGGTGGTAGCATTTAACTGCCCTAGCATTCCTGAGGCCCTAAGGAAACAAGGTACATAAACCCAACATCTGGCTATTTTCATTCCATTAATTATCAACCAACACTACAAAAATGCTTAAAGGAACCCTTAGTCTTAAATTTTTTACTGAAAGTAAAATTTTAAATTAAATGAAATCCTGAGTTCTCAAATTGGAATTACAATTTCACTGTATATTGAGATAATATGAATTCCCAAGAAACCTATTTCAGGAATGTAAAAGTTGCCTAGTATTATTTTAGTCATAAAATCACTAACTAATAACCTATTACTCTGAACATGTTAGTAGAGGTATGGAAAACACCTATTTCTTCGATTTTTCCATGGCCAATCAAGTTATTTTTCAAATATCAATTTTGATAGTCTTAAAAATAAAACTAATCTAAAGCTACTCTCTTACAGTCAACAAACTAAAGGTTCTAAATTTCTTTTAAATTTAGTATCAATTCAGTATCATTTCTCTAATATGGCACCTAAGTTAAAGTACCACTAGCTAGGTATGACAAATGGCAGGCCCTCCACTGGTATAATAATAATAATACCTATATAATGTAGTAAATGAGAATGTTTAAATGAGTAACAGTGTAATTAATACTAAATAAGTGCTAATTATGCTGAAAATAGAAAGCCATTAGAAAAAATCCATTTTCTTATTTATTATCTATAAGAGTTCTATAATAATATGCAACAATAGCCCCACAGTTTTAACTGATACAGTATCAGAATCATTCATAGTACTCTTAAGATATAGCTTTTATTCCGTCCCATATCAGATAAACAACAAAACCACTCCCAAGTGATTCTAACATCCAAAATATGAATACAGTAAATCCTTCCCAAACACTGTTAGAACGTGTAAAGACACTAGACAGCAACAAATAACATGGTTCTCAAGATCCTAAAACAATGAAATGGAAACTAGACTTGTTTTTTAATTTTTGAGAACCATTTCAAGATCAAAAAACTTATCAGGTAAGTTCAAAAAACTTATCAGCAAGAAAAGAAATGTGCAAAATAGTAAAAGTATTGTGTGCTTTTAAAATAAAATTCAAGTAGTTCAACAACCACAGAATATTTTAATTCATAAAGGATCAAAGACTAACCCATATATATACATATCTGTGTGTATGTGTGTTAGTTTTTTTTAAAAGATTTATTTTATGTTATTTAAGTACAGTATCACTGTCTACAGACACACCAGAAGAGAGCATCAGATCCTATAACAGATGGTTGTCAGCCACCATGTGGTTCCTAGGAATTGAACTCAGGACCTCTAGAAGCAAGAGCCTGTGCTCTTAACCACTGGGCCATCATCTCTCTAGCCCATCTGTGTTAATTTTAAATTAGTGGCCACACACCTACCTGTGTGCGTGCGTGCGTATGTGTCTGTTGGTCAGAGGGGTGTCAGATCCCCTGGAGCTGGAGTTACAGTCTGTGGGGCTGCCTGATGTGAATGCTAGGAATCCAACTTGGATTGTCTGCAAGAACAGTATGTACTCTTAACTACTGAGCAATTTCTCCAGCCCCAGACATCCCTATATATTTCAAATAATTTTTTCTCATCTGCTTTAAACAAAGACTGGTTCCAATAATAAAAGTCTAGAAATTTAAAAACCTTAAAAATTGATCCATTAAATAGAAAAAATAAACGAATAGAATGTTTTCATGTGTCCAACTCATCAATAACTTAATGCCTAGCATATGGCAAATATCCATAAGTAGCTTTATTAATATTATGTCAAAAATAGTTTAAAGAGACACCACTAAATTACTCTTCTAGGGATTATCTGAAAATGTATTTCAAGATGCTAGTAGACAAAAGAACCAAAGTAAATCCTACTGGATGGAACATTTCACTGATAGGCAGGAAATGAAGGGATCCCCATGAAATGCTCCATAATTTAAGGATGAAATCTGCTTTTCAAAGTTACTTTTGGAAAAAGGAAAAAAAAAGACCCCTAAGATTCTTGTCCATGCCGTCCTGGTCCTTAATCCTTCCAGATAGTTCCTTAGATTCTACCAAGGTCAGTAAACAAAAGGAAGAAACAGCAGAACATTAAGATAACAGCGTATGAGGGGGGGAGAAAAAGCATGAAGACATTCATATAGCTTAAAAGGCTTTTTAGTAAGAGAAAGCAAAACATACTTTTTCTTCTTATTGTCACCCTTGAAACATTAAATTCCAAATACTTCCAGCTTTAATTCTACCCCAAACACTGGAACAATAAAGTATAAAGGGTTAAAGTCACAAGTATGACAAAGCAAGTAAGTTTAAACATTGCAAAAATAAATATCCCTATTTCTGTATATTTAATATCTAAATCTTCTAAGAATTGGAAGGCATTTTGCTGAATCCAAAATGGCAGCCTGGTGGGTCAGTAGACTAGAAGGATCTAAAGAAGAGTTTGTAGTCTCTATTTTTAATTAAGTTCAAGTGTAACCTAGCCATGGTTAACCAATCCTTATACTAAAGGAAGCTAATGAGCTTCTTCATTACTGGCTGCAGAGTTCCCACGTTACATACACCCAAAATAATTCTTCACAAGTCAAATTATACAAACAAGAGAGATGGAAGGCTGGCGGGTTTTAAGGTTAAAAAAAAAATTTACTTCAAATGCCTCTCCTACTAACAGAAACATGAAAATATTACCAAACCCCACAATTCCTTCATTTACAATCAAGGACCCTATGCGGCAATTACACACACCTGTAAACTGTGGCTGTGAAAATTCAATTAACGGTGTAACTACAGAACTTCCATAATAATAATTTAAGCACATTGCATCTAAAAATCTTATCATTCCAGTCTCTGAAGAAACCCAAACAGAAACGAAACCCCAGCTTCGCACCTGTTTAACTTAAATATTTCACAATGAATGAAAAACAAGCCATTTATCAAGCCCGAAGCCTCACATCACAAGCATCTGAAGGTTTTATTAGTTACAAACTTGCACATACTAGTATTTTCTTTCTTCGTCTTCTTTTTTGTCGTTCGTCAGGAACAGCTAAAAATACAAAAGTGGTAGGTCTACTCTCGCTTGGAAACGATTTGGGCATCAAAACATCCTTCCGGGCCTTTGGCCGCGAGCAGATGAAGCGGGGTGAGGGAGGTGTGGGGGAGCGATAACCGGCTCAGACTTCCCAGGGCACAGGGCCACCGAGAGACTGCGGGTTATCGTGGGAGGGCGGTGAGGAGGCAAACTAGTCCGCAGGCCTGATAGCCAGGCGTCGCCGAGGCCTAGCTCTCCCGCTCCAAATCACTCCACCTCAGTAATGGCGTTTGGTGTCAAGTGGAACAGGCTGAGGCCGTCCGCGGCCCGGTTAAGGGGCGCGCGAACCAACCGTCCCCGCCCCCACCCCCACCCCCGGCGCGCCCGCGCGCCGTCGCGCTCCGAGCCGACCTCCCGCGCGGGTGGAGGGGCGGCACGCCGCGCCCGGAGTCTCCATCCTCCTCCTCTCCACTCTAGTCAGGACGGGAAG
>NC_045030.1:7334413-7344750 GCF_008632895.1 Mastomys coucha | reverse complement strand
CCTGCTCGATTAGCTATGGCTCCTCTCCTCACTCCCGTCAGCGAGCCCAAGCCCTGGGGCGGTAAAGGCAGCCGCCTCCCTTGAGGGAGAGGCGGCGGCGGCCGGCTCCCGCGAGGCCTGGGAGCCGGTGCAAGGCAGGGAGGGGGTTCAGTGGGACAGGGAGGAGGGCTAGAACGGGCCGTTTACCGAGAGGTGGCGGCTCCGCCACCGGCGGAGTCTAGCTTCCGCAGCCTTGGGTACCACAGCCTCGTCAATATGGCGGATCCAACAAATTAAGAAAGAAAAGGAAATACAAAAAGAAAAAGAAAGAAAACCCGCACGGCCAGTGGCAGTGGCGGTGTCGGAGTCGGCGGCGGCGGCAGCGGCAGCGGCGACAGCAGCGACAGCAGCAACAGCGGCAGCAGCGCAGACTCCCACTAGCCTCAGCGCCGCCCAAGGCTCAGCGCTTCTCCGCCCCCGTCAGGGCCCTCCCCCCCTAAGCCCCGCCCCTCATCGCTCGGCCGGGCCCCTCCCCCTGCCCAGCCCCCCGCTGGGCCAGCTGCCCCCTCTCCCTGTCCACCTTTGGGTTGGTGAGGGAATGAAAGGAAGAACGCTGTGGGCCACTAGGGGGCCCAGACAAGGCAGTGGACGCCTGGAACAGAGCAAGCTGGGGGGGCGGGGGGAGGGGAAGACAATGCTAGGGAAAGATTGTTCAGCCGTACTGTCGCTTCCGGACGGCTCCTCCAGGGGGTCATGCGAGGGCCTGAGACTCTTACAAACCCCTCAGCTAGGGGACGGAACCGACCGTAGACGAAGGACACAGAACACTCCAAAGAGGAGAGTGGGGTGGGGGAAGGGAGAGATCCGCATGCAGCCTGGGCAAAGGGACCAACTAGTCTGTCTGGAATGGCCGGGATGTGGCCAAGAGAGGGTTAAGTACGCAAGCTGCAGCCGCCTCGCTGAGTTCGACTAGGGCTGCTTGTTTTTGTTCCATTGTGAACCGTGGCCCCACCACCGAGTGCCCGGATGGTGACGTCACCTGCCTCCCCCTTTTCCGGGATGGTTCGGGGGATGGGGGGGTGACGGAAAGGCGAGATTCCTGGGTCCCAGTGCTAGGCGTTTGCACCCGCATTGCTTGAGGGTCTTGACTGTGCAGCTGACCCATGTCATGTGACATGAGGATAGGACAGGCCAATGAGCAATGGTGCCAGGTCCTAAGGGTTCGGCCACCTGCACCCTGCCGATAGGGGGAAGGTGTGGCTTGAACTCCAGAGCCGGGGGGAGGGGGAGCTGCTTCCCACTCCACTTTGAGGGAGGCGCTTTAAGCAGCTCATTCACACGATCCTGCAGCATCAGTACCTAAAAGCATTTCGTCAGTCTTAAAGGCCTAGTGACTGGGACTGAGGACATTTTGAAATACTGGAATCCTTACAACACTAAAGACAAAAAATTATGCACAGTCCTAGACACCTTAGCTACTCGGTAATACTAAGTGTAGCAAAATGAACTTCTATTGCCATATCATCAACACCATTCAGTGTGAGAACCTGGGAGGGACTTATGAACCCATCCGCTATGTCAGGGACTATTTTCTGCATATTGAGAACCCAAAGTACAGGCTACAGAAGAAACACTTATCAGAGCAATCTCAAACGTTGGTAGGTTTGAAACAATTCTATAATTTACCTAAAATTCACAAATAAAGAGGAAATAAATACAATTACTGATCGATCATATTTCATTTTGACTTAAAAATGCCTGTTGGCAGCAAATCTCATTTAAAATCATTATAAAATTCTATAAAGTCCATTATATTTCATATAGGGTAGTTGAACTTATGCTATAAACAGTCATTTCTATTTAAAAAACATTTATCTATTTATTTCATGTATGTGAGTACACTGTAGCTGTCTTCAGACACACCAGAAGAAGGCATTAGACCCCATTACAGATGGTTGTGAGCCACCCTGTGGTTGCTGAGGATTGAACTCAGGACCTCTGGAAGAGCAATTAGGGCTCTTAACCACTGAGCTGTCTCTCCAGCCCAACACAGTCATTTCTAATAAAGGAATGCTAAATGGAATCCCAAAGAATTTAGGTGACAACACTTTACCAGTGTAATTTTTTAAAACCATTACTCTATACAGCACAAGACTGTTTTCACCACAAAACTAATAGCTTGCCCTAAACACATTATTTATAGTCCTTATTATAACTCTTAACACATGCAATCTTGTTTATATAATTACTTCCTTGCATGCTTTCCCTTGCTTATGGAGCCTCCAGAGAGAGCCTACGACCCATGTAACACTCTTAATTTGCTAAGTACATGGCATAGTGGGTTTTATTTAATCCTCAGAACTCTCTGAAACAGATGAATAGGTATTTCTAGCCTTGATTTTAAATAGGAAAACAAAACGTGTAAATCATTTGTTTAAGATCAACAAGATTGGTAAGTAAATGTTTTTTTTCAGCCATATCTAAAGTGCATCCTTAACAAAAATGTCCACAGTAGACAATTCTATTCAGCATTATACTTGAGGCTCTAGCCAGAGAAGGAAAAGAAATGAAAGATACCCAGATAAGAAAGGAACAAATAAAACTTTCCTTGCAAATAACAATCTTACACAGGGAAAACCCTAGGTAATCCAATATGAAAAAGACCAATAAACTAATACATGATTTTTAACAAGACTAAGGCTAAAGATCTGTTTACCTCCCTTCATCCTCTCAAAAAAGCTATCATATTATATTCTATAAATATGATTACTATGTGTCAATTTAAAATAACAATCCAACCCTTTTTAGGCAACCTACAGAATGTTTCTTTTAAAATCTCTGTAAATCATTTATCTAATAAGAAATTAAAATCCATAATATTAACTTTAACTCAACAGCAAAACAAAACCCTTCAATATAGAAGTAAGCAAAAGGGTCTAGAGTGAGTTCTAGGACATCCAGGACTACACGGAAAAACTCTGCCTAAAACACCAGCAAAACCAAAAATAAAACAAAACAAAAAAGCAAAAGGAGCTGGTGAGATGGCTCAGTGGGTAAAGGTGCTTGCTATCAAGCCTGACAACTTGAGTTTGATCCTTGGAACCCACATGGTAGAAGTAAATAAGCTACTTCAAGTTGTCCTCTGATCTCTTGTAATGCATGTACACACACACACACACACACACACACACACACACAAATTTTAAAAATGTAAAAACTAAGCAAAGGAAACTGGGTAGAAGGCAGTTACAGTTGCCTATAATCCCAGCACTTTGGAGGAGGCAGAGGCAGAGGCAGAGGCAGAGGGAGAGGCAGAGGCAGAGGCAGAGGCAGGACAACGTTTAGTTTGACTCCAGCCTGAGTTATATAGTCAAACTCTATCTCAAAAAGGTAAAATTAAAATTTAAAAATGAAAATAGGCAAAGAATCTGAACACACATTCATCAAATATGTGAATGGCCAATACATACATGAATAAAATACCTAACATGGCCATTCATTAGAGAAATGCAAATCAAAACCATGTGAGATAACACTTCATAGTCAGTAGAAAGACTATTGCAGAAAAAGCAAGCTATTGAGCAAGGAGATAATTTCTCTGCCAAGATGCAGAGAAATTGAAATTCTACCTTGCTGGTGGAAAAGTAAAATGGTGCAGCTGCTACTGAAAGCCATAAGGCAGATCTTCAAAAACAAACAAACAAACAAACATAACATTACTAAGTCTACTCCTAGATAAACCCAAAGAACTGAAAGCAGGGACCCAAACAATTGCTTGTATAGCAAAGTTCATAGTCACAATAGCCAAATGTGGGAACCACTCAGATGTTGAGTAGATGAATGGATAAACAAAATGTGGGAAACATATACAATGAATGTTACTCAGTCTTAAAAAGGAGTAAGTCTCTGACAGACACTAGAACATACAAGAACCTTGAAAACATATGAGTAAAATAAGCAGAACACAAAAGCTCCCATGTGATTTCACTGCTGTGTGGTACCAAGAGTAGACAAAGCAGGATAGAGGCTGCTGGAGCAGGAGAAGTAAGGATGATGGGAGCTTCAGTTTTAGGGACATGGGATTTCCATGGAGATGACAAAAATGGTACAATATTGTTAATGTACTTAATACCACAGAACAGCACACTTAAGGTAATTATAATGGTAAATTTTAGGTATGTTTTACTATATATTTTTAAGGGTGAAAGACTAGGGGTGTTCCTCAGTAATGCTTAGCACAAGTGAGGCTCTGCAGTCAATCCTCAGAGCTCTCCCACTGCCATTCAAAGAGGGAAAAAATTCCAATCAAATATTGTTAATTTCCTATGGTGATCTACATATTATACTCTTAGCTGCACGTCTAGTTTTAAGTCTTAGTTGTCCAGCTACTCCCCAGGAGGAAGTGTACACTTGGCTCCCAGGCTGGGTATGGCTGCAGGACTGCCCCCTGTGACATCCTCCATCCAGTTCATGAGACAGGATAGGTTCAATGCCACAGGATAACTGAATGAAAACTCACTATAGTCAAGCCCTTTCTTCTCACTTCCTTTATCTTGGTTTCTGTTTTCTAACACTTGTCCTTTCAGGTTGAAGACTGTAATTTTTTTTAACTTCCTGGTTCTTCACCATCAAGACAGAACTTTACTATATTCCATTTCCTCATAAAATTTCCCATTGCACTCTATCCCCTTCCCCACTCAACCCAAAAAAATATCTGCTAAGTATATTCATTGCTTACTAGCATACATCCTGAAATGTAAGCTTTCTTGAGGACGAATTTCAAAGAAGTTCTGTACTCAAGGGGTTAAATGTTTCTCCCTATAAAAAAATCTCCCATTTAGAAATGATCTGTCCATCTTGCTCTAATGGTGCCTCTCTGAAACTAACCTATTTGCAGTCAAGGACTTGGATATAACATCCAGCAAGAACACCAAGAGTAACCCTGGTGTTGGATCATCTCTGTATCTGAGGTATATACACACAAAGGAGACATGGCCTATACCTGCCCACTTGATAGAGTTAAAGTAAATGCTTTCATCTTGGTATCTGTACCAGCAGTCACCCCATTACATATCATACCCATTACAAGGAAAATATCAAGGATTATTATCAAATCAAAGAATATTTAAGATTACTAAATGTCTGGAGAGTTATGAAATAGGACAGTTGTCTCAAATTTCATAATAAACCTTAATATATTTGATATTAAGTTGTGAAACTGAACCGAAATTTCTAAACTATTCACAAGATAGACATTTTAATCAACCATGTTTTCTCTTCCTGGATTTTGTGCTATTTTCATTTTTTTAGCTATTTACAACTTGTAATTTGTGGTAGTTCCTTTTTTCATTGTAAATATTCTCTTTTGTATTTTGTATTTTAATTTTGAAAAGTTTGCAGAAAGTTTCCTACATTATGTCAGATTTCACAAAGCCCAGAGTTTCTCCCATTATCTCATTAGAAACTATGGATCAAGCCAGGCAGAGGTGGCACACACCTTTAGTCCCAGCACTTGGGAAGCAGAGGCAGGCAGATTTCTGAGTTCGAGGCCAGCCTGGTCTACTCTGATACTGTTGATACTCTAAAAAAGATGAAATATTTTTCGCCTTAATTTTATCTCTCTCTCTCTCTCTCTCTCTCTTTTTTTTTTGTATTTGTTTTGAGACAGGGTCTCTCTCCATAGCCCTAGCTGTCCTGGAATTCATTATGTAGACCAGACTAGTCTCAAACTTACAGAGCTCCATCAACCTTGGCCTTGAGTGCTGGAATTAAAAGTATGGGCCACCATGAGCAGCTCAGCTTGGTTTTCAAGCTGATCAGTACCCCAACCCTGTGCAGGAAACTGCATGGCTCTTGTAGGATACCCAAAAAGGGACCACATGCAGGAACAAAAACAGAGGAATCATAAGGCAGCAGGCCAGGCCACCAAAGATAAGAAGTCACGGAAAAGCACAGGTGACAAATACCTATATCACTAAAACAGCTCTTTTCAAACTGTTGATACTCTTTTTTTTTTTTTTTTTTTTTTTTTTTTTTTTTTTTTTTTAGTGTGAGAGAGAGTTTCATATTGTTACACAGATTACATCTACTCCTGGCCCTATCATGTTTTAGTAACTCCAGTTCCTCACAGGGGTATAGCTCAGATACTTGTCTGGAATAGTCTGAATTTTTCAGGTCTTCCCTATTAACAATATAAGCCTCCTAAGTTTATTGTACACAGAAAAACAACATGACTCTTTTAATCATATTCACATCAAAACATGATATTCTACAGGACCAATTTGTTGATCTTTCAGCTGGCTTTGTCATTCAGGAAATGAGAAAAAGACTGGGGCTGAAGAAATGGCTCAGTATTAGAATACTTGCTGATCTTACTGAGGACCCAGATTCACTTCCCAAGCATCCACAGGGCAGCTCACCACTATCGTAGCTCCAGTTCCAGGAGACCCAATGCCCTCTTCGAACATAAGCACCAGGCACTCACACAGGACACATACATACACATACAGGCAAAATACATGTATAAAATAAACATAAACTTTTTCACAAAAGAAAAAAGAGAGCATTATTGAAATTCACAGAATAAAAAAATTATAAGAGATTTTATTTTTTTACAATCTAGTTTCTTAATAGAATTGTTTGGGAAAAATTTTTTAAAACTCTGTTAAAATTCTGAATTCTAAAACCATTCTCAGTAATTGAAACAGCTTCTTTAAAGCCTTTGTAAATAACATAGCAATGACATGAATGCTCCGTTTTCTACAGAACTTTCTAGAATTAAGACTGGTAGTGAGAAGAATTCAACTAAAAGAGATGCTTCCCAGATAATTCCATGGCAGGCTACTGAAGTGTGAGTTCTATTTATTCCATAATTTCTAAGACATTATTCATTAACCAAGTTTGTATGTTTGAGAGTGTGGTCATAGAGTGATTATTCTATTAAAGACATCCTGCAATTCTGAACTTTTTGCTGATTCATATAGGCCCATTTTTTCCTTTCAATTAACAATAGTAGGATTTGGGTACATGCTTATTTTTGTATTGTAAACATTGAATGCTTTATTGCTAAAAACAGACATGGTTCTTTTTTTTTTTACTGGTTCTTTTTTTTTTAAGATTTATTTATTTATTTATTTATTTATTTTATGTGAATACATCGCTGTCTTCGGACACACCAGAAGAGGGCATCGGATCCCATTACAGATGGTTGTGAGTCACCATGTGAATGCTGGGAATTGAACTCAGGACCTCTGGAAGAGCATCCAGTGCTCTCAACGGCTGAGCCATCTCTCCAGCCCTCTTTATTGGTTCTTAAGTGTCTTTTGTCTCTTACTCTTTTAAAGACTTCATGCCAGGCAGTGGTAGTAGTGGTGCATGCTTTTAATCCCAGCACTCAGGAGGCAGAGGCAGACACATCTCAGTGAGCTTGAGGTCAGCTTGGTCTATAGATCAATTTCCAGGACAGCCAGAAATCTGTGTTAGTTTTTTTTTAAAGATTTATTTTATGTTATTTAAGTACAGTATCACTGTCTACAGACACACCAGAAGAGAGCATCAGATCCTATAACAGATGGTTGTCAGCCACCATGTGGTTCCTAGGAATTGAACTCAGGACCTCTAGAAGCAAGAGCCTGTGCTCTTAACCACTGGGCCATCATCTCTCTAGCCCTACAGAGAAACCCATTCTTAAAAAAAAAAAAATCTTTTTTGGAAAAACATGAATGGCTACCTGTCATCTGTCTAGCATAAACTGCCTCCTTTCCACTTTTAGGTTCATTCTAGGACCTTGCTTTTTTTTTGAGGGTTGAGTGGGGTACAACAGCAGACATGCCAGCTCTGCCCTTGCTTTTGCCAGCCCATCTGGTTGTTTACAGGAGGTGCTGCTGTTGGAGGCTAGCTGTTCTCTCTCAGTTTGCTTAAGCACTCAGCCAGCCTTTCCTTGGTCAAGTCCTTCAACAAACATGGAAGTGCTTACTGAGAGAGTGACGTATGACAGCTTTCAAATGTGTGCTACAAATGGCAATGGAAAAGCAGTGTTCTGGAAAAGGCCTTTCCATGCACTTTATAACATCCGGGACCAGAAGCGCAACGCAAACAAAACTCTCCTATGGATCAAACACAAACAATTTAACAGAATATGATGACATTACAAAAATGTCTGGCCAAGAGAGGAGAAACTGTCTTGTATTCTATCACCAAAACCAACAACTAATATCATTTTAACATATTTCCTTTCAGATTTATTTGAATGAGTAGTTTTTATAAAAGTCAATTCTTAAAATAATATAACAAAATTAAAACATTTGAAGTTTTTGTTTGTTTTGTTTTTGAGATAAGGTCACATGTATCCCAGGCTGAAATCAAATTTGCTATGGAGCTGAGACTGACCTGGATCATTAACCCTCTGCCTTCACTTCTTAAATGCTGAGATTACAGGCATGCCTTGCCATATCTGGGTTAAGTTTAGAAAATTGAAAGACAAAAATATTTTTCACAGTGCTGAAATACAACTGCTAAAATCTGTTATATATATATATATATTTACTCATCCTCAAAGATCTCAGTGTTGGTCTTTTGAGAAATAGATATCTATGAATACCTATTTTTCACATGAGCACTGGTTCATTTACACAGTGTCAGCATGTTCTTTATCTTCTCCACTAACTTTTAGAAAATTTAAAATGGGGGGCTGGAGACACGGCTCAGCGGTTAAGAGCACTGACTGCTCTTCTGAAGGACCTGAGTTCAATTCCCAGCAACCACATGATGGCTAACACCATCTGTAGTGAGATCTGACACCCTCTTCTGCTGTGTCTGAAGACAGCTACAGTGTACTTACATATAATAAATAAATCTTTAAAAAAAAAAGAAAGAAAATTTAAAATGTTTTACGCATCATTCCACATCTGGGTATTCAGAACTAACTAGTTTTAATAAACAGTATCACACTGGGTAAACACTGGACAACTGAATAATCAGTCCTTTACTGACAAATATTTGGTATGTTATTTAATCTTTTTGCTATGATAAGAAAATGCTGACTTCCAGTTTCTCACCCGGCACATGAGGACCTCAGGAGTCATCATTGCTGACCTTACAATTACAGAAAAGCAAATACCCTTAAAGTCAACAACTCTGCTTAGAGCAATCAGAAAATTGAGGTCACAAGGTTAAAAGTGCTAAGCCCCCCCCCCACACACACACACATGACAGAGGCATGACAAGTTGAGAAAAAAATCACAGTTTACCAAAGCCGAAATTTAGAATACAAGTCTGCCGGCTTGAGCCAAAACTAGGGTAGGTACAGTTAAGTGGTAATTGAAACTGTGTGTGGACAAACCTGAGAGTAAAAACTACTAGCTGATAGTTTTGTGCGTTTTAACTCAAGAACTCTGCAGGTTTGAGGGTGTACCTTTGAGCGTGTTTCAGGAGGTTATTGCCTGCTTCTCAACCAGACAGGAGAAGAAACTATTTTGAAATATTCTTAAGAGGATTTTGTTCTCAACAAAAGTATGGCTGCAAGGAAAAGTATTTTACCAAAGTCTAACCACCTTAGGTATGGTTCTAATCAAACTGGAGGACCTCTAACCTCAGACACAGGGAAAAGGAATGCCAGACCTCAGCCCTCTCCAGCCTGCCAATGTAGATGGGTGGGAGGTTAAGGAACATAAGCCAAATTCCCAATCCAGCCATGGATCCAGCTGCACAAACTCACTAAAAGACTGACACTAAATGTATAAGACTGTAGTATCTTTGCCCTCTCCAACACTGCAGCCACATCAGTGAAGATTCAACCATGCTAGCAATGGTTACTCTTTACATCATGCCTGCCTGTCAACAAGAACATTAAAAGCACATTGAGAAAAAATTTTAAATACAGTTTCAAGAGCTAAGCCTCAGAGCTCATGCAGTTATTGGAGAGATACTGGTCATATCAGCAGGAATTTAAAACCACTAAAATATACTAAGGGATTTAATAATAATAAAAAAAAACTGGAATGCATTCCAAATAAGACAGAAATTCTAAGAACAAATAGAAAATGTTAGAAATCAAAATGGGGTCTATAGATGTAGGACAGTCATAAGCAAGACATAGACATAGTATGAACAAGGCCCTAGATACAATCCCCAGGTATAAGTATGCACACACACACACACACACACACACACACATATACATACACACACATACCCCACAAATTCTAAACAACCACAACAGAAATCAAGAGAACCTTTGAGAAGCTCAATTATAGCCTGATATGTAAAGTCAGGAAAAGGTCAGAGAACATGAACATATGCCAATAGAAACCTCTAAAATGTTAATGGAAAAAAAAAAGAAAGGAAGGAAGGAAGGAAGG
>NC_045030.1:7331180-7334402 GCF_008632895.1 Mastomys coucha | reverse complement strand
GAGGGAGGAGAGAAAGAGGAAGCTAGAAGGGAGGAAAGGAGGGAAGAAGGCGGGGGGAATTGGGGTCTGGAGGGATAGCACAATAGTTAAAGAGTACTGGCTGATCTTCCAGAGGACCTGAGTTCAATTCCTAGCACCTACATGGCAGCTCACAGCTGTCTGTAACACTAATTCCAGGGGATCCAACACCCTCACAAGGTATACATGTAGGTAAAACACCTATGCACACAAAATAAAAATAAATCTTTAAAAAAGGAACTGAAAAGAAAGGAACAGAAGAAATATTTAATATAATAGCTGAGAATTTAACAGTATTTATAATCATTTACTTTTATTTTATGTGAATACATGTTTGCCTTGCTTTATGTAGGAATGGATACATACCACATGTGTGCCTGGTGCCAAGAGAGGCTGAAAGAAGGAATCAGATACCCTAAGCCAGGACTTATGGAGGCCAGAGTTGTAGGAACAGCAGTTGTGAGGAGAACTGGAGTTGTGAGCTGCCATATAGATGCTGGGGCCACTGCAGAAGCACCCAGTTCTCCTAACTCCTGAGCCACCACTCTAGCCCTGAATTGCCCAGTTTTATTTTGTTTTGTTTTGAGTTTCTCTATTATGTAGCCCTAGCTGTCCTGGAGTTCTCTCTATAGAGCAGGCTGGCCTCTGCCTCCTGAGTGCTGGGATTAAAGGTGTGTACCACCACTGTCAGGCTGGATTTCCCCAAATTAATGATGATAGACACCAACTACAGATCCAAGATCAGAAAACAATAAGCACGGGCGGTGGTGGCGCATGCCTTTAATCCCAGCACTTGGGAGGCAGAGGCAGGCAGATTTCTGAGTTCGAGGCCAGTCTGGTCTACAGAATAAGTTCCAGGACAGAGAAACCCTGTCTTAAAATACAAAAAAAAAAAAAAAAAAAAAAAAAAAAAAAAAAAAAAAAAAAAAAAAAAAAAAAAAAAACAATAAGCAGAATAAATGCCCCCCAAATTGGTATCTGGGTATCATATGCAATCATATAATATGAAATATCATATTCATTATAGAAATTTTTGGAAGAAATGAGAGGAAAGATGACATTAGGTTTCTCTTTGGAACCTTTGCACATGAGAGTAGAATGAAATCTTTAAAGTGCTGGGGTGGGCACACAAACTAGAATTCTGTATCTAGCCAAATTACTCTTTAAATGTAAAAGAAATAAAGATTTTTCTCAAAGTTCTGTAGCTGGTAGAATTATCTAGTAAGAAATGTTCAAATAAGCTCTTCAATTATATAGGTCAGAAACTCAGCTCTCCAGTGTAAGAGGGTCAGACAAGAAATAAATGGAGGTAGGATAAAATCGATGGTATTTCTCCTTAACTGACCTAGTAGTAGTTTGCTGAAAATCCTAATAGTGAAAGAATATTTAGTGTCTATAGCTGATGGTTAACTAAAAAGAATGACAGGCATGTCAAGAGCAATGGGAGAGATAATTCAGGAATATTCTGTTAGAAGTTTCTTTAATACCTGAAAGCGGTATAGTTATTTGGAAGTAGACTCAGATTAGCTATAAATACATATTACAAACTCTAAGAGCAAGTTTGTTGGGGTTTGTTTCTAAGATAGTCTTCCTATTTTTTACAGTCTGGCCCCAAACTCATTGGTCCCAAGGGATCTTCCTATATGAATCACCCAAGTAGTTGAGACAGGAATATGTCATTGTCCCTAGCATTGTGTAACAAAAATTTTCCTGGAGAGACAAAATGCACATGTCTACTTACCCAGGTAGGGAACCCAGGACAGAACAAAGTGTGAATACCACCTAAGTCCAATTTGGTGAACCAATGAGTTTTATTACAGTTACTTACAGGAATGTGGGTGAGGGGTTACTTATAGCAATAGAAATGACTCAAAGACAGCTACACCACCAAAACCCACCCAGCATGGGTAACAGCTCACAAAGCTGGGATCCTGGTGCATACAGCACAGCCTGCAGGCAGCTCAGCAGGTTTGAAAGTGTCATTTCCAGATGCCTCAGTTGTTCTAAACCTCTTTCAGGCAGCTTGGCTGGTCTGGTCTCAGGATCTTATTTGCAGGTTTTAATTAATTAATTAATTAGTTAATTTTACTCTGAGAGTCTTATTTGAAGGCCAGCTTCCTAGTCTGAGGGGGGATGTTCAGTTTTTACTTTGGCAGGGAGGGGTCTCGTGAATCTGGTCATTTTCAGGGACTTTCTGAAGCTATTTTGAGTTATTTAATATCTTGTTTAAATTAAAGAGCTTCCCTGTAGGGTAGAATGTTTCAATCTTGGAAGAAACTGTTACACAACATTTGGTTTTTAAAAAATGGTATTATTATTTATTCTTTGAAATTTTCATAACACTGAGAAATTCATATAATGTATTTTGATCATAATCATCCCCACTCTTCCAGCTAACTCCTCCTAGATATACATCTTCACCTTGACACTGTCTCCCAACTTCCTGACCTCTTTTTGTCTTTTTCTTAAAATAACCCACCAAGTCCAATTTGTTATAGGTGTAGGCCATCCATTGGAGTATGGTCCACTACCAGGAATCACATCCTTTTACAAAACCTTTTTCTCCCTCCCCAGGAAGTCATCAACTGCCAATAGTTTGTCAATTGAGGTGGATGGAGCTCCTGAGCTCCTCCCTAGGAGATTATTCTTCTAGAGTATAATTACATGCTAAGAAAGGAGAGAAAATGGAACCATAAAAATGCTCAATTAACACCAGAAAGGGTAGAAAAAGAGTGGAAGAGATCAAAGAACAGAAAGGAATAACAAACATGGGAGAAAGAAATACAGCTATATTGATAGCCACTTGAAGCTTCAATAGTCCAAATACACCAATTAAAAGACAGCAGAACTAGGCCTGTAGCTTAGTGGTAGAACCAAGGCTTACAATGTATGGTACCCTGTGTGGCATCTCCAGCCCAAAAAAGAGAGACCAATCGAAGTAGGTGATGCTATGTGAGCTGGAAGAGGAACCAGGAGAAAGAACGAGGGAGCTAGTCAGAGGGGATTAAAAGAAAATACCTACTATTTGTTGTCTAAGAAACTCATTTTAAACATTAAAGGCATTGAAAGATTAAAAGATGGCCCTGCCTTTAATCCCAGTACTTGGGAAGCAAAGACAGATAATAGATCTCTGAGTTTAAAGCCAGCCAGAGCTACAAAGTAATATGCTGTCTCAAAAAACAAATAACAACAACAAAAGCAAAA
>NC_045030.1:7324475-7328629 GCF_008632895.1 Mastomys coucha | reverse complement strand
AAGGAAGAGCAGCTAGTGTTCTTAATCACTGAGCCATCTCTCCAGCTCCCCAGTGAAGTCAGGCTTTCTCCCTGTCCTGGAACTTGACAAGAACTATACTGGCTGGCCAGTGAGCCCCAGAGATTCATGTATGTCCACCTCCCCACTGCCACCAGTGTAGGAATATACCACCACATCTGGCTTTATTTTTTATGTGGGTTCGGGGGATTAACTCAAGTCTTTAGCTATTGAGCTATCTCCTCAACCACTGCTTTTCACCTTTCTATATTATAACTACATATAAACAGTCATAGGATGGATTAGCAGGGTACCTGATTACAGTAGTCAGTAGCCCATATTATCAGCCTTTTACTCTGCTATTCTATTTCATTGAACCTGAGGTACCATCTATTATAAGATATATCACTAGATCAAATGCTGCTGACAAGGAAAGAAGATGCTGCCAATCACAATGATGGAAGATTCCACGAAGTGTTGGAAAATACATTCCAGTTTTTTTGTTTTTTTGTTTTGTTTTGTTTTTTTGTTTGTTTGTTTTTTTGGTTTTTTTTCGAAATAGAACTCATTCTGTAGACCAGGCTGGCCTCGAACTTAGAAATCTACCTGTCTCCCAAGTGCTGGGATTAAAGGTGTGCGCCACCACTGCCTGGCTGAAATTATGGCTTTTTGTTAGTGGTGTTGGTGTGCGTGTGTTGAGACAGGGGCCTCATGTAGCCCAGGCTAGCTAGCCAGGAATTCAATATATACCCGAAGATAACTTTGAATGTCTGATTCTCTTGCCTTTTGCCTTCAAAGCACTGAGATTACAGGAGTATACCACCCATACTCCATATTAGCACTGCTGGATGGATCCCAGAGCTTTAAGTATGCTAGGTAAGCACTCTACCAATGAAGCCGCATTCCCAACCCATATGATGAGATGCCAATTGGTAGAATATGAGAAGAAATTTTTGGCTATAAAGCTCCAATAGTCTTAACTGTGTTTCTCCCCTTCCAGTTTGTTGGAATAGCCATGACTTTGCATTGTCCCCTCAATGGTGACTTTGGTTGCTATGTGTTGAAAGCAACAGAGTCCCTGTCAGCCAGGGTTTCTGACTGCTTAGAGAAATGCCCTTTGACCTGTTCACCTGCCCAAAACCATAAGATGAACAATTACATTTTGGAGGCTTCTGAGCAGTGGGCAGTAAGGGAACTGATACTGGAGTTCAGAAAGATGGAGAGCCACATTAAAAAAACAGCAAAATTCTTGATTAAAATGTCACCTGTGATAAATTGGAAGCCATACAAAATGCCTCCTGTGCCAATAACTTCATGGAAAGGGGACAGAAGGCAATGTGAGGTGTGCATTGGTGGTTATTTGCTGTGTTTAGCAAAGGAGGGAGGGAGAGGAGGTTGGGGGGGGGACAAATTCAGGCAAGAACTGGCTGATTCAAGAGCAGGAAAGTCAGAGTTGGGAAATTTGGGAACTGGCTTTAAAAACTGGACTGTCTCTTTGTCCAAAATACAGACCAAGAAAAGCTTTGTGCAACCAAGTGTAGGGGAATGGCACCAGTATAACATGCTGATGACTTTGCACGTCTTCATCTAGGCCACACGAGCAAGGCTTAACTGCAGTCTGAAAGGAGTCTTGGCAGAGTGCCCTGCGATTACTACTGAAACAGGCAGAGATAAGGATAGGGGCTGCTGCAAGGGAGTTCCTTATCCCTATCTTGTGGGAGACCGCCACAAGGCCATTTCTCACCCATCTTCTGTTTGAGGGAGGACAGTCCTTTCCATCCTCCCCGATTCCTAGCTCAAGGACATTTGCAGGTTTCTGTGGCATACTAGGATACTGCTGTTCTGCACTGAGATCTGGCTTCTGCATAGCTGAATAGCCTACCTACCACTCAGGTGGTTTGGTTTGTCCTTTAGCTCCTTAGGTTAGACATCATCCTGTAGAACTCAGACGTAGAGCACTGATGCCATGTTGATCCCATTTCACAGCTCTTTAAGTAATATCCTACCCATCTGATCCTTGTTATATAGTATCAGCCAAATCAGCAGAAGGGTAGCAAGCCAGCTTAAAACTTTCTGGTTTTAAGTATACAGTAAGAAAGAGGGAACTTGGCAGTCTGTCTGTATACTTAGAAACTGGAACTGTATATTTTTTGTTTTGTTTTGTTTGTTTTTGAAGACAGTATTTCTATCTGTAACAGCTCTGGCTGTTCTGGAACTTACTCTGTAGACCAGGATGGTCTCAAACTCACAGAGATCCACCTGCCTCTGCTAGAATCAAAGGCACGTGCCACCACTACTCAGCTTCTGGAACCGTATTTTAAGAGAACATATTTGTTAACATCTACTGCAATTTTTAAAATCCATGTTCTTTCTGACTCAGTATTTCTACTACTCTGAATCTATCCTAGAGAAACAGCAAGGACACTGGAATTAATCATAGAACTTTTGTAATAGTTAAAACAGGACAATAAGCCATGGTATATACATGCTGAGGACAATTATTCAGTAGTTAAAAAAGAAACAAATTATGTGGAATGACTTCCAAAATAAATTATTTAGTGAGTAAGGGAAATTAGAAAAAAAACCACTATACCATGAACTGAAATTTAAAAACCTATAGAAATGCCATATATTTAAAAATAACAAATACTTATATGTTAAAAAGTACACATAAATGCTAACTAATACAGTAGTTGCTTCATGAGAGGGATGAAGAGAAGGCAATCTGGATTGGGAGTATAGATGGAGAGCGCTGCAGTCTTATTGTAATAATAAACTGTCTTTCAAAGGCAATGAAGACTTGTGCAACAAGAAATCAATTGTTTCATAAGAGCCATTTGGCTGTGCTGCAGACACTGACCCTCTTCCTTATTGGTTTAACATACACTGGCCCAACTTGGAATTGCTAGCAGAACTCTAGAGGGCTAATGCAGTTCACCAGTGACTAACAGAGAGACTCTAGCAAGTCAGGAGCTAGTCAAAGATAGGAGGCCATATTAATAATCTAAAGTAACTAGCCAAGGGGATAAAAGGAATACTCTATGGTATTATGGAGGCAGTGACTATAAGAAGCAGTGGCTGTCTCAGGTATGGGGTTTGCAAAAATGATGGAACTAGTAGTTAGAAACTGGGAGGAGGAGTTCTATGGAGCTGGGCCCAGGCTCCAAGAAGGGATGCTGCTCACCTCATGCTGACATTTTCTGAAGCTGGTAACTGCAAACAACTCAGCTGGACACTCAGGGAAGGCACAGCTGCTACCAAGAAGTGTCTCTAGGGGAAGCTGAGAGGCACAGGAAGCTGACAGGAAAGAAGAAGAAAAAGCATTTAAGTTTCTTCACCCTCCTCGAACCTGTCAGTCCCTTCTATACCTCTCATAGCCAGAGAGTCAAGCAGGAAGCCACCAGCAAAGAAGATATATGGCTTACAGAGTTTCTAGTGAAAATCTACACTATAGGCGCCAAAGGCACAGCGTGATGGGCAGTGTGTACCTAGCAAGTGAGTAGTCCTAGGCTTCATCCCTCTTCCCCTAAAAGTGGACAGGATGATACAGGCCTGTAATTTTTAGAAATAAGGTGAACGAGTAAGGTGTCCTTTATCTAAATTAGACAGGAGGCTATTTTCAGGGAAGAAGGGGATCAACGAGAGAGGAAAAGAGGGACAGGAGAGTCATGGGCTAGTGAATATCAGTACAATTGTTATATACATACCGGAGTGTCCAAATGAAGCCCGTTATTTTGCATGGTAACAAAAAAGCCAGGATGCAATAAAATACACAAATACTAAAAAATGACTGGATGAACATTTATGAATTTTACAGGCCTGGGCTGTCCACACTCATGACAAAAGCATTTACATATCTCAGATTATCCCTTCACTAAATGATTATCTCTCAATTCCGATGCTCTTTCTGAGTCTTAATGCATTTAACATAAAACTATCATTCTGGACGATGTAAGAGTTTATAAAAGAAAGACAAGATGCAGGCTTTCCATTCATCTGCCAACTTTATCATTACTAGCTTGGCATCCTAGCAACTTCCAAAACATACATTTGTTTGTTTATTTATTTATTTATTAGCACTTTGAACCCTATGGGCTTTTTTAAAAATTATGTATCAATATGTGTTTCACAGTCACATGTTCAGTTTGTTTTGTTTT
>NC_045030.1:7318797-7324465 GCF_008632895.1 Mastomys coucha | reverse complement strand
CCTTGTGTAAGCTCTCTTCCACTGAACTACACTAACAGCCATTATACTTCATTATAATTCAGATTGTTCTATCCTGGGCCAGTAAGAGCTTCTTAGAAAGTGTACAGTTTTATTTTCATCCTTAATTTCTTGTAAGAGGATCTTCCAGGTTCATCTTGTATCTATCCAGCCTCGGAATTAGCCATTTCTCTAAGGAGCTCTGAATGTTTGTCTGTTTAAATGATATTTAAACATCACAGTCTACATGCAGTCTTGACTGACGTTTTGGTATAATTTCTTTCTTGTCTCTACATTGAACAGGACTAAGAAAGTTGTGCCTTTTAGAAAAGGAAATTATGACAAACTCCTATTCCAGTCTAAGAAGTAAAAGGGTTTCCAGTTAATTTCCTTGATTTACATCTCTCTTCTCATGTGTAAAATCTTAGTTCTTAATTGTGTTAACATAATAACCTATCTAGTTTACTCCACTATATAAATAATAGTTCCAGGATAATGATATTAATGTCATTACTGACAATTAGATCACTGAGTGTCATTTAAGATTTGTCTACTTATTTTTGTTCTTGGAACCCAGACACAGGGGGATACATAGCAAAAATACTCTAAGTCACTTGAAATAATTACTGTGTACTTTATAGTTAGGCTCCTCCCCTAGTTCATCTTTAATTTTTTAAAAACTATCTTTTTTTCTTTTTTGCTTATATTCAGTTTTTAATTTTTTTTTTTTTTGTTTTTCGAGACAGGGTTTCTCTGTGTAGCCCTGGCTGTCCTGGAACTCACTCTGTAGACCAGGCTAGCCTCGAACTCAGAAATTCGCCTGCCTCTGCCTCCCAAGTGCTGGGATTAAAGGTGTGCGCCACCACCAGTTTTTAAATTATTAAAACCCAATTTTACAGTTCTCAAATTAGTGATGTACTACAGCTTAACAGCTTATATAACAAACTAGTGGTGTAAAACAACAAGCATATATTCTCTTACGGTCAGAAATCTGGGACAGCTTAGTTTAGTTTAGGAGTCATGGTTTAGAGGTGCTCAAGGTAGCCTCTCTTACCAAGCAGCAAGCACTTTAAGGCTGGTTCAGAGCTGGAGGCGTGGCTTCCAAGATGGCCCCTCTGGGGCTCTCATCGGGCCTCAGATTCTCCTCCTGAGTTACTACTTGGCAGAGCAAAGAATTTCCCAGAGAACAAATGATCCAGAATTGAGAAGGGGCAAAAAGGAAGCTACATTGTTTCTAAAACCTAATTGTGGAAGGGATCACACAGTCCAACCAGGGCACCTTGTTGGTAGGACATCACAAGGGTCTGAATACTAAGAGATGGCTATCATTGAAGGTTATCTTTTACATAAAACTAAAAAACAAAACAACAAAAAGTAGGAAGCAAAATACATTCAAAGAAACTAGCTCCTGCCTTTGAACATTCTAAGTCCCCTCCCTTCACCTTTAGGAAACCACTTTTACTAATTCCTGCTTTATCTTCCTAGTACTTTGTTTTAAAAAATATATCAGAAAATAGACAGACTTACAGCCCCCAAGATTGATTTGCTACAAAACATTCCGGCACCTTGCTTTTTTCAGCACCAGTTCATTTTTTTCTCCAGAGAAAGGGGGGTTTCGTTCGAGACAGGGTTTCTCTGTGTAGTCCCAGTTGTTCTGGAACTGTAGACCAGGCTGACCTCCAACTCGGAGATCTGCCTGCCTCAGCCTGCCAAGCACTGGGATCAAAGGCATTTGCCACCACTGCCTGGCTCAGCATCATACTCTTAACAGCAGCATACAGATGTCGTCAGACCACTGTGGTGCTTCATTCAACTCTGCTATGTAATACTGTCTTTTAGTCACTAAAGTTAGTGTTTCCATGCCTTCATCATTTTGCAATTATTCTTCACCTTTAGGGTGAGTGAATTGCTTATAATTTTTATCATTATAAATAATGCTATAGTAAATATCCTTGTGTATGAAGAGTTTCTGGATATGCAATTATCTTAGACAACTTGACTTAAAGGTACGGACTTATTAAGTCCAAGGTCTACTTTGTGCTTGTTTTATACATTGTCAAATTGATCCACATTAAACATTACATACATCCCTATGACATTCCTACATAGAACAGAGAGAGAGTTCATTTTGTCTGTTTTTTGTTCTTGTTTTTTGTTTTTATGTTTTTTTGAGACAGGGTTTCTCTTTGTAGCCTTGGCTGTCCTAGAACTTGCTCTGTAGACCAGGCTGGCCTCGAACTCAAAGAGCCACCTGCCTCAGCCTCCCAAGTGCTGAAACTAAAGACATGCTACTATGTTTGGGCTCTTGTCTGCATTTTTATCTGCATTGAGGTAATCTTTGCTTTTTGACAGATAGCTAAGTATATTTGTGTAGGAGTCATACATTTTTATACCATGTCTGTCTTAGTACTTAGTTTACCCTATCACTGTGTATTTCAATAACAATTCATTACTTTTGAAATTCACACACATATCAAATACCATTTAATTTATTCTCCTTCATATTTAATCTAAAGCACATATGGACTCTAAGAATATTTTTCTGAGCCAGTATATATTTAGAATTTACTACATGTAAGGCTATAATGATAATGAAGTAATATAACATCCAATATAAAATAGTCCTATAATTTTAATATATTGATATGCTTAGAGATCAGAAAATATTTGAAGTGTTTTGTTAGATTTATAACATCATGGTTTTATTTTGACTATAACAATGGTTGTTGGCAGTAAAAAAAAAACAATGGTTGTTAATACCTTTTCACTAAGAAAATTTAAACTGGTGGTTAGAGCTCTACTATTCATAAACTTTACACTCAGTAAATTATTTCTGAAATAGCACTTTCATGCTCCTCATCAAGATGGCCATGGCCAATTGTTTCTAAGTCCATGTGTCCCCATTCCCTCCTTTCATTTTCCAGTGTGACGTTTCCAAAATATTTCTGGCATACATTAGAGTATGCCAGAGTGTAATTTATAGGTCAGAAAATAACTGTTAATGTTAATGTTAATGTTTAGCACAGATGTGCTGCTGCTACCATCAATCCTGAGAATATATATTTAGGTCCTAGTATTTAGACACCTGGCTATTTTTTCTGAATACCAGAGCTCTGTTTGGACAAAGGTTTGTAGCAGTAAGATTGCTGAACAATCATCAATCTCATTGTTATCCACAAACATATAACAAACTGGGTAGAAATGCTCTTAAGTTCCTTGGGCTTAAGCTTAAAAAGAAGCACTGTTAATTAGTATGTTTCAATGTCTTGACCAGCAAAACCAGGCAGATCTGCCTACTATAACCCTTGTAGTACAAAGAACACACTACAGATGATGTCTCAAAGCTTTCCAGAGTTAACAGATTTCAAAACACATTTTTGGACTACAAACAGCCAAACAAAAAACCCCGCAAGCACATATAGCCAATAAAATCAATCTAAACTGAGAGTGAAGGCAGGGTACTTATAAAGAAAAAAAAAAGAATATACAAGCTGGGCAGTGGTAGCACACACCTTTAATCCCAGCACTTGGGAGGCAGAGGCAGGTGGATCTGAGTTCGAGGCCAGCCTGGTCTACAGAGTTTCAGGACAGCCAGGGCTACACAGAGAAACCCTGTCTCAAAACAAAACAAAACAAAACAAAACAAAAAGAAATATACAACTACTGAAAATGTTAAAAATCCAATGTCTAAAAGGATGCAGGGAAAAAATCAGCCTCTTCATCTACTGCTAAAAGAAAGCACACAGAGGTTTTCCATTGTACTTCTTGGTATTCGTCATCAAACTTCTTTTAAAGGTGCACTTCCAAGTGATATACTTAAAGTTTCATTCTTGCTCTGGTTACTTTTTATCACCTGGGAAGAGGAAAACTCAACTAAGGAAGTGTTTTCATCAGACTAGCCTGGTAGGCACGGCTGTGGGGGCATTTTCTTGATTGCTAATAGATGTGGGATGGCCCAGTCCATCACTGCAGCCACCCATGGTCCTAGATGATATAAAAAAGCAGGCTGAGTAAGCCATGGGGAGCAAGCCAGTAAGCAGTGTTCCTCCATGGCCTCCTGCCTCCAGGTCCTTGCCTGGCTTCCCTTAGTTATTGACAACAACATGCAATCTAAAACAAACCCCTCCAAGGTGCTTTATGACATAGTATCTGCCAGGACAGAAAGCAACCAAGGACAATCCTAAAGAAACAATGGAAGATATGGGCAGGGAAAAATTACTAGGCTGTTAATATCAATACAGTGGACCACAACATGTTATAGACACCCAAAAGCCAGTCAATATGAAATCTGTGTCATTTAAGCAGTTGTGATTGTTCAAAATATTTATATAGAACTCCACTTTGTGGTAGATACTGTCAGAAATCCTAATTTATATTCTTCCTCTACACTGAAGTATTGTATTGAGCAGCAATGTTCTTTACTCAAGGCACAAAATCAGGGTAATCCTGACCCCAATTTCCCTGTTCCCCCTGTACCTAACATTTTAGTTAAGGTCAATAAAATGTGAGAGCCTACTGGGCACCTTTCCAAATGTTTTTGCTTTCCTCATGAAAGGGACTGATACCTTTTTGCCAAGAATCACCTATTGCAAACCTGATGAGCAAGTGGCGGCTAGTGCTTTCTGCAGCCTGGAGCAAGCAGTGTGGTGAGCTGTGAGGCACTCTTCAAGACTCCCCTCCTTTAAGGCTCCTAGCTACTAGGAGGGTTACCAGCCTGAGCCAGCCTTAATCTGCCGGCTTGCTGGCTGGCTCTGGGAATGATGCTCACAAGAAGGCAGTTGCCCTGCCCAGTGACACCCCCAGCTCTTCCCCCGGGACAGATAGCCCGCATCAAACAAATGCCCCAGCTTTCTGTCTTCGAATGAGGACAGTGATGAAGGGAATTCTAAACCCAAGTTCCAGCCCTTGTGACGACTGCAGCACCTCCTCAAGTCCTCTCCAGTCTAATCCTGTTTCACTCCCTTCCCCCACTGGAGCGTGAATGCTAGTTGGTCTCGAAAGCACTCCCGGATAAGCTTCCTGAACACAAATCTCTTGTCTCCAGAGTCTGTTTCCCGGGAAACCCCACCCACAACACTAGCGATACATTTATTCAAATGAAAGGATGTTCAAAATATATTGCTACATAACAACAGGTTATAGAGCAGTATGCATGATGTCATCCTGTTTTAATCTTATACAGATTCTCTACAAGCACAGAAAATACATATGGGAAACATTTTAGTAGATAATCTAAGAATGTCTTTTTGACCATGAGATACAGGATTTCGTTTCTGGTTTGCGTTTCAGTTTTCTCGAGACTTAAGGGTCAAATTCAGCCCCAAGTAACTGCAATGCCCTATGTAACTGCAAGTGACCTTGAACCCCTCAGCCTTTACCTTTCAAGTGCTAAAGACCAGGCCCGCTTGACAAAGCCTGGCAGTTAAGGAATAATTTCTTAAATAAGACTTACAAAGCAGAAGCCCCAACAGAAAGGCTAATACACCTTTACATCTAAGTTAAAAAAATTATGTTAACCACAGGATGCTTTAAAAAACAAAACCTTAGCCCGGAGGTGGTGGTGGCAGCGGAGGCGCGCACATGCACGCCTTTAGAATCCCAGTACTTGGGAGGCAGAGACAGGCAGATTTCTGAGTTGGAGGCCAGCCTGGTCTACAGAGTGAGTTCCAGG
>NC_045030.1:7313158-7318699 GCF_008632895.1 Mastomys coucha | reverse complement strand
AAAAGAAAAGAAAAGAAAAGAAAAGAAAAGAAAAGAAAAGAAAAGAAAAGAAAAGAAAGGAAAAGAAAGGAAAAGAAAAGAAAAGAAAAAAACCCCACCTCTCTGGCCCAGTGTTTTATATCTTCAACAGAACTAACAAAAGATTGAATCTGTTAATCCCAGCACTTAGGAGGCAGAGGCAGGCAGATTTCTGAGTTCGAGGCCAGCATGGTTTACAGAGTGAGTTCCAGGACAAACAGGGCTACACAGAGAAACCCTATCTCAAAAAAAAAAAAAATTGAGTCTGGAGAATGTAATCAAGGGAAAAAAATCAAGTTCAGAAGAGAAGGCATAGTATTTTTACAATGAAAAAGCAATTTACAAAAGAAAAAACATATTGCTAATAAAATATTAAAAGACTCTCAACCTCACTAGCAAATTCAAACATTTTTTCAAACATCAGATTAAAAAAACATACTGATGATGTCCAGAGTTATCAAAATTGTAGAGAGTGCAGAGAATCGGGTACTGATCTTCAGTTTTTAAGTTAAAAAAAAAGTTTGACCAGCTTGTTTGGGAAGTAATTTTTAAATTTTTATTTATTTATAAAATTGTGTGTGTGTGTGTGTGTGTGTGTGTGTGTGTGTGTGTGTGTGTAACACAAGTTCATGTGCAAGCATGCCATGAGTGTGTGGCATGTAGGACCTTGTAGGAGTCAGTTCTCCCCTCCACCATGTGAGGTCCCAGGATCCAATTCGGCAGCCATCACCTTTACCAGTTGAGCCATCTCCCTGGCTGAGAATAATTCTTTTTCAAAACAAGTTTGTATACACTCTAGGTCCTTTACATTTCTATATAAAATTTAGAACTTGATTTTCAATCTTTACTCAAACAACTGTTGATATCTGGATAGATTACCTTGAATCTAAAGAACAACTTAGGGAACACTGACATGTCAACACTTCTGGGGCTTTCAATTTGTGGGTATGGCTTATCTCATTATTTACTTCATTTCCCTTTCTCTAAAAAAATGTTTTGTTGCCAGGCGGTGTTGGCACACGCCTTTAATCCCAGCACTTGGGAGGCAGAGGCAGGCGGATTTCTAAGTTTGAGGCTAGCCTGGTCTACAGAGTGAGTTCCAAGACAGCCAGTACCATACAGAGAAACCCTATCTCGAAAAATCAAAAAAAAAAAATGTTTTGTTGCATTAAGGTTTTTGTTTTGTTTTGTTTTGTTTTTGAGACAGGGTTTCTCTATATAGCCCTGGATGTCCTGGAACTCACTCTGTAGACCAGGCTGGCCTTGAACTCAGAAATCTACCTGCCTCTGCTTCCCAAGTGCTGGGATTAAAGGTATGCGCCACCACCGACCGCCCAGCTGCATTAAGGTTTATACACATTAAATTTATTTAACTATTTTAATGGTTTTGATGAGATTACACATGGAATGTCATTTTTAAAATTGTATTTTTCAATTGTTTTTGGGTGACATATCAAAGTAAAACTGAGTTTTGGAAACATGAACTTTGTCTTCTGTGACTTGAAAAATTTGATCAGTTTACCTAGCATACACAAGCCCTTGGCTCTATTTGAAGCACCACATAAATCTGGTGACACAAGTCTGTAATCTCAGCATCTGGCAGTAGAGCAAAGAAGATCAGAAATCCAAAGGTATCTATAGTTGCTAGCTAGCAACTTTAAGGTCAGCCTGAGGTATATGTGAGTCTGATCTCAAAAGAATGGAAAAGAAGGGTTGGAGAGATGGCTCAGTGTTGAAGACAATTTGTAGTTCAAGAAATGTTCATGTTTTCTTTTCTTTTCTTTTCTTTTCTTTTTTTTTTTTTTTTTTTTTTTTTTTTTTTTTTTTTTTTTTTTTTTTTTTTGGTTTTTCAACACAGGGTTTCTCTGTGTAGCCCCGGCTGTCCTGGAACTCACTCTGTAGACCAGGCTGGCCTCCAACTCAGAAATTCGCCTGCCTCTGCCTCCCAAGTGCTGGGATTAAAGGCGTGCGCCACCACCGCCCTGCAATGTTCATGTTTTCTTCAGGTAGAAGAAAATTTATAGCAGATGGCAGTCTGAATCTATACAAATAAATGAAGCCAGAAATGCTTAACACAGTTGATAAATATAAGTTCATTTATTTCTTTTTGCATTGCTGATGATGGAACCCATGGCTTTATATAGGCAAGTGAGCCACACCCGAGCCCTATAAGAATTTTAAAAATATGTTTTATTTGTGTAAATATCTTAAAAAGATAATTAGCTGTCTAAACAAACGTCATTATGATGTGTTACATGGTTCAAAACACATATAGTAGGCTGGAGAAATGGCTTAGCAGTTAAGAGTACTTGCTGCTATTGCAGAGGGCCTAAGTACAGCTCTCAGCACATCAGGTGGCTCACAACCACATGTAACTCCAGTTCCAGGAGATCCAACACCTTCTTCCGCACTCAGTGGGCACTTGCAACTCAGGCACACACACATAAAATAAAAATAAATTTTTAGTAAAAGGTAGCTTCCTTTCTCATGTGTGTGTGTGAGCTGTTGAACAATGAACTCAGGTCTCAGACATGCTAGGTGAGTGTTCTGCTAGAGAGCAATGTCCTCAGCCTCACCTTTTTTTTGTATTTTTTGTTTTTTGTTTTTGTTTTTTCAAGACAGGGTTTATCTGTGTAGCCCTGGCTGTCCTGGAACTCACTCTGTAGACCAGGCTAGCCTCAAACTCAGAAATCCGTCTGCCTCTGCTTCCCAAGTGCTGGGATTAAAGTCACCACTGCCTGTTTTTTTATTTGTTTGTTTCTTTCTTTTGTTTTATTTAGGCTCACCTTTTCCTTTTGCAAAACTGAACCTTTACATCAATTAAACAACAAATCCCCATTCTGTCCTCCCCACGCCCCCTAGCAGCTAGTGTTCTACTTTCTGTCTCTATGTGCTTGACCATTCTACTTACCTTACTTAAGTGTGATCAGAACATTTGTCTTTTTGTCACTGGCTTATTTCATGTGGCTTAATGCTCTCAAGATTCATCTGTGCTAGAGTAATTGTCAGAACTTCCTTTCAAAAAGAAAAAACAAAAACCAAAACACAGACACAGTATTCCATTGTATAGTCATAGCACACTTTCTGTAGAGATCTATGGATTTATAAGCACTTAGATTGCTGTAAATATTGATGCTATAAAACATTTATCTGAGGCTTCATCTTCAGTTCTTTTGTATCTGTACCTGAAAGTGGAAGTGCTGGATTGTATGGTAATTGTAAATGACCAGACATGTGTTTAGTAAGGGATTTATGTCTTAAATATACAAAGAACTCTGAAACACTAATAAGGAATGAACCCAGACACTTTGCTGAAGAAGGTAGCTAAGTTGCCAAAAAGCACTTAGAAAGATGCTTGGTATCATTACTATCATTTAGGGAAATGTAAAAATTACAAGATACCACTCTAACATATTAGAATGGCAAAAATGAAAAGAAATGTGCAGGGTGTGGCAATAATACAGAAAAATGGGAACTCTCAGACATAGTTGGGAGAAGTGTCAAAGGAAATAATCTTGTGGTAAAGTATTTAGCAGTTGCTATGCAAGCAATGAGGACCCAGGTTCGTTCTCAGGACCCACATAAAAAACCTGGACATTAGTGGTACATGCTTTTAATCACAGCACTCCAGAGACAGAGGCCTGGTCTACTTATTGATTACTAAAGCATCCAGGGGTACAGAGTGAGACCTCATCAAGAAACAAAGCAAAATAATAAACCTTGGCATGGTGATACCCATGCATGTAATCGAAATCCTGGAGAAGCTGAGAGATAGGAGGGTCCCTAGGGTTTGCTGGCTACCTACCCAGTCTAGCAGACTCCGTGAGCTCCAGGTTCAGTGACACACCATGTCTTAAAATGTAAGGTGAAGAATGATTGAGACACACTCCGTGTTAACCTCCAACCTATATACAGAAAGAAAAAAGGAGAGAATATTAAACACGTGCCTATTTTATGATCTAGCCATTTAATTCCTATGTATTTGGCCACAAGCAAAGAACACATATATCTACATGAAAGAGTTGTATACGTATGTTCAGAGCCACTTTATTTATAACAACCCAAAATTGGGAACAACTGGAATGTCCATCAACAAATGAAAGGATAGCCAAGTTGTGATACAGCCATACAGGGGAATCTTTAAAAAGGGAGAAAAACTATCAATAGGTAGAGTAATATGGATGAATTGCAAGTGAGTTATCATGTATGAAAGAAGCCAGCCAATAATGATTACTACAGTTATACAAAATTCTAAACAAATTTATTTTGTGATAGGAAGTAGATCAGTAATATGGGTGTGATATGGCAAGCCTGTAATCCCAGCACCTAGTAGGCTGAAGGCTGAAGCTGGTGAGCTGGAGGCTAGCCTGGGCTACACAGCAAGAGCCTGAGCCCTGATTGCCTGGGGTGAGGGTCAGGTAGGGAAGACTGAAGGGAAGAATTTGAAAGGAAAATTAGGAAATTTTTGAGGTGATAGATTTGTTCACAGTTTTGGTTGTGGCGATGCTGCAGTGGTGCGTGCATGCGTGCGTGTGTTGTATGCAGTCATATATTTTAAATATATATACACCCTTATAAACTAATAGCACCTTAGTAAAAACACAGAAACTCCCTAAACTGACTTTATTATCCTTCCCCTGAAACCATGTTTTCTTCCTCTTACATAATCTTGAAAGCAGAGAAACAGAAAATTATTGGCAGGGATGTATATTTTCAAAAATTTTTTAAAGACAAAAAAAAAAAAAAGGCCCAACCAAGAAACTGATTTTCTAAAATGTCTTCCTATTCACTTATGGATTCCCATTCAGCTGAAAGGCCTACCAAGCTCATACACATCCTTTCCTGGTTGTGATGACGTATGAAAAAAATACTGTGAGGGCCCTGGGCTTCTAGAAAAATGGAATAAAATGCACTTTCCCCAGTACCACTAAGAAAACACAAAATGCCTAATTTAGACATAAAATAAGGTGGGAGATGAAAAGCAGAGCTATTGAGGGCTATCGGACATGATGAACACATGACTGTGAGTTTCCATACCTTCCAGATTGGTTTTGGAGAAGCCAGCACCCCAGAAAGAGCAGGCACAGACAGAAAAATGAAAAACAAAACAAACAAAAAACCCACCCTGCAAGAAAACTCTGCTTTTTCTATCTAGACAGAAAACTTCTGCACAATGACTGCTCTATTTCAGCCAAACACTATAAGAGGAAAAAAAAATCTCAAAAGCCAGTGTGGCCCCACCCTTAAGCAGGAAAGACTCGAGCCTTCTAACAGTAAAGAGACATTCCCACACACCCCTTGCCTCAGGGAGATAGCAGGGAAGGCAGGATTCCCAGCGCAGTGGCCTGCGGGGAGGCTAGGGCGCCTCCCATTCCTTGGCTCGCCAGAAACAGCCCGGACTTTCCCCTCCGCCGAGAAGTACCGAGGCGTCCCGCCCCCTCCGCTGACGTCACCCAGCCCAGGGTCTGAACTTTCACCTTCCTCGCAGCGCTGACGAGTTCCTAAGCTACCACCAGATTACTG
>NC_045030.1:7310749-7313148 GCF_008632895.1 Mastomys coucha | reverse complement strand
GCAGGCGCAGGTGCGAGCGTGCGCGTGCGCACACGTCAGCAAACGCTGGTCTTCGAAACTGGAACTTAACCCTTCCTTGCCCATAGCTGGTTAGTTTGAGCTGCATAGGAGAGACTTGCTAAAACATAGTATTTGACTAATATAACGTCAATTTTTGAAAAGTACTCTCCATACTAAGAATCGGGGAATTCTCAGCTTGAGTGGGAAACGACAATTCACTGAGGTGGCAGGATTGTTAGAATCAACTGGCAAGGATTTAAAAACAGCTGCCATTTAAAAAAAACGCATTGGCATTTTTGTAAGCATGTTTGTTTGAGACAAATGGGCAAGAAAGTCTCAAAACTCAAAATGCAATTTTTTGAACTGAGAATTACAATAGCTTACAAGCAAAAATAATTAGACTTAATAGCAGAATCTAAAAGTCTGGGAGAAAATCAGAATCGATCCGATTAGAATAGAATTTACTCTATTTAAGCAAGGAAAGAAAATAGACTGGAAAAAAAGAACAGACCTTCAGGGACATGGAAGACAATATATTAAAAATCTAATTTTTGATCATAAGAGTTTCAAGAAAGATGAAATTAAAGTAGTAGTCAAAGAATTAATGCCTAAAATGTTCTGAAATTTGCCAAAAAAGCCATAAACTTATAGATGCAGCAGTATGTGTCTCTGTGTTGTTTTTTGGGACATAATTTCTCTGTGTAGCTCTGGCTGTCCTGGAACTCGCTCTGTTTGTAGACCAGCCTGGCCTCTAACTCACAGAAATACAGCCTGCCTCTGACTCAAGTGCCAGGATTAAACATATTTGCCATCACTGTAGGGCAAACCTGAGAAAATATTAAGCAGGATAAACAACAACAAAAATTTGTGGTTTATCAGAGCCAAGCTCCTGAAAATTAATACAAACTAATCTAGGCACTCAGAGAAAAACATGTCTAAAAAGGAAAAATAGGAGAAAGCAAAAACAGTGGAAGAAAACTGCCAAATGCTGAAAAGAAATTTAGTCAGGTATCATAGGTCTCATATGCCACACTTGGCGGTCTGAGGCAGGAGGGACCCTGGGTTTGATTTCCCAGCATAGCAAATAAGAACCATGATAATCTTGATAAACATAAATAACAAGAAAAGTTTTGGCTCTCAGGAAGCAAGGAAGAATGACTGAGTAAAAGGGGAGATAAATACAATAGACAATTTTTCCTCATCTTGGCCTTTCTAAATCATGTTCAACAGTTAAAGCAATAGTTACAGCACTGGCTTTTGTAGTTCTTAATATATGAAGAGGGAATCGTTAACATAATTATATTATAAATGGAAGAGTGTTGAGTTATCAAAAAAAGGTAAGATTTCTACACTTTATTCAAACTGTTAAAATGGAGACTCCAGTAGACTAACTTGTGTATAGATAATGGAATGCTTAGACATTAAAAGTACCAGGCGGGCTGGCAAGATGACTCAGGGGGTAAGAGCACCAACTGCTCTTCCAAAGGTCCTGAGTTCAAATCCCAGCAACCACATGGTGGCTCACAACCACCCATCATGAGCTCTGACCCCCTATTCTGGTGTGTCTGAAGACAGCTACAGTGTACTTGTGTATAATAATAAATAAATCTTTTTTTAAAAAAGTACCAGGCAAAGATATACCCAGCAGGACATATTGGCATGAATCTGTAGTCCCAGTTACTCAAAGCTGCATCAGGAAAATGACTTGAGCCTGGGAGTTTAGGAGAGATGTCCATTTCTTGGGGGAGTGGGGGAAGAAAGGAAGGGGGGAAGGGACAAAGAGACAGGGACAGCAAGAATGAGAACAAGAACAAGAAAAACATGCTTAGAATTGTGATATATCTCTGTAATTCCCACCACTCAGGAAGTAGAGGCAGAAGGATCAGACACTCAAGGTCATCCTGGGCTACTTTAGGAGTTTAAGGCCAACCTGGGCTACATGAGACCCTATCTGAAACAAAAGAACAAACAAACAAAATATCAAAATATATACAAGGAACACTATAGCTAAATCAACAGGAAATTACAAAATATTTCTACAAGAAACACAGGTGGAAGGCAGGTGAAGGAGCAAATGAGAGTGATGGAAGTGAGGGGGTCAGAGGTGACCCTTTTGTCACCTAGAACACAGTCTATTCTATGCATTGGGGTGCATCAGAAATGTGGAAAGGAAGAAGAACCTACCAGGCTCTTCCACAGAGCTGTGCATTGGCTAATTGGTTCCCAGCAGGGCTGTTTACGCTAGGACTCAAGGAAGGCTCTTTAATACTCCACCTCACCAGAAAGGGCTTTTTGCCAAGGCGTGGGCTCATCTAACTTCAGCACCATAAGAGATCCCTGCTGGGGGAGCATGGCATTTCTGTTTTCTGATTACAAAAGCCAAAAGTACCACTGTGTGT
>NC_045030.1:7304676-7310328 GCF_008632895.1 Mastomys coucha | reverse complement strand
TATGACCTATTGGCCCTATGCTTCTAGATCCTCCAATCCTTGATCCCCCAGAAGAAAACCCCTAAAGGCTTTCCATATAGTTATTTGTAATTTTGATACTTTTGAAAACAGGAAAAATAAGATGGCTTAGCAAGAAAAAGCACTTGCTGCCAAGCCAGAAAACCTGAGTTGGATCCCACAAACCCACATGGTGGAAGTTATCCTCTGACTTCCACATTCACACTAGGGTATGTGTGCCCTCACCCAACAATAAATCTAAAAAGTTTTTATAAAAAACAAGAAAGATAACCAGGCATTCATTGGTTGTACACATCTTTGATCCCAACACTTGGGAGGCAGAGACACACAGATCTCTGAATTGGAGGCCAGCCTGGGCTACAGAGTGAGTTCCAGGACAGCCAGGGCTACACAGAGAAACCCTCTCCAAACAAACAAATAAACAAAAACAACAAGAGCCAAAAGTAAACCCTAAGAAAAATCAATGGTAGCCAGTACAAGACAAGCCATTCATTATTCCAAATGCCATCTTAATTAGTTTGACACCAAAACATCTTTTTTTTTTTTTTTTTCCAAGACAGGGTTTCTCTGTGTAGCCCCGGCTGTCCTGGAACTCGCTCCAGGCTGGTCTTGAACTCAGAAATCCACCTGCCTCTGTCTCCCAAGTGCTGGGACTAAAGGTATGTGCCACCACCGCCTGGTGACACCAAAGCATCTTAACACCTCCAATAGTAGCATTATTACCACCAAATATTAAAATCACTTTCAGAAAAAAAAATCCAACTGGGTGTGGTGCCTCACATCTATAACCCAAAACTCAACAGAGGCAAGAGGATCACTACAAATTAGATGCCAGCCTGATCTATATATCAAGTTTCAGACCAGCAATGGTTATATAAAGAGGTAGAGACAGTCTCAAAACAAGACTAAACCAATACAAAAGCCAATACAAAAAACCAATACAAAAGAGTTATGCAGCTAACCACATTTTACAGACATAATATAGAAATGACCAAATATAGCAGATTCATGGGAAATTGATATTTTTGCAATAGAAAGTTTTCCAGTCCACGTTTCCCTATTCCCTGCCAACCCTTTAACATACATGAGTTTCCACACAGATGATCCTCACTTTCCCATACTCATAGAGTATGGTTAATAATATTTTCTTACCTCATCAGCTGGCTAGGAACTACGTTCCAATGATCATGAGCTTCTCTGATTTTGTTTTCAAAGCTTTAGATGGTTTCTCTACCATACTTGTGTCATCTAAAGGAAGCCCATCTCTCATTTGGAGCTTTCAAATGATTTTTCTAATCATGAATGGATGTATCAGATCCTTTAAATGAATTTTATGAAAGTCATATTTTAAGGCCATTCTGTATTGTTAATGCAGTGAATACCCTTTATTTTCAAATTGTTCAGCAGTCCCACATTTCTGAAATAAACACATCCTTTCATATAAAAATACAAGGCAGTCTTTGCCAGCTCTTTCCAGACTGTGTCGTGATGACTCATGGTGGCAACCCTCTAGAGCTTTGCATAGTTTTGATATTATGTGCTGGAATTTTGTGAGAAATACCTTCTCAAAGAGCTAGTGACCTGAATCTGAAAAATCTTAAAAGGTTGCTTGTTGTATAAGTGCAGGTATGTCTGTCTGTTCAATTTAAGATCAGATCCACAGTTTTCCAGCCTTTTCTTATGAATATAGTTATAATTAATTTTTCTCATGCACTGATACACACACATAACAAAGCACACACACAGACACATGTATAATTTCTATCATGTATATGATATGCCCTCCTTTATTCCCAATTGTATTTATCTTCTTCACTTTTCTCCTCAATCAGTCTACCTAGAGGTTTATCCATTTTATTGATAGTTTCAAAGAGCCAGCATTAGGCTTATTGATCTTTGTATTATTTTTTCATATTCTATTGTTTATTATTGTGTATATATGATGTATGGGGAGCGCACGTACATGCCTTGGAGCATGTGTGGAAGACAACCTTGTGGAGTCAGCTCCCTCTTTCCACCTTCATATGGGCTTCAGGGATTGACCTCGGGTCATCAGGCTTGTGCCATTGCCCCACTGAGCCATCTAGTCAGCTCCCATTTTCTATTTTATTGCTTTCACTGGCAACCTCACTTTTTCTTGGCTTCTAACTCCAGGTTTAATATGTTCTTATTTTAGCTTTTTATTTATTTTTATTATTTTTTGAGATTATAATATAATTACATCCTTTCTCATCCCCTTTCCTCCCTCCAACCCCACCCATTTACCTCCCACTGCTGCTCTCTTTCAAATTCATGACCTTCTTTTCTTTAATTGTTGGTGTGTGTGTGTGCATCCATATATATATACTTGTTTGTATGTATGCTTTCATGGCTGACCATTTGGTATTGAATAACCAATTGTCATGCTCTTCCCTGGGAAGTGGGAAGACTATTTCTCCTGTTCTCAGTATTTCTTAGTTACCTGTAGTTCTTTGTGTAGGGTTGAGGTCTGATGACCTTTCCCATCACCTTTAGTTCCAGTCCACAATTGGACTTGTGTGTACTTATGTGTGTTATGTACTGAGTATTGGTGTGTATACCAAGTGGGCATGTGAAGAGGACAGAGGTTAAAATGAGAATTTCTTCAATCACTTCTGTACCTTGTTCATTCGATTCCATTGATTGATTAAAGTAAGTCTCAGTATGTAGCCCTGTCTGGCCTAGAACATCACTATGTAAGCCAGGCTGACCTCAAACTCACAGAAATACCCCTGTCTCTGCTGAGACTAGAGACCTATGCCTCTTTGTTTTTTGAGGCAGTGTCTCACGGAAGCATGAACTCACTGTTTGGATGTTTAGTGAGCCTTCCGGATTTGTCTCCATCCCTCATCCCTGAGGTTGCAAAGTGGTTAAACCCGGCTTTGAGGGTTTTTACGTGGGTGCTAGGGATCTAAATTTGGGTCTTTGTGTTGGGCAACAAACACTTTACCTGCTGAGCTATCTCCCCAATCTCACACTCCTGTGTTTTGGAAGGCTATGTTTTCTGAGGAGAAAATTTTAAGAAGACACATTTTCCTCTGTTTCAGCTCATTAAAGAACTACTTATAATGCCTTTCACAGTTAGAGAAGTCTACAGTGACTTTTAGCTTTGGTCACCTGTACATAATGTACTTGTCTTCCCTTGCACCTTTTTGGGTTTTCTTTATCGCTGGTTTTCAGCAAATGGGCCTGGCTGTGTCTTGATGTGGTGGTTCTCTTTGTGTTTTATGTTGTTATTCGTTGTGCAATTTAGATTGGTGGCTTTATGGGATTTCTAAAATCAAATTTGAGAACTTTCTGTAATGTACATTATATTGGTAAATTGCCATGTGTTTTGTGTGCTCACTGAGAAGCTGGCTCTAGAAGCATCCCCCAGGCCCCATTTCAGACCCAAGCATGTTTATTTTATCTCAGTGTCCTCCAAAGCTGATTGTCTGAGCACAGACTATCTGCTCTGTAACAGGAAGGGGAGAGAACAGCAAAACAGCCCAGGAGTAAAAACATCATGTCCTTGACAACAGCTACAAGGTAAACCGTTTCCTACAGAAGCTGCTGTTGTTTATGATATAAAATTGCCTGAAGGGGAAAAGAGAGGCCAAAGCTCAGCCATGGGAAACTCCGAATCGAGGGAAAGCTCAATTAGGAATGCCACCCAACTGTCTCCACTTCCCCAGTAGTTTTGCACTGGATGTTGTGAGCACCTGATTTGATGATGTTATCTTTATGTTGCTACTAGTTCTTTTGCTTGGAAGCCTCACCTAAGGAGATACTCTACCCTGCCCAGGAATCTCTGTATCTAGAACGCTAACTGACTGGTGCAGGTTTTGAGTACCTGAGTTGGCAATATTCTGAATCTATCAACGCATCTGTCTATCACTTGCTATTTATTCTATTGCTTTGGCTTGCTACTTACGTAATAAATTCACTCATTGAAAACCAGAAGTAGCCGGGCGTGGTGGCACACGCCTTTAATCCCAGCACTTGGGAGGCAGAGGCAGGCAGATTTCTGAGTTCGAGGACAGCCTGGTCTACAAAGTGAGTTCCAGGACAGCCAAGGCGACACAGAGAAACCCTGTCTCGGAAAAGAAAAAAAAGAAAGAAAGAAAGAAAACCAGAAGTAGTTACTACCATAGATCATTTTTGGAACCTTACAGAATACTTTGGCCCATTTCTTTCAATATTTTTCTGTGCCCAGCTTTTCTCCTTTCTCAGGATTCTAATTGTACATACACAACTTCTTGATATTGCCACTGAAGGTATGCATATTGTTTTGTAACACTCCCTCATTGTGCTTTATTTTAGATGCATTTTTGTTGCTTAAGATCTCTGATGTTGGTGACTGGGAAGGTGGTTCCATAAGTAACGTACTTGCCATACAAGTATTGAGAACCTGAGATTGATTCCCAGCAATCTTGTCAAAGATAGGTGGTGTGTGTCTGAACCCAAGTGCTAGAAAGGTGAGACCAGAGGATCTCTGCAGCTTGTTGACTAGCCACTGTAGTCAAATTGAGTAGTGTGGAGTGAGGTGGACTGAGAGACATCATCTCAAAACCACAAGTGCTATTGCCAAAATAACCAAATGAGATTAAGGACAAATTGGAGTCAGATATTTGCTCTTAATCTCATGCATAGAGACTAATTTCCATTGATTGTTTTTTGCACACTATCTATTTCTGTTTTCATTATGTTCAGATTCTTTTACTATACTTTCCACTTTTTACTTCATTGAGGATATTTATAATGGCTGTTCTTTGCTTGATGAGTTGTGCCCTGTGGATGTGATGGCCAATGGAAATTTTTGGAACTCCTAGAATCCTCCTATCATCCTATTATATTAACCCATAGATTTTATTTCATAGGCCATTGCCCTGAACTACAGTGAGGGTAACATTCTGTCAATGTTCTATACTGTCTATTTAATGACATATCCAATAATAATAACTCATTGTTTGTTTTGGAGTGCCATTTTGGTCTCCTAGTCTAAGTACTATCAAACCAAATTACATAGTACAATGAAAACAAAACACAAACACATAATGGCTATCACATTTGGTCACATTATGGCTAAAACGAGAATTATTCACAAGGTCTATTTCACCAAAGGTCACACTTGTTATATATGTAACAACTGCCCAGGTTGATGGTATGGAACAGAGCTTGTGTGTGGAGAGAGCTTACCTGCAACTCAGGTTTTCTAGAAGCTTTCTAAAGTTGTCTGCTAGTCTAAACAACTCTGAAGATTTTGTCGATAAAGTAAAGATAAAATGTTGTGCCAGAGATAAATTAATGATTGGCCAGTCCTTAGCTGCAAGTATGAGGAAGTCATCTGGAATTGCACTTTATAAAACATATACTAGTAGATAAAGGATTGAGTTAAAACATAAAAGATGATTATTTTCCCATCTTGGGTGCACAAATGACTGCTTTACCTGTTGGTAAAATTTAGTGATACTTCAAAGACTTTGGTTTTACCTTTATGATAGTGCCATAACTTTTGACATATTTCTCAAGGAAGCAATTATATTTCTCTATTCTTTTTTCTTTCTTTTTTATTTTATTTTATTTTTATTTATTTTTATTTTTATTTTTTGGTTTCTCGAGACATGGTTTCTCTGT
>NC_045030.1:7302248-7304115 GCF_008632895.1 Mastomys coucha | reverse complement strand
GAAATCCGCCTGCCTCCGCCTCCCAAGTGCTAGGATTAAAGGCGTGCGCCACCACCGCCCGGCTATTTCTCTATTCTTAATCACATAATTGTTGGAGTAAATAGCTGACAAGGCACATAATTGTAAGAGTGAAGAAGACTTTTGCTGCCTTATCTGCATTCCTCACTTCTAGTTTTACAAATGCGTAAAGACTCTACTATGAAAACTGTTGCAAGGTGCCATGGAACATTTTAACAGACTCATTGCCAATGCAATGAGTGGATTGCATTAAACTATTATCAGCTATACAGTTTAAAATTATTTGTCATTTTGCCGTGTGGAATAGAGGCTTTCCCTCAGTGCATTGTCTATACTTTTGACAATTACCATCTTTGATTACCAGTCAGATGATAAATAAACGTATTATATAGAAAGACTGAAAATAACTGAAATTATGTAAGGAACCATTTAACAGATCATAACATTAGATCTTCAAGACTCTCAGGATGCAGGAAAAAATTAGATGTTGCTAAAAAGTATTTAACCCTGTTCATTCACAATGATTATTCTAAATTAATCATAGATTTTTAAGTTTATTTATAATTTGATTGTCTGCTTTTATCAAAAAGAGTATAATGATATTGTGATGGGTCCAGAGTCAAAGTTCTGGGTTCAAAACTATGTTTCTGACACTCATTGGCTACGTGACTTTGGGCAAGCTACATAATCCTTCCTAACTCAAGTGTTTTTTGTTTTTTGTTTTTTGTTTTTTGTTTTTTTTTTTTTTAATATATGATATCTCTTTATTTTTTTTTTTAGGATGTTCTTCTTTTTTTATTAGATATTTTTTTTTATTTACATGTCTATCTCAAGTTTTTTTATCTTAATCTCTACAACGGGATCAGTAGCATTGGGGCCTAGGAACTTTTCAAAAGTGTATATATTCTTGGATCCAACTACCAAAATCAGAACTTTTGGGCCAGGCCACACATGCTGGGTTTTCATAAGGCCTATCTCTGGATCAGAAGTCAAGTTGAGTGTGTGTGTGGTGTATAGGTACATGTACATGTGTATCTGGGTGCATGTGTTATATGTGTGTTGAGGGTAGAGGTCAGTGCCAGGGGTCTGCCTCTATTACTCTTCACCACCATGCCCTCCCTGATAATCTCTTAAGAAAGTGTATGCTGGCTGGGTTTATTTGTTTGTTTGTTTGCTTGCTTGCTTGCTTTTTGTCAACTTGACCCAAGCTAAAGTCACCTAGGAAGAGGGAACTACAATTGAGACAAATGCCTCCATCACAATGGCCTGTACATAAGTTTAGGAGGCATTTTCTTGGTGAATGATTGATGCAGAAGAACTTAGCCCACTCAGGGCAGTGCTACCTCTGGACAGATTGTCCGGGGTTGTATAAGAAAGCAGACTAAGCAAGTCATAGGGAGTAAGCCTTAAGTAAGTAGCACTCCTCTGTGGCTTGCAATTCAGTTCCTGCTTCCAGGTTCTTGTCTTGATGTTCCCACAATGATGGAGTGTGATGGAGACTTACAAGCCAAATAAACCCTTTCCCTCCTAAATTGGATTGGTCAATGTTTTATCACAGCGACAGAAACCTAACTAGAATGAAGTACATATAGCTGACCTAGTTTTTTCTTTCCTCCGTTATTTCCTCTTTCCCTCTTTGTTTGAATAGTCACTTGCTGGTTTGTTTGTTTTTCAAGACAAGGTTTCTCTGGGTATGCGTGCCTTGTCTGTCCTGGAACTGTCTTTGGAGCCAAGCTGGTCTCAAACTCACAGATATTCACCTGTCTCTGCCTCCTGTGTGCTGGGATTATAGGTGTGTGCCACTACCACCCAGCTTGAATATTCACTTTTAAAACACACACACACACAC
>NC_045030.1:7299248-7302065 GCF_008632895.1 Mastomys coucha | reverse complement strand
CTGGCCTCGAACTCAGAAATCCACCTGCCTCTGCCTCCCAATTGCTGGGATTAAAGGCGTGTGCCACCACTGCCCCGCCAAGCTTTAAGTTTTTATTAATTCTGTTGAGGGCCTTGTTGTACACACTAAACAAATGTTCTACCACCCAGCCGTACCCTTGGCCTTGTGCTTTTCATTCTTCACTGATACATAATAACTGTGTTTTTACTGAAGAACAGTATGGTGTTTCAGTATATACATATCAACATATAATGATTAGATCAGGGTTATTGGCCTCATCACCTCAGACATTTAGTGTTTCTTTGTGTTGGGCACATTAAAACAATCTCTCTTAGCAAATGCTTTAGAAATACTAAACCAGTTGCTGACACAGTTATGCTACCTACCATGAGACAGAACACTAAAAGTTCTTCTTCCTAGCCAATGGTAACTTTGTGTTGGTTAGCCATTCTTTCTCTGTGATTACTGCACCTCACTGTTCCCAGACTATGGCACCTGTGATGTTTATTCTTGGTGGTCAACTTGACTACATCTGGAATTAACTAAAACCCAAGTGGCTACTATGTACACCTGTGAGGGATGTTTTTCTTAATTAAATCATTTGCATGGGAAGATCCACTTTTTAATCCACATCTTTTGAGGTGTGAAGATCCATCTTTAATCTGGGCTACACCTTCTGCTGGCAGCATATATAACAGACATGGAAGAAAGAAGCTTGTTCTTTGGCTGTTTGCTCTTGCTCTCACTAGCACGTTCATTTCTTCCCTGGCATTAGATCCTACTTCTTTGGGGTTCTGGTGTATGCTGAAGACCAGCTGAGACTTCCAGCCTCGTGGACTGAGAAACTACTGGATTTTTGGACTTTCCATTGGTAACAGCCATTGTTGGACCAGCCTGTAATTATATATACATTAACCATTATATATACAGTAACCATTATTCTACCTACTTCTATGAGATCAATTGAGGCTGGAGCTGTAACTAAATTTAGAATGATTACTTAGCCCTGGGTTTGTTTCCTAAAACACACACACACACACACACACACACACACACACACACCAAACTCTAAAATCTGTGCATCTATTTCTTGGCAGTTGCCTTGTTGCTTAGATATTTTGTCCCAATTGAAAGGTTCATTCCTAGTAGGAGATTAATTAAGACTCACTAAGTCTTCTTACTGAGACATCTAAGTTTAGAAGGCACAGAACTTCTAAGCTTAGGATGTAAGTAGAACTCACAGGCTTCAGGAAGTTCTTGATACTTATAAGACTCAGAAGGCCCCTTCCCCAAGATTACACAAGCAATAACAATTTCTGGGAAGGAGAGATGATCCATGGGTCAAGTTGCCTTCAAGCCATATAGGAAGCTCCTCGGATGCCTCTTTTATGAGTCATCACCATGCTGGAGTAGGTTTTATAGTGACACAGCTGCCTTTGACTCACTCTGCTCCTGTGAGTAATCCCAATAATGTTTCAGGTTCACTGAGCTCCACTTTCATGAAATCATTTATTTCATCTGTTGTTGATGAATAAGCATTTGTTCAGATTTCCTCAAGAAAAGTCATGAAACCTCACACATACACGTACATATATATACATGCATGTATGAGTGTGTGTGACTTGTGCATCTAGGTACATATGCACACATGTATGGAGGCCTCTACCTTATTGTTTTGAGGCAAGGTCTTTCACTGAAACTGAAGCTTACTAATCGATTAGGCTTGCTGGCCACTGAGCTCCCAAGTCATCTGTTTCTGCCCCCCAACACTGAGATTACAGATGCTTGTCACCATGCCCAATTTCTTCTTTTACTTGGATGCTGAGGATTAAGCTCAGGTCCTCATGCTTAGCCCACAAGCACTTTACCGATCAAGCCATCTCCCCAGTACTACACAACATCTTTAAAAGTTAAAATTTTTTCTTAAAATTAGTTTTATTTTTTTGAGAACCCTTCTATTTCCTCCCATGTCCTCCCTCTCAAATTCATAATCATTTCTTTAATTATTATTGTTACATGTGTTCATACAAGTATATGTATATATGTAACATATATGTACATATGTATATAACCTACTAAATTCAAGTAGCTTTACCCCTGTGTTCATGTGCCCAAGGTGAATGATTTGAGGTTGCATAACCTATGTGGGAGCTTGTTCCTGGAAAAAAAAAAACCTGATTCTCCCTCTCTTATTGATTATCTGTAGCTCTCTATCTAGGGTTGGGACCACATGCAATTTCCCCTCTTGACATTGGCATGTTAATTGGTGATGTCATTTTGCTGGGTCTGGCTCAAGCAATGGTTTTGTTGAGAGTTCATGGGTGCATTTTGCCTGCCATGTCTAAGGAAAAGAGTTGAGATCATAAGCCTTGGTAGATCTCAGACAAATTTTAAGAAAGAAGATTCAAGAATTCCAGGACAGCCTTGGCTACATAATGGGAGGTCAGCCTGAGCTACATGAAACTGCTTGCAAAACATAAAACAAAACAAAAACATCAAAAAATTGAAATGTTAAGTCTTCCTTACTCTCATGGGGTCTATGAAGCCCAAGAGCAGCAATTAAAAGATTATAAATATTCAAACAAAAGATCAAGCAGACTAAACTTCAGAGGAGACCCTCCAATAAGAGGTGTCCATTACTTTTCTGTTTTTCTTTTATGTGCTGAGGGTCAACCGTTGGCTCCTGTAGCAAGCAAGCATTGTCAACTGAGCTACATCCCCGGGCCTGAGATGAAGGGTTTTTTTTAACAGTAGGCTTTCTCTGGCCTTCTGAATGTCTGGCAATGGAATGGGATGGACTGAAAAGGACTGAGCTAC
>NC_045030.1:7295295-7298581 GCF_008632895.1 Mastomys coucha | reverse complement strand
AACAATAAACAAACAAACGAACAAAACTCCAAACTAATAAGTAAATAGATGTCAGTATTCAATATTACTTTTTCTCATTTCTCATGTTGAATGTTTTTCCATGCTGCTACACAGGTGTTTTCCACCCTCAAAGTTATGAGTACTTCATGACTGAACTATAACTTAGATAACTGACCTCTCACTAAAGAACACTGAGACCATTCCCAGTCTTTAGTGCTCAGTGTTTTCTTGTATATAGATGAATTTTTTTTCACAGGTAAATATTTCTCAAAGGTAATCAGATAGGGTTGGAATTAATGCTCAAAAAGTTTGTGTGTTTACAAATTTGATAATTTGGGGGTTATGTGGTATATGCATATGTGGACACATGTTTGCATGGGTGTACACATGTGCTAGAGGGGGACATCAGATGTCTTTTCTTTGACTGCTTTATTTCCTTGAAACAGGGTGTCTTGCTGAACCTGGAACTCGAAGTTTTCCAGCTAGGCTGGCGACCAGCAAGCCCCGGTGCTCCCCCAGTCTCTAATTCCTTCTTCCAGTGGCAGAATTCGTTTCTTTTGGCCACACCTGACTTTTTGCACAGATGCTGGTATTTCAGAATTGGGTCCTCATGCTTATACAGTAAGAGCTCTGAGACATCGCCCAAGCCATGTTTTTGATAACTTTCATAAAATCAATCTCTGAGTTTTTTTTTTTTTACCAATTTGTACTCTCAAGGGCAAATTTTGAGAAAATCTGACATATGAATATTTTCACTCTATACTTTGTGTCAGAAAGGTTGACCCTGTGACTACAGAAAACCAGCTCATAGAAATGGTTCATGTCCACCCAGGTTGCCAGGTCAGACTGAAGCCAGGAGCAGCTAGTTCAAATCTCTCATGAGGGTGTATGAAGCTGTTAACTTTATTGATGGGAGCTCATTAAATAATCTCTATAGTTTGGAACATTATATTTCCTATAATATATTTCCAATCTTCTACAGAGCTGAAATGTGAACTCTAACCCCATGATGATGTCCAAAATAAATATGCTGCTTTATAGCCTGTTTTTGTTTTTTGGTTTTTTTGTTTGTTTGTTTTGTTTTGTTTTGTTTTGTTTGAGACAGGGTTTCTCTGTGTAGTCCTGGCTGTCCTGGAACTCACTCTGTAGACCAGGCTGGCCTCAAACTCAGAAATCCGCCTGTCTCTGCCTCCCAAGTGCTGGGATTATAGGTGTGTGCCACCATGGCCGGGCTTTTTTTAAAATTCTTTTTTTTTTTATAGCTTGTTTTAAAATTAGACCTTTTATTGATTCTTTGTGAATTTCACACGATGCACCCCAATCCCACTCATCTCCCTGTCCTCTCATACCTGCCCCAAACACATCTTTGTTGATAGACTGACTTCTTTGGAGCTGATGCTAGGGATCAAGTCCATATGCTTAACCGCTGAACTACATACACATAGTCCTTGCATGGTTTTTGTTTTCTGTTTTAAAATATCTTACTTACAGGATGGAGAGATAGCTCAGTATTTATGAGTGCGTACTGATCTTGCAGAGAACCTGAGTTCACGTCTCAGCACATAGGTTGGGAAGCTCTAACAGCCCATAACTCTAGTTCCAGGGGGAATTTGTGGCTTCTAGCTTCCAAGGGCACAGTTCACACGTACACACATACACACATACACACATGCACACATACATACATAATTTAAAACAACAAAATAAAAATTTTAAATCTTATTATATACATATGTATGTGTATAATGTATATGGGGTGGGGCACATGAGTGTCACAGCATGTGTGTGGAGGTCATTGGATGACTTGTGGAAGTGGTCTCTTTTTTTAAATTTTACCCTGTGGGAATCAAACTCAGGTGGTCAGGTTTGGTAGCAAGCACTTTACCCACTGAGCCATTTCATTGACCCCCTATAGGTATTTTAAATGTAAATGGAATGTTGAATTTGGAGACTGTTGTCTTAGAAATAGAAAAGTCAAGTGAACAGGAACACTAAATCATCTATCAAATTATAAATTATGCCAGCATGTTTCTCATGTCTTCAGGCTCAGTTCTGTACTTGGTAGCAGCGATTTTTCTCTCTAATAGTGTTTGGAATTCTGAGTGGCTCTCAAGTCCTAGCCTGCGTGTTCAAAATGAATGACAATACCCTATTATCGTAGCTGAGTCGCGCTTTAATCATTCTTGCAGAACTCTTCATGTTCCAAGACGATGCAAAAAGCAGATAGAGACAGCTGAGTTAAGGTTTAATCAATCCTCCAGTGTGCTCCTTCTTTTGTTCATATTAAGCTCTATGGACCCTATCAGCAAAGAAGATTCAGTAACACGCACACTCTGGAAGAACTGAACATTACTGACAAACAACTGTGTAGTGCTTGAAGCAAAGGCGTGATGAGTATCTTTGTACAAAATCTTTTACCCACCCATTTACTTAGCACAGGTCATGTGTCCATCTTTGCAGCTTGTGGGAGAGGCACAGAATTTGCTTGTGCACTGCAGCAAACCTAAAAGAGGTTTATTCCCTTCCACCAATCCTTTGCAAAGTCCATGGTCACAGGACTCTTGAAAAGCCTCCCAGCAGCAGATAGTGTTTGTTATGTATTCATCTGGAAAATAACCAGAGCCCATTTTTCACGAATGATTTGCCCCATCCCCAGATGTTTCTGAAAATAGACAGTGCAATATATCAGTCATGTAATCCTAGGACCACACAAGATACATTGTTAAGGGTCCTGTCAATAGAATATTCCACATATGTACTTAATAACACCAGTAATAAATAGTCTTCCTTCATATCTTATATGCAGGTTGGTAACATTATCATTACTATTATTATTATTGCTATTATTATTGCTATTATTATTATTATTATTATTTTGTCAGTAGTTGGATATGAAGTCCAAGCTATTGAGCTCTGCCACTGACCTATATCTCAAGCCCCCCCCCTTTTTTTTTATTTTTCTTGGGGACATGGTCCCACTATATACCTTAGGATAACCTTGAATCCAGAGATCCACTTGCTTCTGCACCCCAAGTACTGAGATCACAGGTGTAGGCCACACCACACCCAACACTTGATCTCATTTCTTCCTTGTGTGTGTTTTTTCCTTTTCCCAATACCAGTGGCCAATGACTCACTAGTACCCAGGGTTACATTCCCAGAGCAGGCCTGAAGTTAGCAGTAAAAATTAAGTGTCTGTGTATTCTCCTTAAAATATAGCCTCTGCTGCAATGGGTCCTGGTAGAGCTTGACAGTCCACATTTCTTTCTTTCTTTCTTTCTTTCTT
>NC_045030.1:7286554-7295123 GCF_008632895.1 Mastomys coucha | reverse complement strand
GCACAGGGGCCATGCTAATCTTCTCTGTATCATTCCAATTTTAGTATATGTGCTGCCGAAGCGAGCACGACAATCTACATTTCTAATACACTAGAGGTGATGGATGCTTTGCTGTTCATCTGAGGACCACATGTTGATGGCAAGGCTATCTGCCCTATAACCTCAGAGAGGATAAAACATTTACAGCCCTGACTCAAAGTGCAAAAGCAATAAGGAAAAATATTTGATAAACTTGGTTGCACTAAAATACCCATTGCATGCAGAAATGTCTGCAATAGGACAAAAAGGAAAAAAAGGGGAAACATAGTTCCAGCTTGTATCATGAAGGGTTACTATCCCCGGTACATGAGAGGCTTTTGAAAATGGAGAATCCTAGGAAATGGTCTAATAGTGGAGAAATAAGTTGAAACAAAAGAAATGCAAATGGTTCTGAGGCACAAAGAAAGTCTTCAATCTTATTTACAGTAAAAGAATTGCAAATTCAAGCTTCACTGAGATGTCTCTTCCCTACCAAGCTTGAAGATTCCAAAAGTTTCACAGTTTTCCTTATTGGTATTTCCTTTTCTTAGGAATTTATTCCAAGGATGCATTATGAAAACATAAAAGAACAAATCTACATATTCCAGCATTCATCATAGAAATAAAACACTGGCAATAACCTTCCCTATTGGAGGTTTAGTTGAATGAATTCTGATACATCTATTCAATAGGCCATTTAAGTATAAAGGGGGATAAAGAATATTTCTATGCATGCATTGTTGTGAAATATTTTCTGGGATAGAATGTTAAGCATACACCAAAAAAAGCAGCAAGGCAGAAAAATAAAAGGATGGAATTTGCTAGTTTAGAAAGCAAGGGCTTTTAACACAGCACTACGAAGGTGGAGGCAGGAGGATATGTGGATTCAAGATTATCCTAGGGCTATATAGTGAGACCTTTTGGTCCCTGCTCCCCCACCCTCCAAAAGAACCACCACCACCCCTACCAAGAGCTGGGAATATAGGTCACCGGCAATGGAGAGAACAGCAAGACAAAGGTCATTTGAAGGAGAAAAAGGAAAAAATGGGGAGGGGTAGTTACTTGGGAGTGGGGAAGAAGGTCAACACATATACATACGTATACACATTAAATGAAAATTTCCCAGTTGAAGTGGTAAAGTAGTAATGCTCCTAGAGGCATAGACTATCTAACAAAACCCACAACACCAGGCACAAGAAGCCTTTATGAGTTGTTGGTCAGGGGAGTCCAAGAGAACATTATAGGCTATTGCTGTTGCCCTTGATTAACTCCCAGATCTTGAAGGACCCAGGGAATCTGAAGGGGACCTGACCTGAAAGCCTAAAGACTGGCTTTAATTGAAACAGAAGGTGCCATGCAAGCTTCCAAAGGAGGGAAGCAACCCATAGTCCCACTCAGCATACCTTTGAACTACAATGGACAACACTAACCCTAAAGCTGCAATAACATCACTCATATCTTGGGCACAATCAGTAGCTTTCAAATTGGATTTAAGGCCCACTCAACAACAGGAAAATAATCCCTGGCCAACTACTCAGGGCTAGTGAGGCCACAGATCTTGGAAGAGAACTTACAACTGCCACTTTCCTAACCTAGCACAATTCTTAACCGCATCCTAAATATTTATCCTTATAGCCACGGACAAATGCAATTATGACCTCTCACCAAAGAAACTTCTCTTTGCAACAGATGGAGACCATTACAGAAAACCACAACCAATCAGAATGAAGCGAATGAGTGATTGTGTAGTGCCCAGCCCCAACTGATAGATCTACAATATAACTGGGATCCAGAAAGATTGGAGTACAAAAGGGCATTCTCCAGTAGAGGTGATTCAGGCGCATCTGGGGGCATCTTAGTAATTTGGTTCCTAATTTTAAAGAAAAAAATTATGCAGGTAACATCAATCTCACTGCTAACTTTTCTGTTGATTTAGTAACAAATTTTAAAAAGTGTGTTTATAACTCCTGAATCTAAGGTTCAGGGAACCTCCCCAAACCATTGAGGGGGCAGAAAGATTGTAAGAGCCTGAGAAACAGGATGTCTGCTGGGAGATTGCATCTCCTAGAAATATCAGGGAAGCCACACCCATGAACTTTCAACAGCATGTCTGCCTAAACAAGACCTGAACAAGGACACCACCAATGGACATGCAAGAGAGAAATAGCAGAGAGTTTTGTCTATCCCTAGGCAAAGAGTTACATACAACTAAGGAATGTTGAAGAACACCCTCATTATCAAGTGGTCAGCCCTGAAATCCTATACATACAAGTAACATTAAACAAATTGAGCAGATTGTGAGTGTGTGTGTGTGTGTGTGTGTGTGTGTGTGTGTGTGTGTATCAATTAAAGAAAATGAGGTCAGAGGCCAGGAATTTGAGAAAGAGTAAGCAGGGGAGGAGATAGAGGGAGGAAAGGGAAAGGAGAAAATAATGTAAATATATTTCATTTAGAAAATTGTTTAATAAAAAAAACTTGCATAAGACTGGGCTCACCAAAGGTCCATCATGGATGGGAGAGGGGTTCATAAGGTCACCCCTTCCCAACAAGATATTGGCAGTTAATGTTTCCTGGGGGAGAGGGAGGCATTTTCTTCAGTGGAGTAGCCACTGGTAAATGGCTAGAGTGCTGATAAATAACCGTCTACCCAAGTTCATGCAAGCAATTCTAAATAAAGTCCCTGGGTCACACCCAAAAACTGGAATCCAGGGAAGGAGAAAGGGGATAGTTTCAAAGAAGGGTTTCAGCTGCAGGGAGCAAGGGCCAAGAGAAGGTAATGGGGTGAACATAACCAAAATATATTATACACACATATGAAATCATCCAAAAAGACACTGATAATAAAACAATTGAAAACTTATTAAAGTGCAATATGTACAAGTCAAAAGCAGGAAACTGCTGAGATGGCTCAGAAACTAAAGGCTCTCACTGTCAAATATGACTACTTGCGTTTGAGTTTGAACCCACAGGGTAGAAGGAGAGAACTGACTTCTCCCTAAGTTACATTCTGACTGCCATATGTAGTCCCTGTCAAACTAATGCAGGTGTATGTGAGCTTGTGCGCACATGCACGCTCACACGCTCACACAGGCACACTCATACACACACACTCATATACATACACTGATAAAAGAATGTAATAAAAATTTTAAAAATTAAAATCAGAATGAAACAAATAGATTTTTAAAAAAGATTTATTTGTTTATTTTATGCACATGAGTACACACTGTAGCTGTAGTTCTGAGCCTTCACCTGGTTGTTGGGAACAGACTTTAGGACCTCTGCTTGCTCCGGTAGACCCTGACCACTCTGGTAGCCTCTGCTCGTTCTGGCTCAAAAATTTATTTATCATTATAAATAAGTACACTGTAGCTGTCTTCAGATGTACCAGAAGAGAGCATCAGATCTCATTACGGATGGTTGTGAGCCACTATGTGGCTGCTGGGATTTGAACTCAGGACCTTCAGAAGAGCAGTCAGTGCTCTTAATCGCTGAGCCTTCTCACCAGCCCAAAAAATAGTTTTTTTTTTTTTGGTTTTTTGAGACATGGTTTCTCTGTGTAGCCCTGGTTGTCCTGGAACTCACTCTGTAGACCAGGCTGGCCTCAAACTCAGAAATCCGCCTGCCTCTGCCTCCCAAGTGCTGGGATTAAAGGCGTGTGCCACCACCGCCTGGCAGATTTTTGTAATAACTTGTTTGCTTAGCCAAATAGAAATTATTTCAAGTAAACTTTTTATCTTTTAGAAAAATTATATTTTATGTGTATGGGTGTTTTGCCTGCATGTATATTTGTGCACCAACGTACATGCCTGGTATCTATTTCTGGTCCCCTGAGGAGACCAGAAGGGTTTAGAGTTACAGAAGGCTGTGAGCTACCATATAGGTGCTGGAACTCAAATTCATGTACTCTCAAGGAACAAATAGCCAGTGCTCTTAACCACTGAGCCATCTCTTCCATTCCTCAAGTGAGCTGTAAAAGATAGTTATTTGATTCTGTTTTTTTTTTCTTTCTTTTCAAGACATGTTTCTCTGTGTAGCCTATCCTAGAACACACTCTGTGTGGCTATCCTAGAACACACTCTGTAGACCAGGCTGGCCTAAAATTCACAGAGATCCACCTGCCTCTGCCTTCCTAGTGCTGGGATTAAAGATGTGTACCACTATTGCCAGGCTTGATTCATAGTGTCTAAGGAGATATACTATAACTATAAAAAGAAAATTCCAATATTGTTTTTTGTTTTTTTCTGGTACCATAAATAGGCTATATATTATATAATAATACAAATGTAGGTATAGAGTTTATAATTATATCCACAAATTATACCTATAATTATAAAGCTTATAATAGTGTTGAGATTTTTAACATAGGGGAGAAAAATATAAAATTAAACACTGATTCTATGAATAGGCACTACCAGGATAGAGGATGTTTTCTTTGTGTGTGTATGTTTGTATGTACATATCCAAATGTGTATGGGATTATGTGTGTTTGCACAAATAGACACTTGTGTCTGGAGGCCCTAATTTGATTTTTTTTTTTTTTGTCTTTCCCATCACTTTCAATTTTACTTACTGAGACAGTTTTTTACCAAACCTTGCCAATTCTAGCTAGTCTAAGCACCCAACTTGTCCTGTGGCTGGTCTCTGTCTCTGCCTCTCTGGAGCTAGGATCTTAGGCTGCCACCCTGCCTGTTCCACTACCATGGGGGTTCTGGGAATCTGAACTCCAGGCCTCACACTTGTCGGACAAACACTTGAAATGCTGAACCATCTCCCCAGGTCTACGATATATTTCTCTGAACCCGTAAGCACAGGAAGTTGATATAATGAAATAGGAAATACGTATAGAAAATTCTGAGGTATGAGAATTCCCGGAAAGGCAACAGTGAAGTCAGCCAAGCTAACAGCTGAACCAATCTCTCTTCTTTTTTTCCTTCTTTCTTCCTTTCCTTCTTTCTTTCAACTAGTTAATTGATTTTTTATGTGAATAGTTGTTTTTGCCTGCATGCATGGTTATTTATGCTTGGTGCCCTCAGAGGCCAGAAAAGGACTTCAGATCTTCTCCCCCCGAACCCCAGGGGAGAGCGCGAAAGCAGTCCCCCACTACCACAAATTATGCAGTCGAGTTTCCTGCATTTGGGGAAATCGCAGGGGTCAGCACATCCAGAGTGCAATGGATAAGCCTCACCCTGGGAAAACCACCTTCATGATCATGGTATCTCCCCTGCCAGGTAAGTATGACTTCAGATCTCCTAAAACTGGACTTAGAGATGGTTTTGAGGTACCATGTGGGTGCTGGAAATCAAACCTAGAACCTCTGGAAGAGAAGGAAGAACTTTTAACCACTGAGCTATCTCTCTAGTCCCCAACCTACCCTTTTATTATTATCTTTTGTATTCACTTTAAACCTACTTTCTTGCAAAGCATGATTTTTACTTGTAAGAGCCACTGACAGTCAAACTCTATTTATTCAGATACCAGTACTTGGCAGGCATTTTCTTGAAATTAAGTGAGCCTGTCATTTCAAGGAAAATAATTTGACAATAGTTGTTGCTAATGATAAAATTCAAGCTTTCAAGAGAAAAATGCATTTTTAGAAATCTTGTATACACTTCTGTGTATTTTATATCCTTTTAATATTTAAAGACTTTTCTGGTGACATTGGTGATGATTTTCATAAATGTGTTTTTTAAAGAATTGGTATAGCTGTGTATGGTGGTGCACACCTTTAATCCCAGAACTTGGGAAGCAGAGGCAGGTGGATCTTTACCTCTGCGAGTTCCAGGCCAAGCCAGGCTGATCTACAGAATGAGCTCCAGGACAGCTAGGGCATTAGATAGAGAGATCCTGACCTATTGCTTTTGAAATGACTCATGCATGGTATTACAAAATTGTAGATGGATAAAAGATCTGTTCAAAGTACATGATAGATTTTAATGGAGCAATATAAAAAGTATCTTAGTGTAGCTTTAAGTTCCACATTGCAATTAACCTTTAAAATGCTCTTACTTCCTTCTGAAAAGAATGCCCACAAGGGTCTGTAGAGGTTATTTAAATGTTTCCTCTGAGTTGGGGCTGTGGGTACAACTCAGTAACAAGTGCATTTCCGAGACCAGTGGCTCCAAGCTGGAGAGATGTCTCAGTGGTGGAGAGCGCTTGCTCATGTAAGGGACCAGGATTCAGTTCTCAGCACTCACATGGTACAACCATCTGTAAATCCCATTCTAGGAGGTCCTCTTCTGGTCTCTATGGGCACAGACATACATGCATGCAAAACACTCATACATATGAAATAAATAAATCAAAAAAAAAAATAAAGACCCACAGCTTCCATCCCCAGAGTGATGTTCCTTTATTTTCCAACTCTATATGAATCTGCATATTCCTTAGATATTAACATTAATACTTCAACTAAAGCAATTAATCCAATAGACTGAATATAAAAGACATAAGAATCCACTCCACCCATCATCTAAGCCACAAATTAAAGAGATTTACACAAATGTAAAGTGTCAATTTTTCTCCATGATTGTTTTGTTTTGGAAGAGTATCATAAATTATATTACTTATGCTATACTTATGATTTTTAATGTATGCTTTTGTTATCTAATTTGAGACAAGATCTCAAGTAGCCTAGAAGTAGAAACTTCTAGTGAAAGTTATATCAAATGAGGTTTTGCTGGGGCACACAGGTAAAGGATGTCTTGCTACAGCAAACCCTTGAAAGACTGTTTTCCTGAAGCAGACACAGGTAAAAGGATGTTTGGATGGATATAGCAGACACAAGAAAAGACTTTTTTATTTGCTTGTTTGGTTTTCGAGACAGGGTTTCTCTGTTCTAGAACTCTGTAGACCAGGCTGGCCTCAAACCCAGAAATCTGCCTGCCTCTGCCTCCCAAGTGTTGGGATTAAAGGCGTGCACCACCACCGCCCAGTCTTGATGAAAGAGTATAAATATGAACCCACAGATAATGGGAGACAAACACTGAGCCTTGGTTTGGTTTGTTCTGCCTCCTTGCTATTTTTCGCTAACGACTCACATGAATTGGTCCACCTTACAAAGCACTGTTGATCTCAACTTGTGATAACATGGCCAAAAGTCACCCAAGAACTGCTCATGAGGTTCCTGTGGCAGCTTGCCACTTGCTGGGGAGCCTAGAGGTTTCTTCAGGATTGAATTACAGCTGCTTGGTGTCTGCTCGCTGTAAGGACTGGAGTGTAGCTGCTGGTTTGTACCTGGGGTCTGCCTGCCTAGAGGACTGGTCTGCAGCTGCTGAGTCGTGTTTGGTGTTTGAGCTGTTTCCAAAGAAGATCAAGCTTGCCCCCAAAGAACTATTGCTGAACATCCCCCATATCCTTTTTGTTTGTTTGTTTGTTTCTCGGTGTAGCCCTGGCTGTCCTGGAACTCACTCTGTAGACCAGGCTGGCCTAGAACTCAGAAATCTGCCTGCCTCTGCCTCCCAAGTGCTGGGATTAAAGCCATGCGCCACCACTGCCCGGCTATCCCCCATATCCTAATAACTTTTCTCTTCCACTACCTCTGCTGGGTGGTGGGCTAGAGGAGAGATTGAACTCTTATTAAAAGAAGGCAGCAAAACAATGTATGCCTTACATAGCCTAAACTGGCATGAAACACTCTATGTATCCTAGGATAGCCTTGAATTGCTGATCCTCTCTAAAGGCTGGGATTACAGGTATGGATCCCCACATCTGTTTTATGCAGTGCTGAGAATCACATCAGGGCCTAGTACATCCCAGGCAAGACTCTACCGACTAAGCTACATGTCCTTACCATTCTTTTTTGAAATGAGGTTATACTATGTAGCCTTGGCTGGACTAGAACTCTCTATATAGTCCAAGCTGGCCTGTAGTTCACACAGATCTACTTGCTTCTGCCTCTTACATTCTGTGATTATTATTTAAAATAATAAGTTCTAAAATGTCAGTTTCACCATTAAACATAGTAAGGCATAGATAGAACCAATGGAAAGAGAGTTCTTTGAGCCTGGCAATGGTGGTGCACAGCTTCAATCTCAGCACCCGGGAGGCAGAGACAGGCAGATCTCAGATTTCAAGGCCAGCCTGGTCTACAGAGTGAAGTCTAGGACAGCCAGGACTACACAGAGAAACCCTGTTTCAAAATATAACACGAAACAAAACAAACAAAACAACAACAACAAAGAAAGTTCTTTGGGATCCTAAAGTAAGTATGACATTTATATATATGAAATATACATAATAAAATATGGTATAATGAAATAAGTTTGAAAGAATTCTGAGTTCAAAAGGTATGAGACCTTTGAATTTGAATATCATATTCCAAATGGTTAACAAAGTCAGAGAGCTAGATAGTAATCACTAGCTCCTATATGCCACAAATGATAGTATCCCTTACCTCTTGTCTTAGCTACTTTCTCACTGCTGTTACAGAACACCTGAGCAAGCAACTTAACAGTCTATCACAGCTGGGAAGGCATGCAGGTGAGATTAGCTATAGCTGGGCAGGTGTGAAGAAACGTGCTGTGCTTTTGTCCTCAGCCAGAGGACAGAA
>NC_045030.1:7284155-7286544 GCF_008632895.1 Mastomys coucha | reverse complement strand
AATATTAATATGTTTTAATTTTAATCTCAGGTGTGAATATATGTGGCTGCGGGGCTGCTTCAGACTGACCGTAGCAGCTGACTATGATTTGCCTCATGCTCTAGCAGAGGCACAGTTTTGCCAGCTGCAGATAGTTTCTACAATTGTGTGAGGTTTGGAAATCTGGAAATTTTTCAGAGGGCATATAAATGCCCGAGCCCTTCTAGGGGTGGGTGTTTGGTGGTTGTTCGGGGAGTTGTTTGCAGTATGTTAGTTTCAGGGAAGAAACTGAAGGAAAAGAATTAGATTCAGGGATCTCTCTCTCTCTCTCTTTCCCTTCCATCCTTCTTTCTCTTCTATCTAGTGATGGGGTGAAGTGGGGGTGGGGGGAGTAAAGGGCGGGAAAAAGAGTAACCCACAAAGTAGGAAAGACTAGCAACTACAATAAAGATATGTGTGGGAGTGAGAGCGGCAGGTTCTTTAGCTAGGTACTCTTCAGGGACTAGGTGGCCTGTAAGTCACCTTTTTTTTTTTTTTTAAGATTTATTTATTATACATAAGTACACTGTAGCTGTCTTCAGACACCCCAGAAGAGGACATCAGATCTCATTGTGGGAGGTTGTGAGCCACCATATGGTTGCTGGGATTTGAACTCAGTATCTTTGGAGCAGTCAGTAAAATCGAAGGTTTTTGTTTTTGTTTTGCTTTGTTTTGTTTTGTTTTTGAGACAGGGTTTCTCTGTGTAGCCCTGGCTGTCCTGGAACTTACTCCATAGACCAGGCTGGCCTCGAACTCAGAAATCTGCCTGCCTCTGCCTCCCAAGTGCTGGGAGTAAAGGCATGTGCCACCACAGCCAGTGTAAGCCACCTTTTAAAGGAGCCTGGTGAACATGGCTGTCTATGAAAGAAAAGCTGGAAAGTTCTTCAACATTTTAACTTTTGGGCATGGGAAACAGTGCAAAGGACCTGGGGCAGGGAAGAGCTTGGTGGTGATGGAAGGCTAAGATGACTGGAGAATAATGCAGATGAGAAGATCACAGATCATGGAGGTAGGAATGCACAAGTGCCCCGGATGCCAGCTCTTTAGATTTTTCTGGAAGACCAATGGGAACTGAAGGGTTTCAAGCAAGTAAATGCCATGGTCTGAGTCAGGCAGGTCCTCTGCATGCTGCCTGGGTCAAGGGTGACTGACTGGTCAGATGGGCAAGTATGGAGCAAGTAAACCATCCTGGAGGCTCTTACTAGAAGTTCAACCAGAGATGCTAATGGCAGGAAGGTGTCCAGACTTGGGGAACTCAATGCTAGTGCGTGTCCACATAGTGCCCAGAGCACTGTTCTCTTGCAGCCCAGGGGTACTAACCTGGAATCCACATGTCCCAGGAGAGCCTTGAATGCACCCCCCAAGGAACTCGCCACCCATTGAAAAGGTATGTACGGTGGTGTCTGACCATTGTTCTGGCAGAGGTGGCAATCTGGGGGTCACAGTTTCCAATGGGTTCTCAAAGGCAACAGAAACAATGAGAAATGTGGAAGGTTACTATGTGGAAGGTGCGGAGTGAAGGGCACCCAGAGGAGGTGGATGGTTGGAAACTTTGACAATAACAAAGACAAAAAAGCCCTGTCTTGCAAAGTTAGCTACCTTGCTACATTTTATACCTCAAGGTCAGTGCTTTCTCAAAGATCTCTGATCATGCCTTCCAGATTGGATGGCTTCCGTGCTCTCCCTCACAGTGAGGAACACTTTGTATTTTATTTGTTCCCTGGGTGGGCCTCCCAAGTGCTCTGATTAAAGGCCTGCGCCACCACTGCCTGGAAGTTGTTTTTGTTTTTGTTTTGTTTTGTTTGTTTTTCTTTTGAGACACGGACTTTGTAATCTAGGCTGGTTTTCACCTGGCCACATAGCCAAGGGTGGCCTTGAACTCCTGATTTTTCTGGCTTCCACCTCCCAAACACTGCTCTAGAGTCATTTTAAATAGATATTTAAAGTAAGTATAGGGTGGGGCTGGAGAAGTGGCTCATCAGTTAAGAACACTCAGCAGCTGCTCTGCTAGATTCTCAGTACTCGCATGGCACCTCAAAAAGATCTGTAACTCCAGTTTCGGGGGGATCCATTGTCTCTAAACTGCTATGGACCCACACTTGGGTTCACATTCCCACATGTGACAAACATATATGTAGTTTAAAACTATACAAATAAAATCTACAGAGAAAAAGGAAAATACATCAAACTTGTTGTATCTTAAATTCTGTGTAGGAGGGAGATGGGGTTAAAACTGGGGTTCTGTGGTAGAGTGTTTGCCTGGGTGACATAGTCTAGGCCTTGAGTTCCATCCCTAGCACTGCAAAGAAAGCAGTGTACCATTTTCATATCTTATTTTTTTATTTTTTATTTTTTTAAAGATTTATTTATT
>NC_045030.1:7277919-7283889 GCF_008632895.1 Mastomys coucha | reverse complement strand
TACACACTGTAGCTGTACAGATAGTTGGGAGCCTTCATCTGGTTGTTGGGAATTGACTTTTAGGACCTTTTCTCCCTTCAGCCCAAAGGTTTATTTATTATTATACATAAGTACACTGTAACTATGTTCAGACACACCAGAAGAGGGCATCAGATCTCATTACAGATGGTTGTGAGCTACCATGTGGTTGCTGGGATTCGAACTCAGGACCTTTGGAAGAGCAGTCGGTGCTCTTACCCACTGAACCATCTCTCCAGCCCTCATCTCTTAATTTTTATTGTGGATGTGAATGGTTGGATGTGTGAGTGTATGTATGGGGGTGCCATGGCTCGTGTATGGAAGTCTGAGGAAAACTTTGTAGAGTTTGTTATCTCCCTCCACCCCTCCATGAGTTCTGGGGACCGAATTTGGCTTGTCAGGCATGTACACAACAAGCTATTTTTCCTATCTTGCTGCCTTTAAAAAAAAATTAGGTTGCTACATAGCCAAGGCTAGACTGGAACTCACTATGTAAGTAGCTCAGGCTGGTCTTGAACCTTGGCAAGTATTGAGCTTGCAGGTACAAGCCACTAAGATGAGTCAAATAGGCTGATTGGCATTTAAATAAACTTTGTGAAAAATACATCTCCCCCATCTCCATAAATGTGAGCTCATGCCCTTCCTTTATTGACACTGTGGGAGAATAGCACAAAAATGCAAAGCTGGACTTTCTCATGTATCAGAGGTCAAATTTGAATGTCAGCCTAGGAGTGGACTGATCCTGTACAGAAGCCATTTGTTACTTGGAGTACTTTTGTTCCCAGATGGTGAGAACCACCCCGAAGGCCAAGTTACTCCTTCCTTCCTTCCTTCCTTCCTTCCTTCCTTCCTTCCTTCCTTCCTTCCTTCTGTCCATCTGTCTGCTCATCATCTGTCTGGTCCTTCCTTCTTGTTTATTTTTGAGACAGGTTCTCACTATGTAGCTCTGGATGGCCTGTAATTCACTCTGTAGACTAGGCTAGCTTGGAAATCAGAGATCTGCCTGTCTCTGCTTCCCAAGTGCTGGGATTAAAGGCATGAGCTAGTACTTGGCAGGCAGCTCTTTCATACTGGGGTACCTCAAGAATGTTGCCTCTTTTAGTGACTTTGGAGCATTGTTGGCTCAAGTATACCTTTGAGAAAAAGGCTCCTGCAGCCTGGTATAGTGGTAATTGCTTGTACTGTACTCTCAGAACTGAGGAGGCTGAAGCAGGAGGATTAGGAGTTCATGGAGAGGTTTGACTTCATAGTGAGGTGGAGGCCATCTTGAGTTACCTAAAATATCGTGTAAAAGAGGAGGAGGAGGAAGAAGAGAAAGAGGTGAGGAGGGGAGGAAAGGAGGTACATGTTGTCATCTGGCTGGACAAAGCCAGAGATGGTATTTGTTTGTGGGGCAGCAAGTCCAGGGCCCATCGTTTTGCTCACTTTCCAACTTCAGCCATCTTCCCTCTAACTATGACAAAAAACTGCTCCCAAAGCATTTTTGTGCCTGTCATCAGTATCCCAGGTTAGCCCATAGTTCTTCCTTGTGTGGTCCAGCAGCTTCTCTTTCCTCTGTCATCATTCTTTTTCTCCAGAGCCACTGGCCACATCCACTGTGGTCTATGAAGAAAGCCTATATATGCTGGCTTAGACAGCAGAGAAACACTGCTTCTAATATAAGGATAACCCCTTTGGGTCCTATTTGTCTCATAAAATCAAAGGATGATCCTGCACAACTGGGGAAGGCTGACAGGACAGTAGTAAAGAGAGCAAGCTCTATCTCCATGAACTGATTGCCTTTGGCTAAGTCAGTATCTCTTGGTTATCATTTTCCCTCCACATCTAAAGCAGAAGTGCTCCTTACTTGCAAGGCTTGCAACAGTTCAACATGTAACTGGAATTGAAGGTTCAACTGGTGGAAATCCTTGGGCACTTCAGGACAGCTTCTGCAGCCCCTTCAGGCCCATTCTTCTCTCCATTCTGTTCCACTCTGTTGGGCTCTATTTGGCCCTAGTTTGGGCTTTGAGGACAAACCTGAGCCTGGCTTGCCCCAACAGGGGGAATGACGATATTAATCACTCCAGGGACATTTCCAGTCCTGAGAGCCCTCCTTCTGTTTCCTTCACAGAGTCATCAAGAAAAAAGAATGAAGATCCCCCTGTCATCGACAATGAAGATCCTACAAAAGATTGATGGGGGGAGGGGGTTCAATGATCCAAGAAGACTTAGAGAAGAAGAAGAGAGAGTTTCAAGACAACCCACTGTGGACTGGCCTCCATGGCTTCCTGTCCTACCTACTTCCCCTCCTTGGTCCCTTCTCCTACTTCCCCTCCCTGGTTCTTTCTTCCTTCTCTTTCTCCCTCCCACAGTGGGGCCATGTTTACTTAATATACAATTCATCTAACAGTGTATAAAGGCAATCAGGCTTCATCAGGTCCAGGCTCATTATCAAAGGCTGGCTTCCCAAGAGCCAAGATTAACATACATTTGGCCCTCAGAATATGAGCGAGCCTCCCTGGCTCTCCATTTGAGCAATGACGGGTAAGATCTCAGATGTGCTGGGAAAACCTAAGGCAGGTCGTGGAGCATGCCCCTTGAGCCAGAGTGACACATGATATTCAAAGACAAGTAAGATCCCCATGTGGGGGACAACCTAAGACAGAAGCCATGTAACCTGCTAATTACAAAAACAAAAGGGTGAGATGTTGGGCTCTATTTGGCCCTGGTTTGGGCCTTGAGGACAAACCTGAGCCTGGCTCAAGTTTTGTAAACTATCTCAGTCACTTCCGTACTGGAGTGACTTAGCACAACCTGCTTAAGCCTGCCTTTGCCTAGTTCCTGCTGATGTAGAGTTGCTGATGTTGGTTCCATTAGTCACCCCATACCCTTCATCAACTTTCCCCTCCCCCTACATCATCTCACCTCAGCAGAAAACTCCGCCTCTACTCTCAGCCCTTTATAAAGAAAAGATTGATACAATAAAAGGAGTTCCTGCTTGGACAGACTCCCAGCTCGGGGTGGTTATTCTCCGGAGGCAGGAGATACGAGCTGCCACACTCACCATCCCGCTGAGCCCGAGAGAGAGGCTCTGCTGGACAGGTTCTCTCCATCTATCGCCTGATTCTGTTGGCAGAGAGCCTGCCCGGCACCACTCTAGCTCTTTGTTCTATGTGGCTTTGGCCAAAGGTAAGCCCCAGCATGACATCCATGGAAGATGTTGGAGAAGCAAAGGCTCAGGTTCCCTGGATTTCTCTCCTGTGTGTGTTGTCTTCCCTAAGAGAAGACTGTGATTCTTCCCAAGGAGGCCACTGGGCAAGACTTTCTTCTGGGTTCTGGTAGCACAGTGAGAACTTCCAAAGGTACTCCTTCTTGATTACCTCCTTCTTTAAGTTCTGGTGGTTACTTCCTTACAAGGACTTCAGGAAACAGCAAAGTAAAATACTGTCTGTCTTGTTTTTTTGAGACAAGGTCTCATGTAGCTAGGCTAGGCTCGAACTCAATATGTAGCTGAGAATAACTTTGAAATCCCAAGTGCTAGGAATGCAGATATGAGCCACCATGTTCTGCTTTGATATGCTGTCTACATATTTTGTTCATAAACAAAACAAAACAATATGACAGTGTTTATGTGGAGGGTGGGGTTGGAGAGATGGCTCAGCAGTTCACTGTTCTTGAAAAGGACCTGGATTTGGCTCCCAGAATCCTCTGTAACTCCAGTCCCAGGCTACTCAACACCTTTCTGACCCCTTCCAGCTCCTGCATGCACATGGTATACATATACTTGGCACATACACACTAAAATAAATAAGTGTTTTTCAATACAACAACAACAACAATAACAACAACAACAACAACAACAACAACAAAGTACCGGGGCATGGTGGTGCATGTTTTTTTATCCTTAGCACTCCAGAAGCTAAGGTGGGTGGATCTTTGTGAGTTCAAAGCCAGCCTGGTTGACAGAGTGAGATTCTGTTTCAAACAAACAAATAATAATGTGTGAATGCAAGATATTTATTACTGTGATTACTTGACTAATGCCTATTGAGTAAGAAAATGACTATAAAACTCATACAGAAGCTGGGGCTCAGCCAAGGGGAGTGCTTGCCTAGCATGTAGAAGGCCCTGGGATCCATCCCAGCACTGCATAAATCCTGCATGGCACCACACAGCTGCCTGTAATAAAAGCACTAAGGATGGAGACAGGAAGATAAAGAATTTGAGGCTACCCTTGGCAACATGGGAGTTCAAGACCACCTGTGACACATGAGATCCTGTCTCAAAAACAAAGCAAAGCCAAAACAAGAGCCATGTAGGAAACCCATCTGACTGCTATTCATCTCCAGCAGTTCTCCTATTTAAGTTCATAGGTTACAATTTCAAAGCTCAGTACAATTACAGAGAATCTGAGAAAAGATTTTTTTAGGCATATGAATTTTGGGCAAAGGCCCTCTGTGGCAGCCTCTTTTCTATCACAGGACAATTTAAGAACTATATTTTCTGTTTGTTTGGTTTTCAAGACAAGATTTTGTTGTGTAGCCCAGGATGGCCTTAAACTCATGCTCTTCCTGATCCTATTGTCTCAGCCTTCCAGTTGCTAAGACTACAGACCCACATACTTAGCACAGGACTAATTTGGTCTTTAGGCTGTGTCCCCATAGTCTCATTTAGGACTCCAGCTGCTGTGCTTTGGTTCTGGGCACACTGGTTGTACCAAATGGTGAAGAAGTCTCAGATATAAGTTCTGTCTTCTTGGTCTATGAATTGTATGAACTTTGACACAACTGAAATGTCTGTCACTCTGGTGTGTTTTCCCCCTCAGGCAACCTAAGTCTTAGTGCTGGTGAATAGAGACAACCCATCCCCCATAGCACTGGTTCGAGAGTGGAATTAAAATTTGGTGGCTTTATACCTGGAGTTTCTGTGAACTGAACACTCAGACATCTGCACAAAATGTCAATGTGTTTGTGGTGGTGTCTTCTCTTTAAATTGCACCCACCTCTTCTTGATTTCCATGCAACTTTCTTCCTACTTGTATAAGAAATGTTCCTACTGGTTCTGACTTTTCATGTGTGTGTACATATGTGTATGTGTGTGTCTGAGTGCACACACGTGTTTGCACGTGCATGTGTAGGTCACAGGTTGATGGTGAATATCTTTCTATATCTTTTTCTACCTTGTTTTTTTGAGACAGGCTGTCTCACTGAACCTAGCACTTGACAATTAGGTTAGGCTGACTGGCCAGCAAGTCCTAGGAATCCTCGTGCCTCTGCCTCCCTGGTGCTAGGATTAAAAGTACTGTCTTCCATGCCTGATTTTTTACATGGGAGGTAGAGATCTGAACTCAGGTCCTCATACTTGCCTGGTTGTCCTATCAGTTTACCAGCTCCTGGTTCTAGCTTTCCTAGGATGAATTCTCTATTATAGTTTAGATCTGGAGCATCCCCCCAAAAGCCCATGCATCAAGGCTTGGTCTCCAGCCTATTGATACTCCTTTGAGAGTAACACGGGGCTTTTCTCAGCCTAGCTATGCATGACTTAGGGACTTAGGGTGCTAGACACTCAGTGTTCACTAGTTGTCAACCTAAGACAGTGGCTCTCCAATTCATTTCCTCACATTGGCCATGATTAAAGATGTGGCTATACATGATGATATAGCAATGTAAAACTAAGCTTTTATTTTTAAGGAGAATTAAAGGTCAGAGAAAGGTCCAAGAGTGTCGGGAGGATGGACTCCTGACAGGAAAAAGCCACACAACTTCTATAGTTTTGGAGACCTGAGTAGGTGACTGCTGGGATGCTTGTCTAGCAATTTTCATAGGAGTTATGGCAGAAAGCGGACAAATACCAAGGTAACTTAATCGTTGGTTAATTCTAAGCCAATGAAGGACCCACACATTCTGTGTTTCCCTGGACCAACTAGGAAGATGATTGCATATTATCCATATACTGCTTGCTCAGTTAGGGAGT
>NC_045030.1:7276655-7277909 GCF_008632895.1 Mastomys coucha | reverse complement strand
TGACTTTTGCTTAGTTACCTATTGAGTGGCTCAGCTGCTGACCTTTAGACCTGGCTAACGTTGCTATTCTATGATCACACAGGTATTGCTGATGTTAGCCCTTGGCTGGGTCTGATAGCTGTGAGTTAGATTGGGATGTCTTTGTTCTCGTGGTTACATGGCCATCCAAAGTTTGACAAGGGTGGGGAACTAACTCCTATCATATCTACCAAGATATAGCTGCAGTCTTTTTTGGTTAGCTAATATCCACCTCATTGTCTCTGGGCCTCCTAGTCAGGGGTGTATGGGGGCTTTTTAAGAAGCCATTTTTGCAACATGAGTATAAATTTTTCCATTTTGAAAATAGATAAAATTATTATGCCTGTTTATAAATTAAGTGGTTTGGAATTATTTCAGGTAACTTGGGCAATGCTATGTAGGTTTTTGCTTAAGATCTTTAAGGGCCACTTGAGATATGAGTTCATCCAACTTTCAACTTTAATAAAGATCAAAGCTAATAAGACTTTGTTATAAGAATCTATTTTAAATGGTTTTAAAGAAATTTGAGTTTTATAGTTTATTGAAGAAAAATAAAATGAAGCTGCTGTCTGAAGAAGGAGGAGGAAGAGGAGGAGGAGGAGAAGGAGAAGGAGAAGGAGAGGGAGAAGGAGAAGGAGGAGGAGGAGAAGGAGAAGGAGAAGAGGAAGAAAAGGAAAAGCAGCAGCAGCAGCAGCCTTTCTTACCCATGATTAAATCTACTGCAGTTTCCGGAGCATCAGGTGTATAGGGAGTTGAGTCAGCTGGAGGCTGCCAACACTGTCTTACCCATAAGCCCTTCCTCTTACTCAACTGCAAGCCCTCTTATTATCCCTAATATTCCTGAGTTGGCCATTTTAACCTCAATATTCCTTTTAACCCTAATGTCCATTTATACATCAGAACCTTTAAGAAGTGGGAGAAAGGTCACTGGGAGCATGACCTTGAAGAAAATATTGGGATGCTGATCTCTTACATTTTTGGTTGTGAGCCTAGCCTTTAACAATTGAGCCATCTCTCCAGCCCAGGATGCTGATCTCTGTCTCACTCTTGTGAGACAGACAGGCTTCCTCTAACACCCAGGCCCAAAGCAAGAGGACCAAGAACCCATGAACTGACACCACAACAGACTGAGCCAAAGCAAATCCTTTCCTCTTCCCAAATTGATTCTCTCATTCTTCTTTTGCATCTCAAATATAATTTTCTTTCCCCCTCCCTCCCTCCCTCTGCTCCCCCCCT
>NC_045030.1:7259927-7276079 GCF_008632895.1 Mastomys coucha | reverse complement strand
ACTGAAGCTCCCTTCTCTGTGATAACTCCAGCCTGTGTCAAGTTGACACACAAAACCAACCAGTACATCTACCTTAGTGAATGAGTTTTATTAGGGTAATTTATGGAAGCATGGGTGACTTGGGGAGCAGCTTTATCACCCCAAAGCCCACCACATTATGAGTGATGACTCAGAAGAGCTAGGGTCCATGCCATGCAATTTACAGGTAACTCTACTAGCAACTGTTGACTGCGTCTAGAACCTGGGCTACAGGCTTGTGAGTCTTAGAAATGTCTTAAGTTTCCTTATCCTTGTAAGTTTCTTTAGCTTCTAGGGTCTTATGAGTCTGTCTCCTCTGTCCAAGAGAAAATGTTTCAATCAGAAGAAATAGGCAAGAAAATGATTCAGTCAAGTCTTGAATCGGCAGTGTGGGTAAATCAAGTTACCTCTTGTCAATGGCTGCAGGATTTAGCTCAAATAAACTCTGAACTGCTATATACATATGGGTTCTTTCTTTTTTCTTTTCTTTTCCTTTCTTTCTTTCTTTTTTGTCAATTTGACATAAGCTGGCAAACTCTGAGAAGAAATCTCAACTGACTAAATCTCTACCTTATATTTGCCTGTAGGTAAATCTGTGGGGAAATTTTTTTTCTTTTTTCTTTTTTGGTTTTTCGAGACAGGGTTTCTCTGTGTAGCCCTGGCTGTTCTGGAACTCACTCTGTAGACCAGGCTGGCCTCGAACTCAGAAATCTGCCTGCCTCTGCCTCCCAAGTGCTGGGACTAAAAGGCATGCGCCACCACCGTTTGGCTACAATTTAATACTTTCTAGCTACCTGCTAGAGACTGCTTGATTCAATCAAGCTACCAGACAGAACTCCAAGGGAAGCTCAGCTCTTTTCTTTAATTGGTGCCCAAGGGTGGCCCCTTTCTCTCCAAACATAATTGCCTTTCATTAAAGCCTGTTGCTGTCCCTCCTCCAGTTCTGCAGTTCCATGCTTATTCTCTCCTAAAAATAAAATGTTTGTTCTTAGTGCACCAGAAAGAAAGAAAGAGAGAAAGAAAGAAAGAAAGAAGGAAAGAAGGAAAGAGAAAGAAAGACAGAGACAGAGACATACCACCAACCTACACTCAAGTTAATGGCGAAATGTCTTTGAAAAGAAGTTTGCAAACTAGAATTGCCTACATAGTCACTGTCAACTCTGTCTGTTAACGTTTAGTCAGAGGATGCTAGAATGATCCAGAAACTTGAACATAAGTAAATAGGAGAGTGCTAAAACCAACATTATACTTTGGTGCTGTCTTAAAATCACTCATTAACAAAAAGGGTCAGGGATTCAGCTGGATCCCAAAGGATGTCAAGTCACTTTCTTTGACACTATTCATTTATAGTCTGCAGCTATCTACACACTGCCTCTGCCTTTCTGTGTATGCACATGTGTGCACATGGAGGCCAGAAGTCAAAGTCCAGGCTGTTCCTCAGGTGTCAACCAACTTAATTTTTGAGACAGGGTCTCTTACCTGGCCTAGAACTCCCCAATTAGGCTAGATTACCTGGCTAGTGACACCCCTTGCCTCTGCCTCACCAGTGCTGGGATTATCATGCCCACAATACCTGGCTTTTTCACACAGTATCTTGGATAGAAATTGGAGCTTCATGATTGCACAAGTGATTTAATGACTGAGCTACCTTCTCAGCCCCCTCTCTTGCTTTTAGGTGTTAAGAGATTGAAAGCAGGTACCCCAGCCTCATCTCCTAAACTGCTTGAAAATTGGGGGTGGGTACTTTCTTGAACTATGTGTATGCATGTGTGTCTGTGGAAGTATATGCCATTTTTGTGCAGGTACCCACAGAATCCAGAAAAGGGTGTCAGATCCCCTAGAACTGGAGGTTACAGGCAGGTGTGAGCCACCCAGCACTGATGATGGAACCCAAATTGGAGTCTTCTGCAAGAGCAGGGCAAATTTTTCCTGGCTGAGCATCTCCCTATGCCCTAAGCTGTCTTTGTAAAGAAAGTACATTGTCTTAAGAAACTTTGTATTGAAGTGTATCTATCATATGTATAGAAATGCAAATAAGTCTTACGTACATACTTGGCTATGTTTCCACAGACTTAATCATGGTTAGTACCGAGAACAAGAAGCAGAAACTGATCCAGGGATAGTGGCAAATATCTATAGCTCCAGCACTCCAGAGGCTAAAACAGGAAGACTGCCTGGGCTACAGAGTGAGTATCAAGTAAATTGGGCTAGACAGTAGGACCCTGCCTTGAAACAAAGAAAGGAAGGAAGGGAGGGAGGGAGGGACGGAGGGATACATGGATGGAAGGAGGGGAAATAGCTAGTGATTCCCTACAAAGTTCCCTTTCAGACCCTTCTAGTCCCTTACCAAGTCTACTTCTCTGATTATTTTCTTTTTAGCACCTTTGTTCAGCACACCATATATTTTATTTGTTGTATTTATTATCTCTTCCCTCTACCAGGTTTTATTTCATGAAAGCAGGGACTTATGAACTTCTTTTTTAAAAGATGTATTTATTATTATACATAAGGACACTGTAGCTGTCTTCAGATGCACCAGAAGAGGTGTCAGATCTCATTACAGGTGGTTGTGAGCCACCATGTGGTTGCTGGGATTTGAACTCAGGACCTTTGGAAGGCAGTCAGTGCTCTTACCTACTGAGCCATCTCACCAGCCCATGAACTTAATAAATGCTGTAAGGCCAACTCCTGAACCCTGTCTAATGTGTGGTCATCTGCCCTGTTCTTGTATAGCTTGGGTCTATGTAATGAAAGAATAAAGGACAGACACACAGACACATACAGAAAAGCTGGGAATGGGTGGCCTGAGTTCTCTCACGGAGAAGCCAAGGTGTTCCTTTGTTATATACAGTTGAGCAAAGAGGCTGGGTTATTGCATGCAGTTGAACCAGGAAGTGGGTTATTTCATACAGCTGCACAAGGAGGCAGGTTTAGCTAACCTTGGTAGGATCAGTCTCTTTAAGGGAGCAGTCTTTAGGTTGTTGGTGGAGGACAAAGCTATGTTGGACATTTTCTGTACATGCTATCTATCAACATCCACACATGGACCCAAGGAAGTCTTTGCCATCCTTCTCAACCTCACCAAGGGAAGGCTGTGTGTGCTACTCCCATGGGTCTGAGGCTTCGAGGTCCTTGATATAGTTATGCCCATGATATAGTAAACATACACATTTGCTCAAGAATTCATTCACTCCCTGGAGTTTTCATCAGAAAATACTTGTGAAACTAATGAATGAAGCCATGCCCTAAGGAATACTAAAAACTAATCTGGGAAATGGTGAAGAAACTATACCCTAGCCATACATTGGATTATTATTCAAGCTTAAAGGAAAGGAAGTACTGATATGTGCTAGGACATCGCTGAACCTTGAAAAACACAGAATTAGCTAGATGCTATTGTTCTTTTTATTGTGATTCATTTCTGTCATGTGACAACACCTGAGGAGGGATGATGCTTGAAGTAGTCCTCTGACCTCTAGACACACATTTGTGCATGTGCATCCACACAAATATGAGCACACTCCTCCATGCACACAAGCATGCATACACACACAAATCAAGTAATAAGAGTAAAAAAGTCCTTATAAAAATGAGGTAGGGGGGCTGGTGAGATGGCTCAGCGGGGAAGAGCATCAACTGTTCTTTGGAAGGTCATGAGTTCAAATCCCAGCAACCACATAGTGGCTCACAGCCACCCGTAATGAGACCTGACGCCCTCTTCTGGTGCGTCTGAAGACTACTACAGTGTACTTACATATAATAAATAAATAAAATTTGAAAAAAAAATGAGGTAGGCTGGAAAAAATGGCTCAACAGGGAAAGCACTTCCTTCCTGTTCAAGTGTGAAGACCAGAGTGTAGATCTGCAGAGCCTAGGTAGAATCAGATGAGGTAATGTGTACCTGTAATCCCAGCAGCACTATTGTGAGACAGGAGAATCCCTAGAAGCTCACAGGCCAGAGAGCTTAGTATACACAGCAATGAACAACAAGAGACCCTGTTTCAAACAAGGTAGAAAGTGAGGAGTGATGTCCAATGATTGTCCTCTGACCTCCACCCAACACTGTCTTCTTACCTCTACATGCACATCTTAACATCTATGCACCCACACTCACACACGGATGTGTATACACAGATATATACATATCATACACACAAAAATGTAAAAGTCCAAAACCCCGAAAGAGGTAATCTAAGAATGATTGATATGCAGCTAGCTCTTTGGAGACAAGCCCTTGAAAATTATAAGATAAGAGTACCCTGGACGGCCCAGAAAGGCCCTGTCCCAAAAATAAATACAATACAAAACAAAACAAACAAGAAACCCAAAAACCTAAACCAAAGACATTCTGCTTCCAGGGAGCTGAAGCTTCATAATGGGATGAATGGCACTCCACAAAAGATGTGTTCGGAACCTCCTCTACAACCTGTGAATGTGGCCTTATATGGTAAACAGACCTTTACAGTTGTCATTGAATTAAGAGCATCCTGGATTATGTGGAAGGAACTTAAGTTCCAGTGACAAATACTCTTGTAAGAAAAAAGAGAGATTGGATACAGACCAAAGAGACAGGCAGAAAGTTAGAGATAACAGAGGCACAGATGTGGTAGAGGACCAGCCAAGGAACATCAATGCTTGCTAGCAACTGCCAGAAACCAGGACAAGCTTGGCCCATGAAAGCCTTGATCCTAACATCTAGACTCTGGAAGTGTGAGACAGCTGGTGTCTGTTTCCTTAACTAGCAAGGCTAGGGTCACTGGCTCTGGTTACAGCTCTCAGGAACTGGGTTTTGGAGCAGCTGAAACTGCACACAGAGAGAGGAATTTGGTTCTCTGGGGTTTGAAAGTATGAAAAGATAACTTTCTTTTCTTTTTATGTATAAACTTTGGGTATTGTGAGGGAGGGGCATGTTGTACAAGTGTTTGTGGAGGCTAGAGGTCAACTGTCCTAATTTAATTTCACATCTGTCGCTATGATAAAATACCCTGACAAAAAGTGACATTATTATTATTATTATTATTATTATTATTATTATTATTAGGCTCACAATTTCAGATTACAGTCCATCTCCATCTTCAAGGAGGGTGAGGCAGAAACTTGAAGTGGCTAGTCACATCACAACTATAGGCAAAAGCAAAGATAATGAATGCATGTTCCTTACTGCTCAGCTCACTTTTCTCTATTCTCATATAGTTCAGAACTCAAGGCTAAAGAATGGTACAACCTACAGTGGGCCTAATTTTCCTACTTCAATGAATGTTATCAAAACTATCCCTCACAGACAAGAGTTAGAGCAAAGGCTCTCAACCTTCCTAATACTGTGACTCTTTAATATAGTTCCTTATGTTGCTCTGACCTCCAACCATTGTTTTTGTTGCTACTTCATAATTGTAATTTTGTTGCTGTTATGAATCATAATGTAAATATGTTTGGAGATAGAGGTTTGCCAAGGGGATGGTGACCTATAGGTTAAGAACCACTGATTTAAACAATCCCTCATTAAGAGTCATTTTCCAGATGATTCTAGATTGGGTCAAACTGACAGTTAAAAGTAACCACCCATCTACTGAGCTATTGTTTTGATACAAGAGATCACATTGGACTGGTCCTCACTGAGTAAGCTAGGCTGGCTGGTAGTGAAGAGCAGGGACCCATCTGCCTCAACCTGCCCAGTGCTGGGATTACAAGTGGATGTTACTATGTTCTTAGCTTTTTTTTTTTTTTTTAAGTGCAAGTTTTATGACTCAAACTTGGTTCCTAATGTGTGCAAGGCAAGCACTTTGCCAAATGAGCCATTTATAGCCCTGTCCCTTCTTGTTTTGTTTTCAAAAAAGATTTTATTTATTTTATTTGTGTGTGTGTGTGTGTGTGTGTGTGTGTGTGTGTGTGGTTGTGTGTGTGACACACACATATTTGTAGGCGCCCATGGAGGCCAGAAGAAGGTGTAGGATCCCCTGGAGTTATAAGTGGTTATACACCACCCAACATGGTTGCTGGGATCTGAATTCAGGTCCTCTGTAAGAGCAGCAAGCACTCAAACACAGAGCCATCTCTAGCCCCATCTTCCTTTTTTTTTTTTTTTTGGAAAGTGTCACTCTGTAGCCAAGGCTGACTTTGAACTCACGGTTCTCTCTCAGCCTCTGGAATGCTGGGACAATGTACCACCATGCCCAGTGCAAGATCTCTTATTTGGGTTCTTGAGGGTAAGCAGGTAGTTATCTCATTTGAATAGAGACCTCTGTAAGTGTGTTCAGGTAACTCATAGCCAAGGAGAAGGTTCCCTGCCGAGGACTGGACTATGGTCATTTCCTACTCTTTGTTCTCTTCTCAGCTTCAGTTCTGTGGGCAGTAAGTAAGTGGGTGTTCTAGGCACAAGAACTAGATGATTTTTAAAAATCAGCCAAGGAGAAAGTAATTTATATTTGCTTGGCGGAAATAAAATTTTACTGCTCTGTGAGCCAGGCTTATTAATTCAGAGAAGGGGAAGAAAATTGACAAAGTCAGCCACCCCTTATTTGATAAAATGACCAGCCACCTGAGGCAGCCAGGTTTTAACTGGGTATAAACACTCACTGTGTGAGGATGGAAGGGCTGGGGGAGGGGGGATGAACAAGCCTAGTCTTAAAAGAACAAAGGCCATGGGACATTTACATACTTATAAGTTCCTATGACATGGGTTCAATGTCGGGCTGGGGAGATGGCTAATTGTGTAAAATGCTTGCTGTGCAAATATGGGAACAAGAGTTCAGATCCTCAGCATCCACATACAAGCCCAGTGAGGCAGTGCTCGGGGTTGGGGATTGGGGCATGACAGGGAGACAGACAAATCCCAGGACTCACTGCTCAGATTCAGGAAAGACCTGTCTCAAAAAATAAATCGAAGACAGAGGCCTTCACACACACACACACACACACACACACACACACACACACACACAGATTCAACAGCAACATTTTCTATTGGAAACTAGAAATAATTCCTTTCCCAGCTGCAGGCCAGGGCATTAAGATGAGGAAGGGAAGGATCATTGATATATTTCTCTAACAGCAAAGCAGAATCCAGGTGGGATTCCTAATGCTTATGAATCTTCACTCCCATCTACATGTAACCCTTACACTGGATTTTTAAAGAATTGGATTTCCAAGTAAGACCCATTCCCTTCTCTTTCAGCTTAGTGGATTCATAGCATAGCGCCTGGACAGGTTATTTTCTTTGGCTCTGACCTAAGGAGCTCACTGTAAAACACCATGAAAATGTGCAGTCTACAAAATGGCTACACTAGCAATTCCTCTTCGGTTCCATCTTTCTAAGTCAAAGTCAGTGATTTTTTTCCCCCATTATTCCTTTCTCGTTTCTCCACCCACTTTGTACTGTGTATAGGGCTCATTTAATAATCCCTCTTATTTCCTGTCTGTAAGTCAAACATATGGGATACATAGATTCTAAATAGCAAGTAGGAATCCACCCTACAACCCAGAACAATTATTGTCTTATGCTATTTTTTCATTTAAAGTAAGAGAAAGTCTCTAAGTACTCTCAGGATTGAGACCTGGAGGCAGAGCCAGTCACAGATGGGGGAAGCGCTCCAGGAAAGATGTGTCTGTCTAGAGAGCAGTCCCTAGCCACTACTGGAAAAACATGTGTGCAGCTGGACAAATCAGAGCTTGCAGGAAAATTATGGAAGCTATGTGTATCCAGCCACGGGGAAGGTGGAGCTCTGTGAGTGGAGACACAGCTAGGCCAGTGGTGGGGTTGGCTGAGGCAGCTGCTGGGGAGCTAGCCAGCAGCAGGGGCTGGGAGCAGAGCCCAGGAGAGCTGGAGGGAGCTGGGAGCTTTGGGGCACCTCTGCCTGTGTCGAAGCTTGCTGCTAATCTTAACAAATTTCTCTGCTCTGCTCAATTCTCTCTTTTTGCCAGCTCTAACCCGACATGGGAGGGGCTTCTAGGTCCCAGACATAATCAAGCTTCCCAAGCACAGCTCAGTACACTGTCTGTCACCATGAGAACTGAAATGACATCACAAACTGAGCAAAAATAGCCCCCCTCCCTAGCTCAGACTAGCCTCTAACTCGTGATCCAGCCGCTCAGCCTCTGCAGTGCTGTGACTGCAGTCATGAGCTACCTCATTCAGCTTAGCAAAAGCAATTCTACTTTATTTTATTTTATATTTATTATCATTGGGGGGGGGCATAGTGAGTGTGTGCAGGTCAGAGGACAATTTGCGGGAGTTAGTTTGCTTAATCCACAGTGGGATCCAAGGATTGAACTCAGGTTGTTTGGCATGCTGTGTGGCAATTTCTTTCACTATCTTGTCAGTTCCAAAAAAACAATTTTAAAAGAATTCCAATCATACTGCCTCCTAGGTCAGAATTCAGAATGAAGGCCCATGTGGTGACCTGTACATGAGCGTGTGTGTGTGTGTGTGTGTGTGTGTGTGTGTGTGTGAGAGAGAGAGAGAGAGAGAGAGAGAGAGAGAGAGAGAATGCATGTGTACATGTAAATGCAGATGTCTGAGGTATCTGATCTTTTAGAGATGATGATAGTAAACCATCATGGGTAATGGAAACCAAGATTTGGGTGCTGGAAATTGAACTTGGATTCATGTGGAGAGCAGTACATGTTTGTTCTTAACACCTGAGCCACCTGAGTCCTGTGATGACATACCTTAGGGTGGCTAAGTTAATCACAGGTTCTTAGGCTTGCCTCCATCTGGACTCTGCTGCACACCTTTGGACAAATCCCTCCACTTTCTACAAAATGGCACAGGACCATTTCTCTGTATATAGTAAGAGATCTTCAAGTGAGAAACAGAAGTGAACAAATGACTGTAAAGGGTGGAAATGCCTTTATTTCAAGGACTATATTTTTCTTTTCTTTTTCTTTTTCTTTTTCTTTTTTTTTTTTTTTTTTTTTTTTGGTTTTTCGAGACTAGCTGTCCTGGAACTTACTCTAAAGACCAGGCTGGCCTCGAACTCAGAAATCCACCTGCCTCTGCCTCCCAAGTGCTGGGATTAAAGGCATGCGCCACCACTATTCAAGGCTATTCAAGGACTATTTTTCAGTTAGCAAATGTTTCTAGAGTTATAGCTGGGCATGGTACCTCATACCTTTAATCCCAGTGCTCGGTCAGGAGATAGAGTCAAGTGTATCTCTGTGAGTTCGAGGCCAGCCTACTCTACACAGCAAGTTCCAGGATAGCCAAGGCTTCATAAGGAAACCTTGTCTCAAACCAACCAAACCAACCAAATGAGCATAAGAATCCTATCTCAGTGGGTCCCTCTGATAATCTGACACTTGAAGGTATCACACACTCCAACTCCACAGCTACCCCCTCCAAGTTCTTCAATCATCTTTAACATTAAGGTTCTCTGCTTCATTCTTTGTTTTGGAGTTCAGTACACAAGAGGAAGCACACATTTGTCTTTTTGTGTCCAGCATATATCCCTTAGCATGATACCTTCTACTTCCATCCATTTTCCTGCAAATGGCAAGACTTCCATCTTCTTTACTGACACGTACTGGATTTTATACTTAGAGCCATTTATTTTCTGAGTGATAAAGAGTGAGTAGGTAACACTCCCATTTTAATGGAGGGGTAAGCAGCTCAGATATCTTGGAGCTGGTTTGGGGACACTGGTTGAGGTCCCATCACTATTGATGAACACCATTTTCTGTGTCTTGACTTTGCAGTACATCAATTGCCTTAATGCCAATCTTAGGTTAGAACAGATGAGCACTGTCTCAAGGACACCTCGAGCAACTGCAAAGAGCTTCTAAGAGACCCCAAATTTAAGCCTCACCTACAAATAGCATAGATGTGAGTAATCAAGACAATTGTGGCAGGCTTTGGCAAATTTTGAGCTCAGTACCAAGGGAAAAAATGATTGCCAAAGCAGACTTCTTATCTTCAGATTGTGGCTTGCTCTGTTTTGGTTCTCAAAGATCAAAAGACTGCAGGAAACTCTGGGCTCACTGAAGAGTATGAAGAGGACAGACAGATCCTCATTTTGATGATAGAACACAGGCTTCAGGGAGCAGGAGTGCCAGCTACCCCTTAGCCATATAGTCTAGACAATGGCCAGTCTTGCCCCTTTGATGTATCTTTGAAGAACCCGGCTGTATAGCCGCTTCCCCTTAGGGGCACATTATCAATCTTGGTGTTTGTGCAAAACAGTCCTTACAAGCTGGTACAGCATGGTCCATTGCTCTGTGTGGACACAACAGAATCATTAATGATTAACATCAAAATATTTCTAAAGGCCACATTCCCAGGTGCTCAACAAAGCTTGAATGTGCTTCTAGAAGGCCTTGTCACGCTTTTCTATTCTTTCTTCACCGTAGTCATCATCGTTGTCATCATCTTTTTGAAAGACAGATAGAGAGGAGGTCTCTCTGTTTTGCACTGGCTGTCCTGGAACTCTCTATGTAGACCTGCAGATCAGACTGGTCTTGAGCTCACAGAGATTCAACGGCCTCTGCCTCCTGAGTGCTGGAATCAAAGGTGTGTGCCAGTCTGCCTGGTGTGCTACTCTTCTCTATGCTCCAACCTTAAGAGTATGGTCTCCTTTGCACCAGACAGGGGTAATGACTTACTCTTTATGCGTCTCAAGATCAATATCACCAGAGACAATTTCTTATTTCTCTGTCTTGTGTCAGGTGCTCACTTGCAGGCCAGTCAAGCAAACTTAGCACATGTGTACGGTTGTGCACATGCAGAGGCCATTGAAACTCCTCAGACTTTCTTAGAAGAGCCTTTGAGGCATTCTCATAAAGCTAATTATTACAGTCTTACTTTTTCAGGAAGGTCTCTGAGATGGAGTTTAATGTGCAATATGTTTGTTAAGGGCTTAGGGTGACTCAGTAGATGAGCTCACCATACAGTCATGAGGACTTGTTTAAGTCTCCAACATCCTCATAAAGGCTGGCCACATCAGCACATTGCCTATAATGCCAGCACTCAGGAGATGGAGATTGAAGGAACCCCAGAGTTTTCTGGACAACCAGTGTAGTCAAATGGTTGGGATCGACATTGAGTAGGAAACATAATTTCTAAAAATAAGGAAAGCTCTTGAAGAATATCACCCAATGCCCCCCAAAACCCCCACGAATATACCCATGGAAGGGAGAATAATGCAGGATGGGCCAGAGAGAGAACTCAAGCTCATACACAGCTCTCATGATGGACTTTTCTGACCCTGCAGGGGTCTCTGGGCTTAGAAAGGTCATTCAGAGTCATCCAAAGATGGGTGGGGATGGTCAGACCTTTATACCCTCTCATCGATCCTTTGTTGAGTGTGAGTTGTTTGGGCAGCTCCCTATGTCTGAGGCAGAGATTGAGGCATTTGGTGGCTGAGGGTTGCCTATGCTGACCATACTCTTAAAGGAGGAAAACAGTCAGCCACTGAAAGGAATCTGGATAGCACTACAGCACAGTCACCATTATAATGCCTACTTAGAGGCATATACTAATACATTTTAAAAGATACATAAATATTAAGACATTTGAAGCACAATGTCACATTAAATTACAAAGAAAACATTATGCACACTCATTAAATCACAACCTGGAATAAAGAACTTTTACAATGCAATTAGAAATGAGCAAAGGAGGGGCTGGCACAGTGGTTGAGTTGGAAAAGGTGGAAGCCTGACAACTTAAGTTCCAACTCCAGCACGCACATGATAAGAGCACTGACTCCTGCTGGTTGACCTCTGCCTTCCATATGTGTAATGTGACACAACATGTGTGCATGCACACATACACAAAACAAAAGTAATTTAAAAGGAAAGAGCAGATGGGGCTGTATGTGGTGACACATGCCTGTAATCTTAATCCTTAGGAGGTGGCAGCAAGAGGGTCAGGAACTCAAGGTTATCCTTGCCTACAGAAGACTATCTCAAAACTCCTAAGCCAAAACAATTCAGGGGAGCAAAAGATCTGAATAGGCATTTCATCAAAGATGGCATCCAAGTTGCTAATAAACACAGGAAAAGATGTTCAATATTAGTGTTTAGGGAAATGTCTAAATGATCAAAACCACAATGAGGTACTTCATTTCCCTAGGGGTGGCTACACTAAAAAAGACAGGAAATGGCTATGTGAATGTGGAGAAATGAGAGTCCACCACATAATGGAAAATAGCACAACCAATTTGGAGACAGAAATTCTACTCCTGGCATCTATCTAATGAGAGAAAAGAAAGCATATGTCTACATAAAGACTTGTGTTGTTAAAATCTGGACCAGTGTTGCTGATAACAGTCAAAGTGTGGAAACAATCCACATGGCTACGCACCAATGAGACAGAAGGTGGAGTACCCACACCCTATCATCTCTACTTGGAATAGTGTCTTCATATCAAAAGCAATGGATTACTGACATATGCTACAACATGGATGAGCCTTGAAAGTATTATTGTTAAGGCAGTCAGCCTCAAACAAAAACCCCAAACACTGTATGGTTCCATTTTTGTCAAAGTCCAGGAAGGGTGAATCTGCAGTGTTAGTGGCTGTCAGGTAAGAAAGTTCTAAAGCTTGCTCGTGGTTTTGTTTGCCCCACTCACTAAAGTTAAATATTTTTTTTTTTAGATTTATATATTATTATAAATGAGTACACTGTAGCTGTCTTCAGACACACCAGAAGAGGGCATCAGATTTCATTATGGGTGGTTGTGAGCCACCATGTGGTTGCTGGGATTAGAACTCATGACCTTCGGAAGAACAGACTGTGCTCTTACCCACTGAGCCATCTCACCAGCCCCCCCACTCACTAAATTTAACTACAACTCATGAGTTGCTCATTTAAAAAAAGGGTGAATTTGCTAGTTGTAAATTATACTCCCAATAAAATAGTTTTAACATTTCAATCTGCTGAACTATTGGCCAATAGATTCTGGGAAAGAGCGACTCCTTGTCTTCAGTTGTAAAACTACTTGCTGACTCTACCAAACTCTAAAAGGATAACCCCAAACCTGTGGGCATTCATTTGGCTCTGGTCAAACACACTGGGTCATGATATGAGAAAGGAGTTTGTAGCCAAAACGGGGAAGGGCAGGAGTGAGAGTGGTCAGTGTGCATGCTGTGCATGGGTGAAGCCATCAAAGAACACCTTTCATTCATTTTTAAGAAGAAATTCATGTCTTCAGATGGGAACTGAGTCTTCACAATCCTCCACCTACCTCTAAGGAATGTTGAGGCTGAGTGTGGTCTGAATTCTCTCCTACTTGATTATAGGGCAGCTGTATTAAAAGCAAAGTTCTTTTGTACTTAAAAAATATTTTTTCAACCTGGATGGAGAAGTATGTAATAATTAAAACCCAAGGAAACTAAAACCAAAAGGGAATTTAATTTTCAAAACAGACGAGGGCATGTCATTGTGGAGGAGAGCACATGCCTAGTATGCTCTAAGCCCTGGGGCCTAGCCTTAGCCACGATCCCCAGAAATTCACTAACAGTCTAGTATTTAGGGCTGGTGAGATGGCTAGGCAGGAAAAGGCATTTGCTACCAAGCCTCACATCTCAAGTTCAAGCACCAGTACCCACAAGGCAGAAGAGGGGGAGCAATGTCCACATTCTGCTCCTACTTTGTAATGCATGTTAGACATTTCGTTCTCTGACTCAGAACACTTTCTGGGCACAGTACAGCTCAAGCTGTAAAGAATTTGCTCTCCCTTTTAGGACATTGAAGACCAAAAATGTGACCAGAATTGTTACATTGAAAATAGCAATCAAGTTTTAACAAGTCCATCAGGGAATGTGTAGAAAGGAGCTGAGCAATGTTTTTTCTCATCATCTCTTCAATTGTCACATGAAGAGACTGGATTTCCTGTCACCAAAACAGAATCGATAAGATGTGTAATTATACAGGGAGAAACTGGCAGAAGTAGGCAGTTTAATCGCCCTGCAAATGTGAGAAGGACGCTGCCCTAGTTTTCATTTACAGTTTTGGAGTGGATTGTTTCATATTGATTGCTAACTTGCCCAGGACAATAACCTGAACAGGCTCCAGGTGAGCAGCTCCCAGGAAGGCTTGATTCTTTTATCTCCTCATCTCCCCAGTTCTTTCCATGGCTTTTCATCCTCCCAGGTGCCTGGTTTGGAAACCGCAGAGTCATTCTGGGCATATCTTCCCTTATCCTCCCCCAACCCCCAGGGTGGTCAGTTGCCAAGTCTTATCAGGGTGATTGCCTCTGTCTCTTCCTACTGGCTCCTGCTTCCTCTTATCTGACCACAGTTATCTCTTAACATCCTCTCTGCCTGTAGGCTCCCTCCTTCTAAAAACCAGACCTCCTTCAATAGTTTGCAAAACCTTAAAAACTAGCACAAAGGGTCCTTCCATAATCTGCCTCACCTTCCTGTGACAGTTAATGTTCTGGGTCAACTTGCCCGGGCCTTAAAGTAGCCAGATATCTGGGTTTAAATTATTCTAGGTAGTTCTGTGAGGTTTTTGATTTGGGTGACACTAATATAAATTGGTAGATTAAGGGTAAAGCAGATGCCCTTCCATAACAGAGTGGACACTGGCTAATCACTTAAATTCTTGACCAAGGTCTCTCTCAAATTCCACAGCAGGCTGCCTTTGGACAATCTGCAACACTGGTTCTTCCTGGTTCTACAGCCTTCGTTTACACTCGAACTGGAACTTTGTCTGTCAACCTGACCAGGCCACCATAATAATCACGCAAAAACAATTCCTTATGCTCTCTCTCTCTCTCTCTCTCGCTCTCTCTCTCTCTCTCTCTCTTTCTCTCTCTCTCTGTCTCCCACAGTGCTTCATTCTTTTGTCTTCAAAACCCAACTAACACCTTTCCTAACCTAGCAAGCACTGTCCTTTGATCCTCCAACCTTCCATTCAAATGAAAATAGCCTTGTTTACTACAAGCATTTCATCCTAGCTCTTGCTTTCTGCCTCACAAGTAAAAAATGCTATCCTTACTAGAAGGCCCACTCTGATCTCCTCTGAACGCTAAACACCTCATCTATGATCTTCTGTTACTTCATGCTATGGTTTGTTGTTTTGTTTTGTTTTGTTTTGTTTTTAAGAAGAAAACGTATCTTTTTTTTTATACTGTGAACAGTTTCAGGACAAAATGTCTTTTCTCAAATACACAACGATATCTTTTTCTCAAATACACAACTACCTGCTTAATAATTCTTAGACCTGTAAGTCACTTCAAAGGTACTGTACCCAAATCTGATCTCTCTTCCTCTCTTCCTTGTTTTCTGTCTCAGTAGATAATACTGACGAGCCACCCAGCCACCAGCCTAAGAAGGGACACAGATTTACAGATAGGACCTTCAGTAGGCTGTTCTTGTGGGAGTTGTGAACAATGGCTGCTCCTCTTCGTTAAGGTCTGAAGGGCAAACCAATAAGGCCGCCACAGTTCACCCTGGGGAATCAATGAGTTTACTGTGCTTACTTTAGGTAAGAAGTTACTTCCTAGAGCATGAGTAACCCCCAAAGTAGCCACACTGAAGTCCCTCATAGTGGTATACTGGGAGCCCCTCTCAGTTAAGCATCTCTCTATTCTAGTACCTCCCCCAAACCCACAAGCAATTAGAGGCAAATTACATAAAGATGTCTGGGAGGAATGGCTAGAAATTCAAGCTAGAGTCCAATGATCCATATCCTCTCTCTCTCTCCAAGGCTATGGTAGAAGCCACGGGTCTGATTTTAATGGGCTCTCACAGGTGGGCACAACTGACCTCAGATAGTGGCAATGTTGTTTGGAGGACAGCACTGAACAAACTTTTACCTTAGGAAGTAAAGGAAGCTGGATTAGGTAGAGGGTAAAGTTGTGTTTTGATGTTTATTATTAACCAAGGCTTCCGTGCTGGTGCTGGGAGATAAATGTGCTGTGATGTCCTGAGTCGGAGCAATCCCTACACAGACAAAACTCTCCCATATACCTCCCTGATTTCTTTCACATTCATAGCTTCTTTTTCGTCAATTGTTATTGCATCCAAATATGTATTTATATACGGACATATATTCCCAAATATAACATGTTTAGTTCATATGTTACTTGTATGTATGTTCTCAGGGCTGGCTGTTGGCACTGGACAGCCAATTGGTGCACTTTTCCCTGGGAAGGGCCACTTCACTCCCAACTTTACTTGTTTTTTTTTTTTTTTT
>NC_045030.1:7252144-7259472 GCF_008632895.1 Mastomys coucha | reverse complement strand
TTTTTTTGTTTTTTTATAAAAGGAAAATAGGTCTGGGCATGTTGACATATGCTTTTAATTCCCCAGCACTCAGGAGACAGAAGCAGGCAGATCTCTGTAAGTTTAATGCCAGGCTGGTCTACAGAGTGTGTTCTGGGCCAGTCAGGACCACATAATGAGACCCAGTCTCAAAAAAACCAAACCAACCAACACCTCTCTTCCCTCAAAAAGAACTGTTAAAACTAGATCTACTGTAACACAGCTCTTCTACCCCTGGATATTTAGGCAAAAGGCTCCGAGCCAGCATATGACAGAGACGCTTGCTCATTAGTGTTCGCTGCAGGGCTAGTCACAGTAGCTGAGTGTACGACAAAACCAGCCCAGGTGTCAGTCAGTGGAGGGGGTGGAGTAGATAAGGAAAAGGAATTTTTTCAGTAACAGAGCAAAAGGAGTTAAGTCACATTAAGCAAACTAAGCTAGTCTTAGACAAATATTACATGCTTTCTCTCATTTGCAGTCCCTAGATTTTATATAGTCACATAAAATCATATCCTCTATATTATGAAAGTAGAAAGTATAACTGTGGAGTATTGAGCTTAATTAGATCAGTCTTTGTTTTGTTTATAGTTTTAAAAGATTTATTTGTGTGTGAGTGTGTGTGTGTGTGTGTGTGTGTGAGTGTGGGTGCCCATGGGAGGCCAGAGGCTCCAGATCCCATGGAACTGGAATGACAGCAGTTATGAGCCACCTGATGTAGGTGGTGGGAATCAAACTTGGAGACTCTGGAAAAGCAGTGTGTGCTCTTAATCACTGAGCCATCTCTCTAGCCTCCATCCGTAGTGTATTTTTTTTTAAAAAAATCAAGACTAATGTTCATTTTTGTAATACTCACCTTTCCTGCATGTACTCAGAACTGTTATTAGTCTTCAAGTCAGATCCGAAGACACAATGCTTGAAGGGTTTCTTCTTACTTGAATGCAGTATATAACTTGGGCCTGACCTGTGTGATCTGTAGGTATCTAAGATGTATAAATTATTCATGGCACAGATGGTGCTCTGATTCTGTCCTGCATTCTCAGTGTTCTGTGCCTTTCCTGCCTGCACTCAATTACAAAGTGCACAGTAGTTGTTAGGTACTGTTCTAATAGCCCTGAGCATTTCTTAATTGCAAATACATGCCTTTGGTTCTAACAGCCTTCCCCTCCAACTTAGCTTTCATTGCTTAAAATAAATAAAAATAAATTTTTTTCTGTGAGTGCTATCAAGTTAAGGAAGAGAAAGGTGTGTGTGTGTGTGTGTGTGTGTGTGTGTGTGTGTTGGGGGGAAGGTCCTGTTTTTTATTTTTTCATAGGGAAATATTTTGGGGGTTGGAGGAGCATAACTGAAAATTCTCCAGGTTCAAATGGGAGGCTACGGGTGATAGAGCCCTTATTGTTTCCTCTTTTGCCTGTTGCTATCAGTGGTCAAAACTCTCATTTTAACAAGACAAAATGACTTCCCAGACCATACACTTCATTCTTCAGCTTTGTTAGAGCCAGGTTTTATGGTGGCTTTCTAACCAAAGGTACAAACAAATAGAACTCATAATGCATGTGCAAGGTCATGTTCTGTCTTAGGGTTTCTCTTGCCACAATCAAACACCATAACCAAAAGCAAGTTGGAGGAAAGGGTTTATTTGGCTTACACCACCATATCATTTTTATTCATCCCCAAAGGAAGGGAGGACAGAACTGAAACAGGGCAGGAGCCTGGAAGCAGGAGGTAATGCAGAGGCCATGGAGGAATGCTGCTTACTGGCTTGCTCATCATGGCTTGCTCAGCCTGCTTTCTATAGAACCCAGGGTCACCAGTCCAAGGATGGCACCACCCATAATGGGCTGGGCCCTCCCTCAGAAGAGCAGTTTGCTACCTTTCCCCATTGCTTGCTAGCTAGAAAGGGGATAAAGATCATAAACAATGTGGATAATGTGTCACCTGCAAATGTCAGTTCCATAATAAGGAAGAACAGAGCAACCCCAGACTATATATGTCTAGAGGCAAAAAATGAGCTCCTTTCTTATAAGACTCCATGCTTTGGTTCTTTGAGACAGCATTCAAAATTATATTTTTGTGAAAAGTACAGGTAACTGAGCAGAAAATTATTTTTATTACAAGACCAGGAAAATACAAAAAAAGTCTCTGTATTTTATTTGAATATGAAAGCTGGCTCAAAGAAAAGGTGTCACTGGGGCTGGAGTGATTGGCTCAGTGGTTAAGAGAACTGACTGCTCTACCAGAGGTCCTGAGTTCAATTCCCAGCAACCACATGGTGACTCACAACCATCTGTAATGGGATCTGATGACCTTTTTCTGGTGTGTCTGACAGCTACAGTGTACTCACATACATAAAATAAATAAATCTTCTAAAAAAATGAAAAGAAAAGGTGTCACTGAATTTAACCCAATACTTGGTTATAGATGTGTTGGTATGTGTTGTAGGTAACAGCTGGTAGAAATTGTTAATTCCCCTCCGAAATCCTTGCTCCTGTGAATTGACTTATAGAGCTACATAGAGACCCTGTCTTCAATAAAATAGAATGGATAGAGACCTTGAACCTCAACTTCCAGGTGCTTCCTGGTTCTTTTCAGACATTATTTTTTTCCAGGTTAATTCACATGAGCCGAAGAGAGGAAGTACTCTGAGGTCTTCAAACTCAGAATGCCACACAAACAGTATGATCAGAAGACACCGAAGGCTCCATTGCCTTTTGAAGAAGAGGGTAAGGAGATGATATTCTAGAAAAAGACTGTCCAGAATGGAGATTCCCTGCCCACAGTCTCACTGCAATTCCTGTGTTTCCCACAAGAGACTTCACCCCTTTCCCAAGATAGAAATTTAAGACAGCGAAGTGTAAAAGTAACTCTTGTTGTCCTACTGTAATTGTTGTCTGGGAGGCTTACTGGTGAATAAGTTCAATCTTTCTTGTTCTTTCTGAACTCTAGCTGGCTGGTTCAACTTAGCTGTTCTGCCTCAAACTCCTCTCCAAGCTGACTGATTCAATCTGGCTTTTTTTTTCTCTGACTCTGAATTGCTCTGTTTGACCTTGACCTAACTCTAGCAATCCTTTCTAATCTTCTGGCGGCTTCTTATTCTCTGGCTCATTCTACTTTACCTGTGTCTAGCTTGTGCTAAGGGGTGAACCACACCACAACTAGAAACAGGGTCAAATATCCTATAGCAGGAAAGTCTTCTCTATTTTCTTTAGGGGGCCTTAAACCTATTTCCTCCCATTAAATTCTGTCTCCTGGGTTTTCAGCAGTGAGAATCTTATATTCTGCTAATAGTTAGATATGACATATGCCAAAAAGGGGCTTAATCAAAGCAGAATACCCTCAAATAATAAAGAAGGGTCTCAAATACTTCTGGAAATGTCTCAAAAGAATTTTAAAAGTCAGGCTAACCTATATCAACAAGAGCCTCTAACACATCACAAAGAGCTTTTAAAAAGTCAGCTGGATGTGGTGGCACATACCACAGCACTCAGGAGTTTAAAGGAGACTGAAGTAGGAGGGCTATGGGTTTGAAAATAACCTAGGCTCCATTAAGAGTTAAGGGTTCCAGGCCAGCCTAGCATACTTGAGGAAATTCTGTCAAGAAAGAAAGAAATGAAAGGGAGGAAAAGGGAAGGAAGAAATGAAGAAGGGAGGGAGGGAAGGGAGGGAAGAAAAGGAAGGAAGGAAGGAAAGAAGGAAAGAAGGGAGAGAAAATATCATCAAGATATTTTTCTGAGCCGGGCGGTGGTGGCACACGTCTTTAATCCCAGCACTTGGGAGGCAGAGGCAGGCGGATTTCTGAGTTCGAGGCCAGCCTGGTCTACAGAGTGAGTTCCAGGACAGCCAGGGCTATACAGAGAAACCCTGTCTTGAAAATACAAAAAAAAAAAAGGGGGTATTTTTCTGTAATGGATTTTATTGATATATAGTCCATATGCCATATAAGATATCACCTTAAGGAAAATAGTTCTAGCAATCTTGTAGTTCCTTGAATACATACATCACTACCACCTAAATCCAGAATTTTTCTTATCAACCCAATACCTATTAGCCCTACTCTTCATTCCTCCCTACTCCAGACAGTAGCAATGGCTAGTCTTTATATTTATAAAATCACTTATCCTGTACATTCTTTTTAAGAGTCATTTAACTCATAACCTTTTTGTCTTGCTCTCGTCTTTTAGTATAATGATTTCAGGATCTGCAAGGTTGTGCTATGTATTGATATTTCACTTCTTTTTTTTTTTAATATGGCCAAGGATTATTTGCCCATTTATTAGATAATAGACATTGGGGTTAGTTCCACTTTTGGACTATCATGAATCATGTCAGTGCCCTGAGTGTTTCAGTATACATTTTTTGTGAACAATGGGTTTCATTTCTCTAGGGTATATACTTAGGAAAGGAATTGTTGGGCCATGTGATAAGAATTTTAATTACTTCAGAGAGGGTCACAGATGAAACAAGACAGATCTCAATTATAAAGGAAGGATTTAAATATATTAGGGAGTGTCCCAAACATGTCCTAAATACTCTCAAAATGAGAGAAAATGTCTTTGTTGTATTGTTTTCAAGACAGGGTTTCTCTGTGTAGTCCTGGCTATCCTGGAACTTGCTCTGTAGACCAGGCTGGCCTCGAACTCCAAGAGATCTGCCTATCTTTGCCTCCTAAGTGCTGGGATTAAAGGTGCATGCCACCACTGCCCGACAAAAGAAGTGTCTTAATTACATTAAAAATAACTCTTGAACTGATCTCTAATGGCCCCAATGTATCAAAAATTCAAAATATATCAGTGAGGGTTGAAGAGTTTGGCTTAAATATGTCACAAAAAGGTCTCAAACTTACAGGAATAGTATCACATAATCAAAAAAGATCACTGACCCGTTTAAAAAAAGGTCTCAAAAACATCAGAAAGGGTCTTAGATAATTAGGAAAGGAAACAATAAATCTCAAAGAGTCATAAGAATATCAGGAGTCATTTTACCAAACAGGAAGAGCCTCATGGTCTGGCTAGGTCTCTAACATAACAGGAGAAGACTGACTTAAGTCCACAAAGGCCTAAAACTGGAAAAAGAAGGGTCTTAATTCCATCCAGCAGAGTTTAAAACATATCTCTGAAGCTGAGTATGGTGGAGCATGCTTGTAATGAAGCACTTGGGAGGGAGACTGCATAGGAAGTTCAAATTCATCAGACTACATAAGGCCCAACAGTCTCAACCTTGGCAACAGTGTCACAAACAGAGGACAATGCCTCAAGACTATCATAAGTCATCTCACACAAGAAACCTGGAAGACTTGCAAGTAGGTCAGCCAGTGTATCCAATAGAGAGGAACAATCTTACATAGCCTGGATTCTTGTTGTGAATACATCAAGAAGTCTCAAACTTGTCACAAAAATGGCTCAAAGAAATAAGTATAGGTCTCAAAAATTACAGAAAGGGACTCAAGTGAAATAGTCTCTGGCAAGTCAGAGAGGGTGTTGACTTCTCTCTAAAGGGGCCATCAGTGATATTAGAGTCTCAAACAACAGTGAAAGATACTTGGTATACCAGCATATATCCCCAAATGAAAGGGGGTGTCTGAATTCTCTTCAACCATAAGAAAGGTTCTTAAGAGCACAAGGAAAAGCTATAAATCTGGCAAAAGCAGATACAAATAAATGGGCAAATGTCTTTTTTTTCCTGTTTTTTTTTTTTTTTTTTTTGCTTTTTTAACTTTTATTGCATTATGTGGAGAAAAGTTACATGATTTCAATTTATCTGAATTTGTTAACATTTAAAACCATATTTTAAGTAAATAGAGTTAAATCACATTCTTGATTCCCTTTTATACCCCAACTCATCCCAGAGACCCTCTTTCAATACCTACAATATCTTTTTTGTCATATTCCTTAAAATTTATAAAATATTATAACAATAAAATAAGTATTATAAAAGATGTTTGATATAAAACAACAATCAATTTAACAGTCTTATGTAGATGCTCGTCTACAGCAATAGTGAAAATACATTTTTCTCAATATAAATTTTAAATAACTCCAAACATATTAACTATAAATTTCAAAATAATATGCCACTACTAGTATTTTCTTAAATGAACATAAATATATAAAGTCATTTTGTTTGTTTGTTTTGTATATAGTAGAGTTTAAAATCTTAGCTCTTACTGTGGTAGAAGCCCAAAATAAGAACAATTTTTAGACACTGGATTTCATTGTAATAAGGCTGTACTTCAACGACCCTCACATCACCAAAGGATTTTACCTCCATCATAGCTAAACTGAGAGGTGACAGTTCTGCTACCAAGGAATGAATTGTAGGCACACTATTTGACTTGAGTGAGAGACTTTATTCTCAGCCCACAGAGAACAGGTTACATTCATTTAAGAAATGGTGTATGCATTAATATGGTCTACGCATAAAGTCACTCACCAACTGTTTCAATGAACAATGGTTCTGCTTGGAGGGTGGTACAGACATTAGGTGAGGGTAAGAATTTGGTTCATTAGCTGTGATAATTTGGAAAAGCATTCATCTCAGAGAAAGAGCAACTTATAAAGTCCTCTTCTTCAAACTTGATACAAGAGCTACAAACGTCAAGCAAAGCATTCAGTCTCACTCTTTGTTGTTCTCTTACAAGCAACCTCCTAGTTAATCGTCTATGTTTCTTTTGGGTATATAAATACTTTTGAAATATATAAGCTGTTCTGAAAGCCAAAGTATAGTGTAAAAACATGAAATAAACAATCCTACTAATAGAGAGGCTAAGATAAGAGAAGCAAGATCTCAAGACCATTATGTGGTACCCAGCAAGATACAAGACACTGTCACAAACAAACAAGCTGGAAGTGTATATGGATTGTACAATATTGGACCTATTTCTCCAATTACCAAATTAGAGAGACTATTGGATGACAATCAACAAATTTCCAATTCCTCATATTATTGGATTTCAATTGATTAGGATATATTGGTAATATTAATTTTCATATTAAGATATTAAGAAAAAGTAACTTCCTGTTGTTTTTGTTGTAAGAGGTAGAATTAGGTTTGTGTGAATTTATTGAAAGATTATTTTCTTGCTTCTTCTAGGGTGTAGGTTTGCTCCTTAGGTTGATGTTTTCCATCTATTATCCTTTGTAGGACTGGATTTGTGGAAAGATATTGTGTAAATTTCGTTTTGTCATGGAATATCTTGTTTTCTCCATCTATGGTAATTGAGAGTTTTTCTGGGTATAGTAGCCTGGGCTGGCATTTGTGTTCTCTTATGGTCTGTATGATATCTCCCCAGGATCTTCTAGCTTTCATAGAGTCTG
>NC_045030.1:7247791-7252134 GCF_008632895.1 Mastomys coucha | reverse complement strand
GCTGTTTACCTGTGTTCTCCTGCATTTCTTGAGGGTGCTATTTATATCTTTCTTAAAGTCCTGTATCTTCACCATGAGAAGTGATTTTAGATCTGAATCTTGCTTTTCTGGTGTAATGGTGTGTCCAGGACTTGCTATGATGGGAGAATTGGGTTCTGATAATGCCAAGTGACCTTGATTTGTGTTGTTTATTTTCTTATGCTTGCCCACCCACCCCCCACTCTACCCCCGGCCATCTGGTTATCTCTATTGCTACCTGCCCTTGCTAAATCTGACTGGAGCCTGTCCTTTCTGTGATCCTGGTTGTGTCAGAACTCCTCAGAGTCAAGCTGTCTCTGTGATCCTGGGCTTGTTGGAGCACCTGGGAGTGGGGCTTCCTCTGTGTGTTGTAGGACTGGCTGCAGAGCTTGCGCCCAAGGTCTGGTCAGGACACCAGCCCAGAGAGACTGGAAGGAACTTGAGCCACTCTGCTGGAGGAGTTCCTGTGTGCCTAGTTCTGCTGGTCCCAGTTTCTTCAGGTGTTGGGACAGATGTTGGGTCCTCCTCACCACTGATCCTGGGCATGTCATAGCACCTTGGAGTGGAACTTCCTCTGGGTGTTATGGGACTGGCTGTGGAGCTTTCACCCAAGGTCTGCTCTGGACACCAGCCCAGAGAGACAGGAAGGAACCCAAGTCACTGGGCTGGCAGAGTTCCTGTATGCCTGGTCCCGCTGGTCCCAGTTACTCCTGATGTTGGGACAGATGTTGGGTCCTGCTCACCTCTGATCCTGAGAGTGTCAGAGCACCTTGGAGTGGAGCTTCTTCTGAGTGTTGTGGGACTGGCTGCGGAGCTTGCGCCCATGATCTGCTCAGGGCACCATCCCAGACAGACTGGAAGGAGGCAAATGTCTTAAGGATACGGGGAAAGGCCTCCCATGTGTTATGAGGCTCCTCAACTGTTCCTACTGTGTTTGCAGCTGCCTGTGATGGCTCAGAAGCACTTGTTCACTACTTATGAGCCTTTCTGTAATATTTTCTTGACAGTTTTAAAGCCCATTCCATCAGGAAGAGTATGAAGTTTAGGGAAGACACTTCCTTAATACATGAGAAGGGTCTCAGATATGTTAGGAGATGTCTCAAAGATGACAGATAAAGACTCAGGAAATATCATTATCAGGAAATATCCAAAGCAGAGTTCCCCCTCCCTCCCTCCTTTCCTTCTTTCCTTATTCCTTCCTTTCTTCCTTTCCTTTTTAAAAAGATTTATCTGAAACAACCTAGAGTGTGTACACATTGGTAATGGCCTCCAACTGGCAGGAAGAATCTCCAGTAAGTGAGGAAGTCCAACAACCACATCAGAAAGGATTGCACACAGTTTCACCTGAATCAAACATCTTCTCAAATAACTCTGAAAGGTCTCAAAGTCATCAGAAAGAGCAGAAAATATGTAACCAAAGGCCTCAAGGAGAAAAAAAAACTGGCCTGCATGCCTATGGAAGGGTCTTAGCCTTTCAAGGAAAGGTTTTAAGTGAATTGTGAAGGATTTCAGACTAGCCTGAGAAGGTTTCCTAGTACAACAAGAAGAGTCTTGAAGTTCTCAAGAGCTTATAGAACAGACATGAAGACTCTTAATTACCTAAGTATACATCTCAGACAAGTCCAGAACTTTATCTAAGTAGTCAAGATGAGCCATGTGTAAGTCAGTGAGGTTTTCCAAATTAAAGGAAGAGCCTCAAATCCCTGTGAGCAACTCTCAAACACATCTGGAAGGTTCTCAAGAAAGGCAGACAGTCTCAAGCTTATTAAAAAAAAGATCTTCGCAGGGCAGTGGTGGCGTACACCTTTAATCCCAGCACTTGGGAGGCAGAGGCAGGCAGATTTCTGAGTTCGAGGCCAGCCTGGTCTACAGAGTGAGTTCCAGGACAGCCAGGACTATACAGAGAAACCCTGTTTCGAAAAAACAAAACAAAACAAAACAAAACAAAATCTTCTGGGCTGGTGATATGACTCAGTGGGTAAGAGCACCAACTGCTCTTCTAAAAGTCCTGAGTTCAAATCCCAGCAACCACATGGTGGCTCACAACCACCTGTAATGAGACCTGACACCCTCTTTTGGTGTGTCTGAAGACAGCTACAGTGTACTTATTTATAATAATAAATTAATTAAAAAAGATCTTCTGAATGACAAAGTTCCAAAAGCCACATGAAGGGTCTCAAATATCCAGTTATGGAAAAGGAATGATTGAAGGAGACAAATGCCTCATAGATGTTATTATAGGCTGGAACAGTCAGGGGGTATCTCAGAGACTGCAAGAAGACTCTCAAAGACATTTCTGGAAAGTCATGTCATAGAAAACATGTCAGGGAGTGTCTTTAACATAGAAGAAGGCTTGAACAAATCCAGAATGGTCTCACATGCATCAGAAAGCATCTCCAACAAGACAAAAGTTCTCTCCAACAGCTAAGTATCTGGAATACTTCAGGAATAATAACACCCAAGTCAATAAGGTTCTGTGGTGTCTCAAGAAGAGTCACGATCCCCAGAAAAAGTTTCAGAAACAACAGAGAAGGGCCTCAACATCATCAAAAAGTCTCAAATACCTCCAGAAGTGCCGTAAAAGCAGGACAGAAAGTATTCTCAAGAAAGGAAGGGTCTGAACTATATGATCAGTCTTCTCAAAGTCATCAGAGGGGCATGAAACTGATCATTAAGGATCAGTTACAGTCTCAAATACATCTGCAAGGGTCTTGAATATTTCACTATGAGGCTCACATGACTTTGTGAATATCTTATGCCAGTCAGAAAAGATTGTAGAATCTCAATAAGAATCCTGAAAGCACATATTCAAATGAGTCTTAAGTATGTAAGGCTCTCAAATATGATAATAATGAGCCTGAAATATTCCAAGGAGAATTTTTAAACATGTTGGGAAGTATATGGATAGTTTCAGGAATTTTCACAAGTGAGAAGAGAAATTTGAATTCTATCGGCAATCTTTTCAAATAAGCCCAGGAAGGCCCAAAGTAATCAACAAGAACTTTAAATACGTCACTGTTTGCCTCAAGCAGACAGACACAAAGAGACCTCTAGATACAAGTCAGAAAATTATCTGCAGGCAAGTAAGAATGTCAAGCAAATCATGAAATCATGAAAGGTGTTGGTAAGTTTTAGAAGAGCAACCAAATGTCTCTAAGATATCAGCAACTATTTTATGTAAGTAATGAAGGTCCTGACATATGAGGAAAAACCTAAAATTTGTCCTAGATATAACAAATGAGTTCCCAAACAAATCCAAGTGGGTATTTGACTGGGAGAGTCATGGAAGGTGGGGTCTAAAACATTTTAGTATCATTCTAGAACATACAGGAAATTTTCAAACATATCAGGAAATATCTCAAATAAATCAGGAAAATTTTCAAAGCAACTCAGGGCTATAATTTGGCTAGAGAGATGACTCAACAGATAAGAGTACTTGATACTCTTGCAGTTCAGTTCCCAGCACCCACATCTAGCTCACAGCCATCTGTAACTCCAGTTTTAGGGAATCCAACATCCTTGTCTGGTCTCTGTGAGAACCAGTTACACACCATGCACATATATACATGCAAGCTAACACTCATTCACAGAAAAGAAAAATATTTTTTTAAGAAGAGTTGTAATTAAGTCAGGAAGGGTCTCAGAATGGAAGTGTCTTAGGTATAACAAAGAATGTCACGAATGTCACCATATCAAAAAGGGTCTCAAATGTGTTAGGAGTAACCTTAAAGATGCCCAACAAAATGTAACAAAAAAAACCAAAGTGTAACAAAATATTAGAAAATGATGTATTCTGGGGAATGTCTTAAAGGCATCAAGAATCTCATCCAAAAGTCTGAAAGTTTCTCTGGGTGATTAAGATAAGCTCTAAACAAGTTAATGTGCATCTCCAACTGGGTGAAAGAGGCCCGGATACCTTGAAAAGAGTATCAGGTATGCCAGGGGAAGCTTTCATATAAGTTGGGAAGGCTCTCAAGTAACTCAGAAGAGATGTCTAACATGTCATGAACAGTTTCACCCAAAGAAGGAGAATTTGGGAAAATGTCAGGAATGGGCCACACCCATAGAGCCAAGAAAGTTCTCAGATCTGACAGTAAATCTGAAGGGTCTCAAAAAGCAGCTAGGATGTCAAACATGCCTGACCTTGTCTTGAATAATAAGAAAGGGTACAAATGTATCATAAATGGGTTTATAAATGTCAGGGACCATGTCACAATCATTAGGCTGAGAAGGAATACTAAAATATGGTTGTGGTGGTGCATGCCGGTAGGATTTGTTGAACGAGGCAGAGGCAGGAGGATCACAAGTTCAAGGCTAGCCTGGGC
>NC_045030.1:7235174-7247688 GCF_008632895.1 Mastomys coucha | reverse complement strand
CTATATGGAGAAACCCCGTCTTAAAAAAACAAAAAACAAAAAAACAAAAAACAAAACAAAACAAACCAAAAAACCAAAAAAACAAAAAAACAAAATCTAAAATAGGAAGAATCTCAAACACACAAGAGGAATCTATTATATATCAAAAAGACAGTCAACAACGTTGGAATGGTGTCACATAGTCACAGAGGGTGTCAGAGAAACTACATAGTATCTGAGAGTCCTCAGAAACAGGCCTAAGCAGTCAGGAAAGGTCTCCAACATGTTAGCGAGTTCTCTAAGCATCATAGAGACTCTGGGTATGATAAGAAACAAGTCAGGAAAAGTCATCTGTACAAATCTCGGACATGTAGAAAAGGGCTTACTATAGGAAGAGTATTAGATCTATCCAAAAGGGTTTCAGACTCACAGGAAGAGATTAATTACACCAGTCACTATTTCTAACACCCTAAGGAGTGTCTCTGCCATGTGAGAAAGACATTTAACCAGTCAGAAATAGTGTGCACTAGGCAAGGGATGATTTCAAACACAAAAGGAATGATCTAAAACTGAAGTTCTCATTGTCTCCTGATGGGCCTCAAGTTGTTAGGGAGAGTCTCAGAAAGTCAAAAAAGCCTCAAATATTTTATGGAGAACTCATAACACACAGCTCCAGTAGTAAATAAAATTTGCTAATATATTAGAAAGAGTCTTAGTTAGCTACACCAGGGAATTCATCCACTAAATCAACCAGGGTTTCAAACAACTTAGGCCCTCAAAGATGTTGAAAAGTTTCTTAGGAAAATTGTCACATGAGCTATTATAAGGGTCTCAAACAGGTCAGGTTGAATCTAAAATATCAGGCATGGATTCAGACATGTCATAAATCTTTTCAAAACAAATTAGGAGGTGTTTGAAGAGTCTCAAACAGATGGGCACAGCTACAACACATCAGGGATGATCTTATATATGTCAGGAAAGTTAACCAAGAATTCCAAAAAAGACTGTCAGTAGTTAGACTTTCATTGTTGTAACTAAATATCTAAGAGCAACCACTTGAAGGGAGAAAGCTTACCTTGGCTCACAGTTTTAGTGGTTTCTGTTTATAGTCCTTGGTTCCATTGATTCTGGGCCTGTGGTTTAAGTAGAATGTTACCGTGGTAGAAGCATGTACGGACAGGAAGCAGAACAGGATTTAGCCCCAAAAAGCACCCTCCTCCCCAGTTTCTACTTTCTTCAACCAAGTCTCACCTCTTAAAGTTACCAAGACATCCTAAATAGTACCACTGGCTGGGAACCTACTCTTCCATACATAAGTCTTTTGGAGGAACATTTCATTATCCAAACCATAACAGATATCTAATCAGAATGAATTTCTGAGTTGTTAAGAAAAATTTTACATATATCTATAAGGATTGCAAACAGATAGGAAGATGCTCAGATACATCAAGAATCACCTCAACCATGTTCAGAAAATCTCAGTATCCCTGGATTGAGTCTGAACTACATAAGGAAGGGTATTCAACATGTCTGGAAGGGTTGGTTCTACACAAGTCAGGAAGAGTCACAAATAGGTCTGGAAGAATCTCAAGAAAGTGGGAAGTCCAAATAAGTCAGGAAATATCTCAATTGAGTTGGGAACTGTCTTGAAAAGGTCAGGAAGAGGCTCTCCCATGAAAGACTTGAAGCAAGTTAGGAATGGTCACTGGTAAAGTAGGGAGAGTTGCATGTTCACTAGGAAGCTGACATAATTCACCAGCATCGAAACAAACCTGAAGTCTTCAAGCACATTGGTAAGCTTAGACAAAGGCAGTTCATTCTCTGTAACGGGGCTCTAGAAATTAGGATGTCTACAGTGAATACCATGGTGGAAGTGAAAACAGCCTATCTCAAGACTCATGGCCCCATGCTCCAGGAGTCATCCAGTTCTAAAACTTTGAAGCAGAGCTACATCTCTAAGTGCATACGTCCTGGATTCTATAGGCTTTCTTCTCATTTTTCCCTTTACATGTATTCATATATGTATGTATGTGCATGTGTGAGTGTGGGTTTGCATACATGTATACACCAAAACGTGTGTGTGTGTGTGTGTGTGTGTGTGTGTGTGTGTGTGTGTGTGTGTAAGTCAGAGGACAACTTAAGGAGTTGATTTTTCTCCCTTTTTCATGTGGATCTTAGGGATTGAACTCAGGAACTTGCTCTTGGCTGAAAGTGCCTTTATATGCAGCACCATCTCATTGGCCCCAAGTGTAGCCCAGGCTGGTTGATGATGATCTCAAACAGATAGGGAGACTCTAAGATACATGCAGATCACTGTATGAATTTATAATGATGTACCTCCTACCTCTGCCTTTTCAGCATGTTTCACAGGTATTGACCACCACAACTAACTTAGACTTTTGCTTTATCTCTTATAGTTTGTATCACTGCAAGGCAAGACCAAAACTGTAAATAAATTCAGACCTAGACCTAGGCCTTATGGCCAGAGATGCTATTTCAAAGAAATCCTTTAGATGGCTCTTTCATTACCACGATGATCTCAGGCCTTTAGTTGTATGTTCAGATGTGTTCAGAATCTCAGAAAGAGAAATCTATGGCCAACCCATCCCCCACCCACTCCTCATCCCCCTCCTCCCACTCATTTGGCTGTGTAATAGAAACCCAGACTTCTTTGACACAGCTTACTGGGTCATGGTCAAAGAGCCAGTGTGCATTTTTTTTTCCTGCTGCATTCCTATCTCAGCTGGGCTCTTACTAATAGCAAAATGAACCAAAACTTAGAAGCACCTAAGATTGTATATGGGGGGTTGTTTTTAAAAGGTTGGCTTTTGATATAATTCCAAGGAATTCTACACAAAGAAAAACTGTGAGCAACACTGACTGCCACACTTTTTTTCTTTAATAAAAAAAAAACCAGCAAGTCATCCTATTGTGTGACAGTGAAGATGGGGCAGGCTTGTGATTTAACGATTACATACACTTTCAATGAAGAAATCAACAATTGTCTTTATCAATCAGTTGTTTACTATAAATGCTTTAATTAGATACTGCTCAAGTTTGTTGCTAACTTTGAGGGTATTTTTTTTCCTTTTTTAAGCTCTTGGAAATGTTTCCTTCTCAAAATAGAGGTCTTTGTGTTTTGAATAATACACACTAAAAAAAAAAGCTACTCTCTTCAACTGTGTTTTAGATAAGGTCAGAAAATGTGAGAGTCAACATTGTTGGCTAAAGGGTGGAGGAACTCTGTTGTGCCTTCAGGATGAAGAATTAAAAAAAAAAACAAAACTCAAAAGACGGCCAGTCCTTCAGGTCTCAAGAATTATTGCATCTGAAAGTGGTATTGAATTACAATTTGTCAAATTAATAACCACAATAATTAAAAATAGATGACCTAATTTGGTCTCCTAAATTATTTTTGATAATCACTGACTCATGCCAAGGAAGTCCTACAGTGAAGCTAGAGGCCCAGACCACTTGCTCTATTGATCTATCTCAGGAGCTGGGGTAGAGACTACCTTGTACCCTGTCCTACCTCAGGCCTTGGCTTAGATGGCTGAGTAATAGAAAGCATGCATAGGGCCACCTTCCATAGACCTATATTAAGAACTTTCCTGGTCTGCCTCTTTGAAATCCACATCTTTACCACAGAGAATACTGGAGAAACACTGACACTTAGTGCATTGTGTTGAAGATGGTGCCATGGTTTGGAACTGGTGAGATGGCTCCCAATTCTGACACCAAGGCTAATGGTCTGTGTTTCACCCCACATGGTGAAAGGAGAAAAGTGACTTCTACAAGTTGTTGTTCTTACCTATATATGTACGTGTGAACACACACACACACACACATACACATGCACACACATCACACACACACAAACCTAGTATGCCCATATACAAATACATAAACACATAAACAAAGACACACATGTAAACAAACACACCACACACACATATCCATACACAAGCATAAACACATGCATGTACCCAAACACATATGCATCATACTCACATACAGACACATACAAACACATACCATACATCACACACACATACCTATATATACCTATATACAAACACATACATAAACAAACACACATACACATTCATCAAGCTCACATACACACATATATTCGTATACAAACACACACTCATAAACACACATATAAACACATATACATATATCTCACACACACACACACATATATATATCCATATACAAACACATAGACACATCAACACATATATACAATCACACACACACACACACACACACACACACACACACAAACACATGATGGGACTTAGCTGCCAGATTATGTAGCAGAAGTTCTGCTTCATTTTTACCTGATTTCTTAGTCTTATGTCTCTGTGCCAGGCAGTTGAAATAAACAACGTAAAAGGAGGAAAGGCTGATTTAGGCTCACAGTTTTGGCCTTTTGGCCAGATGCAAAAGCATTAGCACAGCAGAGGAGGGAGCACATGGCAGAGGATGCTGGATAGTTCATGTTGTCCTAGGAGCAAGGAAGGAGACAAGAAGGGACCATATATCCCTTAGTGGACATATCTACAGTGACCTACTTCTACTTGGCCTAAACTCTTAAAGGTTCCACAACCTTCAAATAGAGCCTCAGGATAGGGACCAATTAGCTTTTGATGGAACATTCTAGGACTATAGAACCAGATAAAAACACGTATGGATTTATATGTAAAAATATTCTCAGGACTCAATTCAGTGTTTGAAAGAATCTTTAAAAACAAAAGACAAAAACAAAACTACCTCTCCACTCCTGCCCCCAGGCAGTAGTAAATATTTGTAACTCCTTAGGAACAGACAATAAGATGATAGGTTTGAAGTCAGCTTAGGCTATGTGTTGAGTTCTAGAATAGCCTGTGCTACATAGCAAAGAGTCTGTCTCAAAAATCCAAAAACAAACAAATATCATCAACAACAAAAATCTCAAAGCAAAAAAAAAAAAAATCCACACACTAATAAACAAACAAAAGGAAACAACAACAAAACCCCTAAGACTAACAAGATTGTTCAGTGAGTGGAGGTGACTGCCATGCAAATCTGATAACCTGAGTTTGATTCCCTGAACACTTATAAAGGTAGAAGAAAAGAATCAACTCTACAAAGTTGTCCTTTGACCACCGTATGCACACCACAGCATTGATCTACCCCACATCATACAAATACAATAAAAATATTTTTAAAAAATTTTTAAGAGTATTTTATATAATATATTTTGATAATACTCTTTCTCCTTTCTCAACTCCTCCCCACTTCCCTACCCACCCAACTTCATGTTCTTTCTCTCTCTTTCAAAAAGACAAAACCAGACAAACAAAAAGCAGGAAAGCAACAACAAAAAAGAAAAAGAAAAATGGACAAAAAATTACCCAGGAGATTGTGACACACACCTTTAATCCCAGCACTTGGGAGGCAGAGGCAGGTGGATTTCTAAGTTCGAGGCCAGCCTGGTCTACAGAGTGAGTTGCCAGGGCTGCACAGAGAAACTGTCTCAAATAGTCCATGGGACCTGCTCTAGAATGTGCTTTATGTACAGTGACATTCCACTGGAATAATATAATACTAAAATACATTTTTAAATTAAAAATTAATAAAAGAAATAACTATACATTTTAAGCATGAGAAGGGAGGTAAGTCAGTGTGAACTCCAACACTGCAAAAAAAATTTTTCAATGCTTGTCATTGATGATAGGTGTCTATAATCCCAGTACCCAGGAAGAGGAGGGAGGACCTTAAGGTCAGTCTGGGCTCCAGGGTTGGTTGTTCTCTCTCTCCCCCCCCCCTCTCATTTTTATTTTTTTTTTTCAACATAGGGTTTATCTGTGTAGCCCTGGCTGTCCTGGAACTCACTCTGTAGACCAGGCTGGCCTCGAACTCAGGCATCCACCTACCTCTGCCTCCCCAGTGCTGGGATTAAAGGCATGTGTCACCACTGCCTGGCTACATCCTGTTTCAATAAACAAGTGACCAACCTCCTTTTACTCAGAAACATTTCCAAACATAAATTATCAGTTAGTACTAATAGGAGTGACGGGGAGCCGGAGGAATGGGTGGAGAAAACCTAGGTTACCTTCCTCCTCACTGAGGGAGTGGAAATAGGGGACAGAGTAGCAGCCCTAACTGAGGCACTCTCTGTTTTTTTGGGCTTTCCATTATTTGGTCCTAATTCTTCACTTCATTTGTGTATGCCTAGCTAACAAGGGTCCACCTGAGCCTGTATAAACCTCCAGTACTGTCTTCATATCAGTTAACTCTAGTAAGCAGTGGTCAGAGCCCAGATCTTCAGAGGAAGGCTGCTGTAGGGACAAACACACTGCTCAAAACCCACCACCGTTCTTGCTACTGGGACCCTCCCTCCTGCTACCTATACTCTTGGCATTGTCTTGCTCTCCATCAGCTAGCTACCTGTCCACAGACTCGTTCTATGGAAACCCACTCTTAGTAGGCATCATGCCACTAAGAGCTCAGACCCTTAATGCCTGCTCTCAACCTCTCTTGCATTCAGCTGTCAAGAGGTTTAGACCTCAACACTTACTGGGGAAGCTCTTTCCATTGGCATCTTCTTGCCTCCTAGAGTTCAGAACATCTATTTTTTTCCCTTTGGATTGTCACTCCCAGGTGGCTAAAAGTCCTCCACATTGGTTCAGCCTCTGCTGTCTGCCCATTTCATTCATGGAGGAGCCTGAGACAAGAATCTGCATATAAACAGCCACTTGCTTCAGCAGCTAAAACCATATGACCAATTTTATTTCACATATATTCCCAGCTGCTTTTCAAACCTCACCGTCATGAGATTATCTAAAAACATATCCTAGACTTTATATTTTCACACTGAAAATATTTCAAGTATGTATTCAAGAAAGATTTTTTTCTTTTTTTCTTTTTTTTTTTCTTTTTTTGGTTTTTCAAGACAGGGTTTCTCTGTGTAGCCCTGGCTGTCCTGGTCCTGGAGCAGACCAGGCTGGCCTTGAACTCAGAAATTTGTCTGCCTCTGCCTCCCAAGCTCAAGAAAGATTTTTAAAAGCTTCTGGCCCCCCAAAAACCATTACCATACCTACTAAAAAACAAAAACAAAAACAAAAAACAAAAAAACAATTGACACTAATCTGTTAATACCTTTAGGGGTCAAGAGACCTTTTCACAGTGGTTGAATATCACATATCCTGCATATCAGATATTTATTATTCTTTTTGCTTGTTTGTTTGTTTGTTTGAGACAGGGTTTCTCTGTGTAGCCCTGGCTGTCCTGGAACTCACTCTGTAGACCAGGCTGGCCTCAAACTCAAAAGATCCGCCTGCCTCTGCCTCCCAAGTGCTGGGATTAAAGGCGTGCACCACCACCACCCCACCCAGCTATAATTTTTAACAGAGCAAAATTATAGTTATGAAGTAGCAATGAAATAATGTTATGGCTGAGGGTCACCACAACATGAGGAACTGTATTAAGAGTTGCAACATTAGGAAGGTTGAAAAGGACTGGTCTAGGGTAGTCTCTATTCTATTCTCTCATGTATATGTTCTTACATATTGGTTTGTTTAAACTAGAAATTAGACATGGTCCCTTACAGCGCATGGTTAGTATATTTCTTAAGCCTGTTTATAGGCTACCCTCTTTCTGACTAACATTCTGCCACTTGTCTGTGGGGGAAAAGGCAGAGCTTTTGACCTGGAAACTTTCCCACAGGCAGTTATTTGGCTGATTGTCTCCCTCTCTTGTGTGTCATTTAACACACACACCCCCAAAAGTCTGTCTTTTCTGTGCATTTGTAATTAGATATGGAAGCTTGATCAGATTTGGATTTGATTTCATTAGCAAGAATGCTTCAGATCTCAACGTACCAGAAGGCATGTACTGCCTGGCTACCCCATTTTTCAAAATATTAACCCTAAATATCAAATACAGGTATGGGTGGCTCTGCCTTTTATATAATACAAAGGGATGCCAAGATTCTGCATTTCATTTGGGCTTGCAAATTTGTGAGATTCTAATTCTGTTCTTTCTTGGATAAAGTATTTCTATAATAAAAACAATTTTTCTTTCATTAACTCTTTGGATACCTTGCAGCATAGTTCATATCATGAAGAAAGAATAAGTGCCTGGTTTCTAATCCTTACTTATTTTCAAAAAGATGAGTTGATTTCCTAGTGTTATCTACAGGGAGCCAAGGACCTTTGACAAAAATCATTTCAGCACATTTGATGTTTTTCAATCCATTACATTCATTATTCATTTTCATTTCCCATCTTTTAACAATTTTATTGGCTACAGCTCATCCATTTAAAGCCCAAGGCTCAATGTTCCCTAGAACAGTATCATAATCTAATTTTATAACATTTGATGTCAAAAAGAAAACACTAGCAATCATGCCCACTCCCTTTGATACCACACAACCCTAGGAAACCACTGATCTACTCTCTGGCCCTATTGATTTATCTATTGTAGACACTTTATATAAATAGAAATATATAATGCATAGCCTCTGTTTGGCTTCTTTCCCTCAGTATAAAAATTTTAAGGTTTACATATACTGTAGTATGTGCTGGCCTTTCATTCCTTTCGATGACAAATAATATCTCATTATACTGATGAACTACATATTGGTTACCCATTCATCTATTGATGGACATTTGGTTTCTTAAACTCTTAACGTCTGGAACCTGTGACTACAACTTGATTTGGGAAAAGATCCTTTGCAGATGTTATTAAGTTAAGGATCTCAAGATGAGATCATCCTGGATCATCTCTAAAGGCTCTACACCCAGTGAATAAGAAATATCATAAGAGGCATACAGAGGAGAAACAGAAGAGGGCTAGGGGTGGATTCCATGGGGAGGTGAAGACAAAGATTGTACTGATACCACCACAACAAGCTGAGGAATGCCCTGAGCAGATAGAAGTCAGAAGCCATGAATGATGCTCCCCTGGGATGTTCAGAGGAAGCATAGCACAGCTCTACTTCCATCTGGATTTCAGGTTTCTAAGCGCCACCACCATGAGTGAATGAATGTATGCTGTTTGAAGCCAAGTTCATGACTTGGTATAGCAGCCCCAGGAAGCTAATAAAGGGTTTGTTTCAGTTGCTTTTCATAGCTCTACCAAAATACCTGTGAGAAGAACTTAAAAGGAGGAATTAATTCTTTATTTTAGCTCACAGCTTTGGAAGGTTCAGTCAGTGTTCAGTTGGCTTTATTGCTTTGGGTTTGAGGCAAGGCTGAACATGGTACAGGAGCATGTGGGGAGGGAGGTTGTTTACCCCATAGAAGACAGGAAGCAAACAGGACAGGAAGAGGCCCCTTTGAAGACATGCCCTTACTTAGCCATTTCCTCCAGCTAGTCCCCATCTCCCAAAGTCTCCACCATCTCCAATATTAGCACTACCAGCTGTGAATCTGTACATCTTTCAAAGTCTAACCACATCCATTTTGGTTTTACCATTTGGCTATTAGGAGTAATGTCGCAATGGTTTTTGTGTGAAGGGTTTGGGTTGAGATGTGTGTTTTAATTTCTCTTGGGTGTGTTGGGAATTGTTGCATCATATGGTAATGTCTGACATTTTGAGGAATTGCTAAAGTGTTGAGTGGAGCTCATGCCACTTACAGTCCTATGGGTAATATATGAAGATTCTAAGCTCTCCACATCCTCACAAACTCTTGTTATCTCTTATCTTGGTTGTTGCAATCCTAGAGTATGGGGGAAGTGGTCTCTCCTAGTGGCTTTGATTTGTACTTCCTTAATGACTAATGAGTTTGAACCTTTTTTTCATATTCTCACTGGCATGTTTACATGTTCTTTGGCTATATTCTCAGCCCATTCTTACATTAGGTTTTCTTTTTATAAACCTAGCTTTAAAAGAGGCTTTATTTATTTGTTGAGAGGGGGCTGTGGGTGTGCTATAGTGCAGGTGTAGAGGTCTGAGAACATCTTGCAGGGAATTCTTCTTCTCCTTCCACTGTGCTGGTCCTGGGGACTGAACTTAAGTCATCAGGCTTAGGCAGCAGTACTTTTACCCACTCACCCCTAGATTGTCTTTTTATGCTGAGTTATTAGAGGTTTCTTTTTTGGTTTTGTTTTTACATATTCTAGCTATACATCCTTTTTAATATCAGAATTTCAAATATTTTCTCTCCATTTTGAGTATTGTCTTACTTTGTTGTATTGCTTGTTTTCTTTCTTGTCTTATCTCTCAGTGCTCTGGATTGAACTCAGAGCTTTGTGCATGCTAGGCAGGCATTAAACTACTGAGGTAGTTAAACTCTTGTGCTTTAAGTGCAATACTTAAGAATTCACTGTCTAACCATGAAACCACTTGTATTTTTTCTTTTAATAGCTTTATAGATATAAGTCTAACTGTGTGTGTGTGTGTGTGTGTGTGTGTGTGTGTGTGTGTGTATTTTGGTATGTTGTAAGGTAAGGGTTCAGCCTCATTCTTTTGCAAATTGAATTGAATTCTGTGATGGATAGTGTTAACTCTCAACTTAATACAATCTAGAATTACCTGGGAGTTGGATCTCTGGGTATGTTTGTAACAGATTTTAAGTTAATTGAAAGACCTATCTTGACTGTAGGTGGGACTATTCCCCGGACAGGGAATTCTGCACTGTATAAAATAGAGAAAGTAAACAGAGCAGCAAGCATGCATTCACTCCTTTCTGCTTCCTGCTTGTGGATATGATGTGAGTAGATGCTTCAAGATCCTGCTGCCTTGACTTCCCCACCATGATGGACTAGACCCTTGAGCTGTGAGCCAAAAGTCAACCCTTTCTCCCCTAAGTTAGTCTCATAAAATTATTTTATCACAACATCAAGAAGAGAAACTAAGCCAAATTTATTTCCAAATATATTTCTTGCAACAATTCACCATTTAACTGCTAAACCATCTCAGCATACTTGGTAAAAATTATCTGAGGAGCTTTTCTGATTTTGGCTCCAAGAAAGCTAAGTTCAGCTTTTTTGGTTGTCCCCAGTGTTCACCTGACACAAGCTGCCTCCACTATACTGCCCAAGTTCGGCAGACCCCAACAAGATCAAAGTTGTGTGCCAGGTGCCCAGAAGTGAGGTTAGTATTATATCCACCTCTACTCCAAGATGGGTCCCCTGGATCTGTCACCAGAAAAGGTAGTGATGATACTGCCAAGGTACCACAAGAGGCTTTTGGTGATACGTCAGCCTAGTTTCAGAGACCCCAGCATTTTGGAGATGGCAGTATCATGGGACAACTGCTAAGGACAGCAGCCATAGAGAGAGGCAATCCAGTGAGCAGCATTCCTCCATGGCCTCTGCATCAGTTCCTACCTCCAGATTCCTGCCTTGAGTTCCTACCCTGACTTCCCTGGATGATGAACTACAAGTTGTAAGATAAAACAAACCCTTTCCTCCCCAGGTTGCTTCTGATCATGGTGTTTTATCATGACAATAGAAAGCAAAGAAGAAAAAAAACAGGATTGGTGCTGTCTACCTGGTGTTTGTTTGTGTGTTTGTTTGTTTGTTTGTTTGTGAGAAAGGCTTTTCACTGATTTAGGGCTAGTTTATTAGGTTAGGTTGGCCTAGCATTCACCTGCCTCTTCTCTGGTACTGGGAATTACAAACATGAGCTACCACATCCAGCTTTTGTTATGTGGGTGCAACAATCAAACTCAGCTACTTGTGCATATGTAGCAGCACTTTCTCAACTGGGACATCTCCCCAGTCCGTCTGTGTTTTTCTTAAGGTTGGTGCATATGTAAGTTTTAAATTTTCCACAAATGTACTTTTTAATGATCATTGGTCATGTGTCAGGAGTAGGTCCTCAGTATAGAACAGTAATCTAAGTCACAGTGAGTTAAACCTGATGAGGTTTACTACTGTCATTGTTGCTGGTGCAACAGTGTATAACCATGTAGCCTAGGGTAGCCCTGAAGCCACCACCCTCCTGCCTGAGCCTCTCAAATGTCACCATGGCCACCTAAGCAAAAGTTTTCTTTATTAAGGTTTATTTATTTTTATTTTTAATTGTATGTGGCTGGGGGTGGGGTGGGGGCAGCGCAGCATGTATTGGTGGATATGTGCATGTTAGCACAGGTGCCCAAGAAGTATAAGATCTCTCTGGAGCTGAAGTTACAGACTGTTGTGAGCCTTCCAACATGGATGCTGGAACTGAAGTTGGATCTTGTGCAAGAGCAGCAAGCGCTCTCAACCTCTGAACCATCTCTCCATCTAGCTAAGCAATACTATTTTGAGTACAGATTTTATGTCCTTCTGGACTACTAGATGCCCTGGTCTCGGTCTGTATTGTGTAGCTTCTCCCTGTCCGAGACTGAGAAGCTGCCTGCTTCTAGCTTAAGAGTTTTTTTGTACAACAATATGAACTAACTAGTACCCTCAGAGCTCCCAGGGTCTCAACCACCAACCAAAGACTGCACATAGATGGGTCTGATTGTTCAGGCAGCATGTGTATAGTAGAGGATTGCAAAATCGATCATCACTAGGAGGAGAGGACCTCGGCCCTGTGAAGGTTCTGTGCCCC
>NC_045030.1:7233847-7234693 GCF_008632895.1 Mastomys coucha | reverse complement strand
AAAAAAAAAAAAGAAAAACAGAAAAAAAAAGAGTTTTTTTGTTTTGTTTTGTTTTGTCCTCCTGCAGCACTATTCAGATCATTCCAGCCTTTCCCCATTGATTATTTGTAACTTTCCACTCCAACACAAACAAGCTCTCCTCCATTTGTTTAATAGTTGGCTTCTGGTATATAGCATACTATAGCATCAGACCTGTTAATGCAACCTCATAAGGAACAACTCAGACAACTACAGGTTAGACTCTAGTTCCTTTCATCTTTAGTCTCACACTTGTTGCTTGGCTCAACACTTTTTCTTTCTACCCCCTCCAATGAAATTATTTTGCACATGTGTAGTGTCATAAGATTCTTTAGTCACATTCTGTGCTCCATCTTCCAATCCCCTAACCTATGACTTTAAAAGGAAATAAAAAAAAACTTGCCTACATTAAGGTATACTCTATAGATTCGGAAAAATACATAATGTCATATGTCGCCCAGAATAGTGTCAAGTAGAAGAGCTTCACTGCCATGAAGCTTCCGTGCTTCATTTACTCAAGGCTTCCTCTTCTCCAAAACCATGGCAACCACTGCTCTGCTTATTAGCTCTCATTTCGCTTTTTCCTAAATGCCAGAGAAAATGTCTTTCTATATTGGTTACTTTCACTTAACAAAGGCATCTGAAGCCTCGGTTGGTATAAGCATACATGGAAGTCCTGGGTTCACTGTATAAACTGGATATAGTGCCACATTTCTATAATTTTAACATTTGGGAGCCAGAGGCAGGAGGATCTGAAATTCGAGGTCATCTTTGGCTACACAGGAAGTCAAAAGCCAAACTGAGCTATATGAAACTCTGTCTCAAAAA
>NC_045030.1:7233024-7233800 GCF_008632895.1 Mastomys coucha | reverse complement strand
GGGAAGCAGAGGCAGGCGGATTTCTGAGTTTGAGGCCAGCCTGGTCTACAGAGTGAGTTCCAGGACAGTCAGCTATACAGAAAAACCCTGTCTTAAAAAAAGAAAAAAAAAATTACAGAGCAACTGGGGCCAGTGGGACCCAGGCACGCAGGAACTCCACCAGCCCAGTAACACAGTTGCTTCAGGTCTGTCTGGGCTGGTGCCCTGAGCAGACCTTGGGCACAAATTTTGCAGCCAGTCCCACAACACCCTGAGGAAGCTCCACTCCCAGGGGTTCTAACAGGTCCAGATCACAGGATCACAGAGACAGCTTGATTCTGAGAAGGTCTGACACAACCAGGATCACAGGAAGGACAGGCTCCAGTCAGATTTAGCCAGGACAGGTAGCACTAGAGATAACCAGATGGCAGGAGTCAAGCTTAAGAACATAAGCAACAGAAACCAAGGTTACTTGATATCATCAGAACCCAATTCTCCCACCATAGCAAGTCCTGGACACACCATCACACCAGAAAAGCAAGATTCAGATCTAAAATCATTTCTCACAATGATGATACAGGACTTTAGAGAAAGACATAAATAGCATCCTCAAAGAAATACAGGAGAACACAGGTAAAGAGCTAGAAGCCCTTCAAGAGGAAACACAAAATTCCCTTAAAGAACTACAGGAAAACACAATCAAACCGGTGAAGGAAATGAACAAAACCATCCAGGATCTAAAAATGGAAATAGAAACAATAAAGAAACCAGAAAGAGAGACAACCCTGGTGATACAA
>NC_045030.1:7227207-7232118 GCF_008632895.1 Mastomys coucha | reverse complement strand
AACTCAGAAATCTACCTGCCTCTGCCTCCCAAGTGCTGGGATTAAAGGCATGTGCCACCACTGCCCAGGTCCACACACCATTTCTTAAATGAATGTAACCTGTTCTCTGTGGGCTGAGAATGAAGACAATCACTCAAGTCAAATAGCTTTGACCATATCAGGAAGTCTGTATCCAAAAATCATTCCTACAATTCATTCCTTGGTGCAGCAGAACTATCAGCTCTCAGCTTAGCTACGATGGAGGTAAAATCCTTTGGTGATGTGAGGGTCATTGAAGTACAACCTTATTACAGTGAACTCCAATGTCTAAAAATTGTTCTTATTTTGGGCTTGTACCACAGTAAGAGCCAAGATTTTAAAACAAAATGAACAAACAAACAAAAAGATTTTATCCATTTATGTTCATTTAAAAATACTAGTAGTGATGTATTATTTGAAAATATACAGTTGTTTGGAGTTATTTAAAATTTATAGTGAGAAAAACGTATGTATTTTCAGTATTGCTGTAGACAAGCATTTACATAATACTTCAATGTTTTATATCAAACAACTTTTACAATACTAATTTTTATTGTTACAATATTTTATAAATTTTAAAGAATAATACAAAATTTTAAAAAATGAAAAAAAATTACAATCAAGCCATTCAAGAATGTGGATGAAGGCCAGGCATGGTAGCACACCCTTTTAATCCCAGCTACTCAGGTGGTCAAGGCAGGAGAATATCAAGGAAAACCAAGGAGTTTACTGAGAACCTGTCACAGGATAAAGACTAAAAAGGGCCAAGGCTGAAAACTCGGCGGTAGAACAGTTGTCTTGAGACTCATCCCCAGCCTCAGGAAAAGGAGAGAGTAGCAAAGATGAGGAAAAGATGGCACTCCAGATGCCTATGTTAAGAAAGTAACCAGTACAGAAAGGCATTTTCTCTGGCATTTAGGAAAGGGCAAAATGAGAGCTAATAAGGAGAGCAGTGGTTGCCATGGATTTGGAGAAGAGGAACCCTTGAGTAAATGAAGCACAGGGCACTTTTCCAGTAGTGAAGCTCTTCTGCTTGACACTATGCTGGGTGACATATGACATTTCTAGTCCACTTCATTTTTTTAAATAACTGAATAGTATTCCAGTATACAGATGTACCCGTTTGTTCATACAGCCATCTGTTGAAATACCTCTTAGTTGTTTCTTGTTTAAGGCAACTATGAATAAATCTGCTTTAAACATTTATATGTAGGGGTTTTGTGAGAGAACAACTCAATAATACTTGATTAAATACTTCAAAGTACAATTGCTGTATTGTACAATAAGACTATGTTTAGTTATGAAAAAACTGACAGTCTTCCAGATTGTTAAATCCTCTCCACTAGCAAGAAATGAACTTCATCTTTGCCAACAATTAGTATTGCCAGTTTTCCTTTCCTTTTTTTTTTTTTATTAATTTTAGAACTCTAATACATGTGTGTAGCTCATTTGGTGCTAAATAAAATCTTTCTCCTGTTCTGACATTGCCATTGCCTTCTCTTTGGGAGTTTCACCCAGATCTTTCTGTACTATATATGTAACATGGTCCTCACCTTTGGTAGATTTCTTGGTGGAATGAGCTGGCTGCCTCCTGGAACACAGCTCCAAAAACACTGTGCATTGCCTGTGAGATGTGACCACATTTCTCTGTGATGAAATTTGGTCTTTGGAGCTAGTCCTTTCTTTCTACCGTGGACAGCAAAGTACCAAAAGGTACAGTTTTATTTCTGGTGACAATTGGCTGGTCTGAATCTGATGCTCAGGGAAATAAATTGCTCCAGGAAGTGAAGTATGATTCATCCAAAGAACTTGTAATACCCATCCATTACTGACAGGAGCTTAACTCTGCCTTGTTCTAAACTCCTGGTACAGTTTATTTTTCATCTGCCCACACATGGCTAGGTGTGTTCTTGGCTCCTGGGTGGCTTTTGCAGGCTTCTCAACTCCCTTAGCCTCTTCTCTTCTGAGAATGACTAGCAAAGAATTTTCTATCGGCCTGTTCAGTAGCCATGAAAGTGCAGCCTGATAATAACTCACTGTTTTATATATACATTTGTCCTCTATACTTTACTGGGGTTTTTTGTTTTGTTTGTTTTGTTTTATAATAAGAATGGAGTTTAGTGCATGAGCTGCAGTAGTCAGCCAGACCTGCCAATAGGGCTCTCCTCCCTCCTCTCGCCTCCCCACTCCCCCTGTCTCCTTCTCATTTATTAAGAGAGGGTCTCACTCACTATGTAGTCCTGGTTGGCCTAGAACTTTCTATGCAGCCACAAACTCACAGAGATTCTCCTGCCTCTGACTCCTAATTGCTGGAATTAAAGGAGTATGCCATCATTCCTGGCCTTTACATTTCTTTACATCTAATTTCCTTGCAGATTTCTTCCCCCCCCCTTTTTTTTTGTAGACGAGTGAGCACAGAGCTTTGAGTCTGCTGTGTTTCTGAGCCTTTGAATTTTGCTAATGACTTACTCCTTCTGCATTTCTTTTCTTTTTTTTTAAATTACTATATTTTTAAAGATTTATTTATTTATTATATGTAAGTACACTGTAGCTGTCTTCAGACACACCAGAAGAGGGTGTTAGATCCCATTACAGATGGTTGTTAGCCACCATGTGGTTGCTGGGATTTGAACTCAGGGCCTTTGGAAGAGCAGTCAGTGCTCTTAACCACTGAGCCATCTCTCCAGCCCTCTCCTGGTGCATTTCTACATGGATTCTGAACCTGCTTTTCCTGCCAATGGTGACTGGTGCCCAGAAGTTTAGTTAGACTCAGTTTTCTTTTTCCTTTTTGTTTTTAAGACTTATTTATTTTAATGTGTAGGGATACTTTTCCTGCATGTATTTATGCATACCATTTACATGCTTGGTGTCTGAGGAGGTCAGAAGAGAGGTTAGATGATTGTCAGCTACCATGTGGGTGCCGGGAATTGAACCCAGTTCCTCTGCAAGGGCAAAAAGTGCTCCTCACTTCTGAGCCATCTCAATACCCCCTTTCTTTTTTAAAAAAAATTAAAAGTTTATTCCTTGATAATTTCATCAGCATATATAATGGACTTTGATCATATTCATCCCCCACTGCTCTCTCTGATCTCCTTTGGACCTTTAGATTCAGTTTGATATTTTTAAAAATATTTATTTTTAATTGTGCATATATGTATGTGCCTGTGTGGGGCTATGTGCATGTGTGAGTGCAACTGCTGTCAAAGGCCAGGTGTTGGATAACATGGAGCTGGAGTTACAGGTGCTTGTGAGCAGCCTGGTATGGGTGCTGGGACCTGGACCTGGGTCCTCTGCAAGAGGGGTATATGCTCTTAACTGCTGAGCCATCTCTTGATCCTTTAGTTTTGACTTTGATCTTGATTTCAAGACTGTGAGAGTGAATTCTAGCTTTAGGATATCATCATGGCTGGTTGTGTTTCTCTTTAATAGTTGCACCTGTAGATTATCATAATTCAGATCTAAGTCTGTCATTTTCTTTGATCACTTAGGATAATTTTATTCAGAACTACTTCCCCAATCTGCTAGTGGCACAGTTTCTATAGGAAAATCAGGGTATATGCTTGATACTTTCTCTATATTTTATCCACTTTTAAATAATCAGTCTATTCTTATTTTATGTACATTGGTGTTTTGCCTGCATGTATATCTGTGTGAGAGTGTGTCAGAAGCCCTGGAGTTGGTCCTCTTGAAGAGCAACCAGTACTCTTAACTACTGAGCCATCTCTTTAGCCCCATTTTATCCATTTTTTAAGTGATGAATTGGTCTCTTGATATCTTTCATAGTGTTCAATATTTAAATATCACCATAGATTTTAAAAATATATTTTCTATGTTTTACTTTTGTGTGTGTATTTGAGACAAGGTCTCACCCTGAAACTTGCTATGTAGCTCAGTCTGTCCTCAAATACTCAGAGATCTGCCTGCCTCTGCCTCCCAAGTGCTGGGATTAAAAATATGTGACACCATGCCCTGAACTAGAAACTTAAGGGTTCTTTGGAAAGTCAGTTGGATGGTGTTTTGCTGGGGCAGACACTTGAAAGAATGTTCAGCTGAAGCAGACACAGGAGAGAGGAGGTTCTACTAAAGCAAGCACGTGAAAGGACATGTGATAGATTCTTTGCTAAGGACACACGTTTTGGTCTGCCTTACATTGTGTAGTTGAGCTGCATTTGTCAGGACTCCATAGAGAGAAATGTACTAAAAACCGTCTGATGGTGTGCTGCAGTTTCTTGCCACTTTCCTGGACTCAGGTTGATTGGCAGAGTGATGTCAGCTGAGTCAGACTCAGGTGCTGAGGCAAGACCTGTGGGGGACACGTGATGTTTAGAAGGAGTATAAATATAACTTAATGGATGGTGACAAGGCTAAGCTAGGCTTGCTTATAAAGCTAGCCGAACAATGCTTGTTGGTCTGGAGTCTTTGCTGATCTTCACTGATCTTCACTTCCCTGAGAGAGGCACAGCCAAGAACTTCTGGTGTTCCTCCAGGTTCCTATTGCTGATTCAAGGAAGCTGAGGCCTGGCTGGCTCTGCTAAGTCATGTCACCACTGTTTCTAACCTGACTCTACTGTACTGGACTGCTGGTGCATCTGTGAAGTGTTTGCTAGTGGATTGAGCTGCTGCTGCTAACCTGTGAACTGAACTGCTCATTTCCAGACAACACAGACAGGAGTTGCTCCAAAGAACCATTTCTAAACAGGTCCACTTCCCCTGTATCCTTTCTTTTCTACTACCTCTGATGGGTGGTGGGCTACAATGGAGGTTAAAGTATTTAAGAGCCATCATTAAAAATAAGGTTTGATTGTATATGGGAAGGATTCCCAGATGGAGTAGTCTCTGGATTGTCCTTCCTTCAGTCTCTGCTCCATAGTTTGTCTCTGCAACTCCTTCCAT
>NC_045030.1:7220977-7226427 GCF_008632895.1 Mastomys coucha | reverse complement strand
GGGGAAACTGGGAAAGGAGATATCATATGACATGTAAATAAAGAAAATATCTAATAAAAAATAAATAAGGTTTGAAAAAATTAAAGCTACAATGCCTAGCTTATCATTTTTTTTATTTTTGCTTTAATATGTGTGTGTGTGTGTGTGTGTGTGTGTGTGTGTGTGTGTTCTGTTTCATTAGACTCTAATGGTTAGAGCATTTTCAAAGATAGTTTTTGTTTATCACCCGGCTCTTCTCTCACATCTCTCTGCCCACTCCTTGTACCCTTCTAACCCTAGTGCCCTTTTAACTACTTTCATGTCATATGGAATCTATTACCCGCTCTCCCTTCCTCAGCACTCCTTCCTCCCAACATGGCCCCCTTTAGTATGTACACATCACAAGCTAGGATCTGCACATGAAAGGAAACCTGCAAATTCTGTCTTTCTCTTTCTGAGTCTGGGATACCCATTTTCTTGAATGTTCATAATTTTTTTTAAAGATTTTTATTTATTTATCATATGTAAGTACACTGTCGCCGTCTTCAGACACACCAGAAGACAGCATCAGATCTCATTATGGATGGTTGTGAGCCACCATGTGGTTGCTGGGATTTGAACTCAGGACCTTTGGAAGAGCAGTCAGTGCTCTTACCGGCTGAGCCATCTCGCCAGCCCCGAATCTTCATAATTTAATTTGACTATTCCATCATTTATATGTATCTCAGTTTCACTATGAGTCCATCAACTGATGGGCATCTAGGCTGATACTATTTCCTTGCTATTATGAATAGAGCTTCAGCAAACACAGATGCACTAGTGTCTCTATCGTAGAATATGGAGTCCTTCAGGTATGTGCCCTTGGGGTAGTAGAGTTGGTATGATGGTTTGTATATGCTTAGTCTAGGGAGTAGCACTATTAAGAGGTGTGTCCTTGTTGGAGTAGGTGTGTCACTGTGGGTGTGGGCTGTAAGATTCTCATCCTAGCTGTCTGGAAGTCAGTCTTCCACTAGCAGCCTTCAGATGAAGATGTAGAACTCTCAGCTCCTCCTGCACCATGCCTGCCTGGATGCTGCCATGTTCCCACCTTATGATAATGGACTGAACCTCTGAACCTGTAAGCCAACCCCAATTAAATGTTGTCCTTATAAGAGTTGCCTTGATCATGCTGTCTCTTCACAGCAACAGTAAAACCCTAACTAACACAGTTGGGTCTTATGATCGTTCTACATTTAGTTTTTTGAGAAAACTCCATACTGGTTTCCATAAAGGGAGCATTCATTTCTCCCCCCCACCCCCAGCAATGAATACAATTCCTCTTTCCCCACATTTGTTGCCATTTGGTTTGTGGACAGCCATTCTCACTGGGGTGAGATGGAACCTAGAAGTCATTTTTATTTGCATCTCCTTGATTGCTAGAAATACCTTTAAAAGTACTTATTGGTCATTTGGGTTTCTTCTTTTGAGAACTGTCCATTTCATTAACTATTTGATTAGCAGTTTAGGGGGAGAGGGGGTAGTATTTTTTAAATATTACATTTTTTAAAAAATTGTAGTAAAATTCTCTATGTAGAGCAAACTAGCCTTGAATGTGTACCAATCCTCCTGCCTCAGCCTCCCAGGGCTGGGAATAAGGGAATGCATGCATTGCCATGCTCAGTTTTCATTGCATTGTAGTGTGCATGAGAGCTGTTCCATTCAAAAAACTACTTTAAAAATAACTTTTCTAAGTCTTTAAGTAAGCCCTCATCTAGAACCTTTTGAATGGAGTTAGAATTCCATTCTCACCCTTGCTTTCCAATCAGCACAAGCAAACAAGAGCCAGAGTGAGAAGAGAAGCACCCCGCTGCTGTCTGCACTGTCAAAACTATGACTCATGCCTAGCTCTGAGCCTGTCTTGGGAGTCAGCAGGAAGACAGGATATGTACTAGGGCTGACGCAGTTAATGAATGCAGTTTCAACATGGGTGACTTTACATCTGCACTGAGTAAGCATATCCTGTCCTATATGCTTCATTAAAATTCATCTGGGAATCTTGAGTGCACGAGGATCTTTGAGTCTAAAGTGCTTTAACCCTTTTTAAATCAGAAAATATGTACATGGAGATGCTTCCTTTTGAACTTTAGCTCAGACTCCATCCAGCAGCTGAGCAGACAGCTGCAGGAAAGTTATACAACACACGTGCATGGATATTTTTCCCTAATCTCTACCCATTCCTTTCCTTTTGAGACTGTTGACTTTTAGTTTTTATTTTCCCATCTTGCTTCTGGGTTTATATGCTCAATTGGACAAATAGAATCTAATTTACAAGTAGATATGGAAGCACCATAAATTCCTTGTTGAAAGTCTACAGGAAAAAAAATGGTCATAAAGAAGTCAAAGTTAGGAGGCAGAGGTAGGTGGATTTCTGAGTTCGAGGCCAGCCTGGTCTATAGAGTGAATTCCAGGACAGCCAGGGCTACACAGAGAAACCCTGTCTTGAAAAAAAAAAAAAAAGAAAGAAGTCAAAGTTGACCTGTTGGTTGTGGCACATGACTTCTTAATTCCAGCATTCTGGAGGCAGAGGCAGTTAGGTCTTTGAATTTGAAGCCAGCCTGGTCTACAGAGTGAGTTCCGGGACAGCCAGGGAGATGGTGAAACCCTGTCTTAAAAAAAGAAACAAAGCAGAGAGAGACAGACAGAGACAGACACAGGGGCAGACACAGAGAGAGAAAGAAAAATCAAAGAGCTGGGGAGATGGCTCAGTCAGGAAAGTGTTTGCCACACAACCATAAAGACCTGAGTTCAATCTCCAGAACCTACATAAGAAATAGAAAAGAAAGCCAGGCTTGGTAATACACATGTGTAATCCCAGCACTGGAGAGGAAGAGATAAGCACATCCCTGGGGCTCACTTGTCAGCCAGTCTAGCCTAATAGGCAAGCTCCAAGTCAATGAGAGACACTGTCTCTACAAACAAGGCAGATAGATAAGATGGCTCCTGAGGAATAATGCCCAGGTTGACCTCTGGCCTACACACATACCCACATCCACACATGTGCATGCCAGAGAGAGAGACAGAGACACAGAGAGAGACAGAGACAGACAGACTGAGAGAGAGACAGAGAGAGACAGAGAGAAAAAAGAGAGAAGACATATATCAAGGCCTGCATATGAAAAGTTTCAGAGATGTGGATACACTACCCTTAAGAGCTGTGGTATACCACTGAAATATTTTTTAAGTGCAGTACAGGAGCTGGAGAGATCAGTAGTTAGAGCACTGGCTTCTCTTCCAGAGGACCTACGTTTGTTTCCCAGAACCTACAGGATGGCTCACTCTAGTTCCAGAAGATCTGACACCTTCTGCCCTTCTCTTAAACTACACACACAGGAAGTAGAAAGATGCATGAAGGAAACAGAACCATACAGATAAAATAAAGTTAAATAAAATCTCAAAAAAGTGCAGTACAGCTAGATATGGTGGCACACACCAGTTATCACAGGAGACTGAGGCAGGAGGATCAGGGGTTCAAGGCCATCCTGGGCTAAATAATGAAACTCTGCTAAAAAAAAAATAAAGCCCAAAAGAACATACCCAGATGCCCAAATATTGTCACATGAATATGATCTGGGGGCAAAGACAAGTAAAAAGGTATTTGCAAACCTATTAATACTTATTACTTTATTTACTTAGTATGAATTTCAGAAATACCATTTTCTTTTCCTTTTTTTTTCCCCCTAAGACAGGGTTTCTCTGTGCAGCCTTGGCTGTCCTGGAACTCACTCTGTAGACCAGGCTGGCCTCAAACTCAGAAATCCTCCTGCCTCTGCCTCCCAAGTACTGGGATTAAAGGCGTGCACCACCACCGCCTGGCCCAGAAATACCATTTATATACCTACCCCCGTGCCCAGCATTTGGAACACAGCTATGAAAGATCCTCATGGAGCTGATGGTGTGAAGAACTGCTAAGGGCTGAAATTTTACCCTACATGCAAGCTAAGACATTTACTTGACCCAGTTTCACAGTGGCTGGCAGAAATCAACTAACTTGGGTCAAAGGCAATGAATTTTTTTTTGCTTGGTATGGGTATATTTACATAAGTTCTCCTTGTCCCCAAATCTGATGAGGATACCAGAGACAGGCACAGGTAGGTGTTTGTGTGCATGGTGGGCTACATTTCAGGAGAAAGGTACAGACTTTAAGGAACTTAAAACTAATAGGTGGCAAGCACCTTTGTCACTGGATGAAGACACCATCTTCCAAGCCTTTATAACATCCTTAAAAAGACTGTCCAGAACAAGTCCATGCCAGTCTAGATCAACCAATAGGTAACTAAGCCTTCACCAAGTAAATCAGGATTGATTAGCTGGCCTCTAGTTGACCCCAGAGATGTGAGCAATAAAAGCAGTTTTGTGATTGATCAATGGCACTATTGTAGCAACGAACTACTGATACCATCACAGAAAATTTTTTGGTTCCAAAATTGACTTTTTCCTTTATACCTAAATGCTCTCTGAAATGTGGATCTCATCAGATCATTTACTGTCTGAAAACCTCCAGCTGCAGACTGTAGCCCAAATATGAAATACAGTCCTTGGTGGTTTTCCAAAGTTGTATATATGTACGGTTTACCACAGGATATTTTCTTCCAGTTATTTTTTTCAACTTCTCTGATCACCTCTCTTCCTTCACATTCTACTCCCCCACCCTGTTCTCTTTCTTGAATAGAGTCTCTCATAGACCACACCAAAACATTCCTGTTTACTTAAAGAAAACTCAAATCTTTAGAATACATTGTTTTAAGACAGAGTCTCATTATGAGGCCTACCTACCTACTCACATACCTACTCATTCTGTAGGTAAAAGTGGTCTTGAATTCCTGGCATTCCTGCCTCTACCTCTCAGAGTATGGGATTACAGGTGCCACCATGCTTGGTTTTATGCTGAGAATGGAAGCTAGAGATTACTGTATGCTAAACAAGTACTCTACCAAATGAGCTTTACCTCCAGCCCTGGGACAGAGCTTTTAAGGTTGAAAAAATTAAGTATTCCTTTTAGTATTCCTTTAGACTGAAAAGTACAGACATTGATGAAGGGCATCTTAGTGGGCTGAATTTCCTTGAGGATTTTATCACCCACCCTGGGGCTTTTTTCTTTTTTTTTTTTCTTACACTAGGTCCGCTGTTTCTTGTTTTGTTTGGTTTTCCAAGACAGGATTTCTTGTGTGTGGCCAGTGTGTGGCCCTGGCTAGTGCTACCTTCTTCTTTTTTCACTTCTACCTTCTCCATGAGAGGCAGGGAGAGTCTCTATCTAGCACAGGATACCTTCAACTGTGGGGTTACTGGTGTGCGCCCACACATATGACTTGTGTGCTGTTCTTTTATTTTTAAGTGTGTGTGTGTATGTGTGTGTGTGTGTGTGTGGTTAAAAGTAGGTACTATCCTTTGCAGAGGAAGAGAATGCAGTTGCCAGCACATTAGACACTCACCTC
>NC_045030.1:7217051-7220735 GCF_008632895.1 Mastomys coucha | reverse complement strand
CACTGAGCCATCTCTAGGCTCTCTCATGCTGTTGTTATTATCACTGAACATGAAGGTACTATCTATATGGAGGGGAAAAAAATCACTAAACAAACACAAACAACTTTAGAAAAACAACTTCAATGTTTATAGGACAACAGGTTCATATATTCTCCATATAGATTAAAAAGGATACACAGTAGCACACACCTTCGATCCTAGCACTCAGAAAGCTGAGGCAGGTGAATCTCTGAGTTTCAGGCCACCCTGCTGTACATAGTAAGTTCCAGGCCAACCAAAGTTACTGTAGTGATTTGAATAAGAATGGCCCTCATAAACTAAAGGAAAGGCCATCCAGAAACTGCTCCACCTGGGGATCCATCCCATATACAGCCACCAAACCCGGACATTAATTACTGTAGATACCAGGATGTGCTTGCTGATGGAAACCTGATATGGCTGTTTCCTGAGCCTGAGAAATACAGAGGAGGAAGCTGGCAGCCAACCATTGGACTGATCTGGGGGGAGGGGGGGCTGATGGAGGAGTTGAAGAAAAGACTGAAGGAGCTGAGGGGGTTTGCTGCCCCATGGAGGGAGCAACAGTGTCAATAGATCAACCCCCCCTCCCTGCCCCCTGAGCTCCTGGGGACTGGACCAACAACCAAAGAATATACATGTACCAACCTATGGTGCTGGCCATATATGTGGCAGATGATGGCCTTGTTGGACATCAGTGGGAGCAGAGGCCCTTGGCCTGAGGGTGTTCCATGCCACAGTGTAGGGGAATGCCAGGGCAAGAGGACAGGAGTGGGTAGGTGAAGGAGCACCTTCATAGAGGCAGAGGGAGGGGGGATGGGAAAAGGGAAAACATTTGAAATGTAAATAAAGAAAATACCCAATCAAAAGAAAAAAAAAGAATAGCCCCCATAGGCTAAATAGATTTGAATACTTGGTCACTGGGGAGTGTTACTATCTGAAAAGATTAGGAGGAAGTGTCACTGAGGATGGGTGTTGGTGTCTCTTTTCAACTGGGTGGAATAGTACTTTTAATCCCAGCACTCTGGAAGCAGTAGGCAGATGTCTGTGAGTTCAAGGCCAGCTTGGTCTACAGAGTGAGCTGCAGGACAGCCAGGGATACACAGAGAAACCCTGTCTCTGAGGCAGATGGAGGGGAAAGCCCATTCTAAATCCAGAGCTTTTCTTCCTGCTGCCTATGGGTGAAGATGTAAAACCCTCAACTCCTTTTCCAGCACCATGCCTGCCTGGATGCTGCCATACTTCCCACTATGATGACAATGGACTAAACATCTGAACTGTAAGCCAGCCTCAATTAAATGCTTTCTCTTATAAGAGTTGCCATGGTCATTGGTATCTCTTTCACAGTAATAGAACAGTGACTTAAGATAGTTATATAGTGAAACTCCATCTCAAAACAAACAAACAAACAAACAAACAAGAACAACAAAAACCCTTTTGGTCTTAAAATCCTACTTCTAGGAATTTTTCTTAAAGAAATAATTAGTTATGTCTATTCAAATATGTGTCGAGTGCAAGACTGCTGACACAGAAAGCTGGGAGGTTAGTCAATCCAATCTCCAAGAATAAGAAATCAAATGAAACTAACTGTAGTACATTAGATCAATGTGTTGCTTTATGACTGTTAGAATAATAAGGTGGAGTCATAGTTACTGATATAGAAAGGTGTCAACATGTACAACAGTGAGTTGAACGGGACACATACATTATGTTTGCCAGCAGGGTGATTCCAATTCACAGCAGTGTGGTGTATTTCTTCCCACAAAGTAATGGCGGAAGTGTGTGAGGTCTAGGTATGTTAATGAGTCTGATTCGCTTATCCATAATATATATACATGCCGCCTAAAGTTACAGTAAGCTCCATAAAAATGTGTGAATGTTATTTGTCAATTAAAAACTGAGCAGGACCTATGAGATGATTCAGCAACTAAGGGCTCTTGCCTCATCACACAAATACAGTACCTGGAATCCTCAAGGTAGAAGGAAGGAACCAATTCCCATGGGTTTGCCCTCTGGCCTCTCAACATGTGCCACAGTCTGCATGCTACCCCCCAAATAAATAAATAAATGTTAAGATTTTAAAAATAAAATTAGGGAGATGAAGGGATGCCTCAGCAGTTAAGAATGTATACTGTTCCTGCAGAAGACCCAAGTTCAGTTCCCAGCTCCCACATATCAGGGGGTTCATGCCCCAGGTAACTCCAGCTCCAGAGGGTTTTAATGTCTCTGGCCTCTGAGGGCACCTGTCATGTGCTCATCCCCACATGTATAATTTAAAATAAATTTAAAAACATAAAAAAGCATACAGGAACATATTCTGAATAGTAATTTCTACATCTTTGGATGATAGGGTTATGATAGAATTTAAAATTAATTTTTGAGTTATTTTTTAGTATGTCTAAGAAGAAGTAAATATGAATTACTTGTATATTTTTATTGGGAAAAATAGAAGAATCATTGGTATCTTCTCTCAGTTTTTAAATGATATTTTCTCTTCATTTGTTTGAGATAGGCTCTCACTATGTAGCCAGGCTAGCTTTAGCCTCAGGATTCTCAAACCTCAATCTCCTGAGTGCTGGAATTCTAGGAACATGTTGCCATGCCCAACTATATTCTTACATTTCTTTTCTTTTGGGGCCTGGAACTCATTTGTAGAACAGGCTGGACTCACATAGATGCACTTGCCTATGTTACATTACTTACATGCACTTGCAGCTAACCAAACCTCAGCACGAAAGTGCAAAGCCTTCCTGTGAGCCCAAGACACCAGACCCCTCTCTGATTACTCTGAAGTTGAGAATCTTTATTTGTTCAGGGTTCTTAGGGAGCCCTGGAACCCTAGGAGGTTTTCAATGGCCCCACCCCGCCTCATGGCACTTGTCCAGAAACTCCCAGTTTATCTCACAGCTCATATGAGAAGATTTGAGAAACCTGAGTGCTCATTAAAGGGGAGATTTCAATATATTATGCTATGGACTCTAAGGGTTCAAATGCAAGTTCCCATGAGAGAGTTCTGTGTCTTTCTTTTCTGGAACCCACACTCTTTGTGTCTATAGAATCCCCAAGTGATTTGGACTCGGAGCAGCATGAAGCAATGATAATTTTATTGTGCGTGATGGTTTTCATGGGTCAAGGCTTCAAATAGGGACCCTTGGAGACATCTTATTTCAACTTCACAATGTCTGGGTTTTCCTGCGACAAACTAGCAGGCAGGAGCTGGAACCATCAGAAGGGCTCAGTCACCCACACAGCTGGTGGTTGATGCTGGCTGTCAGCCATCCCTCCTACGTGTCCCTGTGGCCTTCTCATGTGTCCCAGGCAAAACGGGCTGAGTCCAAGAGCAAGTATTATGGGAGAGATCCCAGAAGAATCTGTCTCCTGAGCTAGCCTTGGAAGAAGTCAGCATCATTTTACTGTACTCATGGACAGGAATCCTCAGAAGCCTCTGCCCAAATTCCAGAGAAGGAAACAGAGACCCCAATCTATAGTAAAAGGGAGTCCATGCCACATATAAAGAACATATACATTGGTGCGGCCATGCAATGCAACCCAGTGCACTGTCCAAATTTATATAGGCGCTCAGTAAACATCCTCCCTTCCTCTCTCCTGCTCTGTTTCTCTTTCTCCTCCACTCACCTCTCACTTTCTTCCTCCCTCCCTCTCCCTCCT
>NC_045030.1:7212593-7216954 GCF_008632895.1 Mastomys coucha | reverse complement strand
CTCTCTCTGACATGGATGTTTTCAGTCCAGGCTATGAATGACCTTGATCTCCTGATCTTTCTGCCTCTGTCTCTCTTGAGTGCTAAGATTACGAATATAATGAGCCACCGTGCTCAGTTTTTCCCCTTAATATCTTGAATCCGTGCATTTTTTCAATTAATTTTTTATTTATCAATATTGTATGTGTACACATGGCATGTATGGTGTGTGTGTGTGTGTGTGTGTGTGTGTATGTGTCTGAGAGAGAGAGAGAGACAGAGACAGAGACAGAGACAGAGACACAGAGAGAGAGACACAGAGAGAGAGAGAGAGTGAGTGAGTATGTGGAGGTCAGGGATCAGTTTTCCTCCTTCCACCCTGAGTTCTGGATGTCAACAGCAGGTAGTCACTCAGACTTACCAGAAAGCACCTTTACCCTCTCACTGAGCCATCTAACCAGCCCTTGATTCTATATTGTTTTTCGGGGAATATGGGGTAGTGGATATAGCTCAGTAGTAGAGTATTTGCCAAAAACGTGTGAGGCCTGGGATTTTATCCCTAGTGCAAAAATAAATAAATTATCTCCAAGGATTTTCTTTATTCTCTGCCTTCCCTCTAGATTTGTCTCCTCCCCCTCCCTCCCTTCCTCCCTAACCTTCATCTGTCCTTCCTTTCAGTTATTATATAAACATCACAGCCATCAGTGAGCTATTGTTTCACGATGAGAAGGCTTGCCAGCAGCATGGCTCTGACAGTCTGCCTGGTGTCTCCCTGAATCATTTTATTTTTGATGTTTACATTTCATATTCCCATGTAACCATATCTTTTATGCTCTGGAGACAAGAAGGCTGTCTTTTCAAACAACCTTCGTTATAGCTTACCTAATTATTTCCAAGAAAGAGTTTATGACATTAAAAGCATCAGAATTGAGTTCATGCTCCTGTTCGGTGCTTCCTGTGTGCTAGGCACTGTTCCAAGCAGCCCCTTACAAAGCATTAACCTGCTCAGTCTCCATAACCTTGTTCCCAAAATATAAATGAGGAAACTAAGGCACAGAGATTTTCCCAAGGTCATGGAGCTATTGCATGGCAGAGCCAAGTGTCAAACTCCACTCATATGCCTTCCAAATGTATATTCTTCATTTATTTGTTGTTGTTTTGTTTGTTGTTTATTGGAATAGGGTTTTACGATGTAGCCAGGTTGGTGTTGAAATCTGCCTTGGCCTCCTGAATGCTGGGATTACATACATGTGCTACATTCTCAGCACCTCCACTAGTTGTGATCATACCCATCCCACCTGTATATTAGCAGTTACTTCGGTCTATGTTCTCTCTACCACGTGCTTCTCCATTGGCCTTTTATTACTTGAGCAAAAAGGACTATACAGCCCCCAGAGGTTCCCAGATGTCCAAAATAATGGCGTGCCTTAGAAAGGCCTGGGAGCGCAGACGGTGTACCAGCTCCTATCTTTCCCCTGCCCTTGTTCTTGTCCTTATCTTTATATTATCTTTGTCTTGTCCTACCAGGCTGACAATGAACATCTCCCATCCTGAAGCTGATTTGTCCTCCCCTTATGTGCATGTCTCCATCCAAAAGTGGTTGGGATGACTAAAAAGAGTTGGCTAGACCCAGGGTGGTGAAATGTTCAAGAGTCCCAAAGTACTTTGTTACTGCCTTATGGTATTTTTCTCTTGGAACACCAGTAATGCAGTTTTGGAACTCCTCACTTAAGACAATTTGGAGAGACTGAGCAATTTTAAGTGACTTCCCCATATCCCACAGTCAAAATACTTTTAAGATCCAAACAAAATGCACTGCAAAGAAATATCCTACTAATGGACTCCCCAAGGTGATCCGGCTCCCTGAGTTGATATGTTAGCAGCTTATTCTTTTAAGAAAAGGCACATCTTTTCTTTTTTTAAAAATGATTTATTTATTCTTATTTTATGTGCATTGGCATTTTGCTTGCACATATGTCTGGGGGGGGCTCAGATCCCTTGGAACTGGAGTTGCCATGTGGGTGCTGGAAATTGAATCTAGGTCCTCTGGAAGAGCAGCCAGTGCTTTAACCACTGAACCATCTCTCCAGCCCTCAGTTTCGGTATCTTAATAATTGTGGCTGCACTTGAACAAAATCCTTCTGAGGAGGCTGTGTGAGGCAGTGAGCACCTCATCATAAGTCTTGCTCCAAATCTGCAGTGACACAGCCGAATTCTGCAACTAAAGGGCAGAAATAGTTCAAAGAAAGTATTGAAGAAGTCCGTCTGATCCTTCAGACAGTGTTTCCCAAAAGAACGTTTTCAAGACGACAACCTGGGTGGGAGATCCATTGGCCAAAAAGCACCATGTATTCAAAGTAATAAATGAAGCATTTGTTATTTCAATAGCGAATGATACAGCACAGGTCCCTGAGGTAGACTTTTTGAAAGCCAGAGAGAAAGGAAAGAGAAAAGACTTCTTAAAGTATGCAGTTTGGGTCAGGACATTTGCCAGGAAAAGCTGGGTAATGAAGGATTAAAATGAAAACAAAACTGGAAAGGAAGCAAGGGGTAAGAAAAGGGCCATGGGGATAAAGAGCTGGAGAAATGAACAACGTGCAAGAGAAGAGACCCGAATCCCACTGTGAGAGGTGTGTGAGGAAAGCCAGCCAAGTTCAAACTCAAGAAGAAAGAAAACCCGGCAGAGGCGGCAAATACAAGAGCCTAGGGGAATAGATGAATAAGGAACTAGAAGAGAAAGAGAAAAAGGAAGTGATTTTAACAGGAAACAGACCAAAATAGACATGGACTGTGCCATTTGAAGGGGAACAGGGAAATCAAGGGGAGGGGAGTTTTTCTGTTCAAAGTAGAGGCTATTCAAAGTGCTCTCGAATCCTCTCTCAGTGAGTTTCAGAAGACAAGAGCGTGGGATGGAGTAGGGAAAACTGGCTAGGTGGTTTGGCTGGGACCCTGATCACAGTTCATGATGTAGTAGGACTGATTGTTTTGGTGGCTTGGTCTGATCAATGTTTTTTAGGTGTGTCTCTCCCTCAGTGTTCCATTCACCCCTTCCTTCCTTCCTTCCTTCCTTCCTTCCTTCCTTCCTTCCTTCCTTCCTTCCATCCTTCCTCCCTACCCCAAAAGCTTGTGGTAGGAATAGAACAAGGGAACATGTGGGGCTATGCACTGGGGGCCAGAGAAATGGTTCAGTGAGCAAAGGCATTTACTGCCAAGCCTTAGCCCTGTCTCAGTTGGTGGAAGGAGAGAACCAATTCTCACAAGTAGTCTTCTGACTTCTGCCTAAGCACCATAGCATTCATGTATACACACACACACACACACACACACACACACACACACACACAAAGTTTGCAAACACACACTAAACAAAGAAACAATAAACAAATTAATGTAAACAATAATTGAAAACGTGGGGCTGGAGAGATGGCTTAGCGGTTAAGAACACTGACTGCTCTTCCAAAGGTCCTGAGTTCAATTCCCAGCAAATGTGGTGGCTTACAACCATCTGTAATGGGATCTGATGCCTTCTTCTGGTGTGTCTGAAGACAGTAAGAGTGTACTCACATATAATAAATAAAATAAAGAAAAATTTAAAGAAAAAAAGAAAAGAACGAATTGAGAAGGAAAGATGGAAGCCTGGCTCATGACAACTTCTGAGCTGCAAACATCACAGCAGGGGCCACCCCTTGCCTTGAAGGTCTTGTCCCTCCACTTGAAGTACCAGGTGATGCCCACTTAGCTGTGATGCAGACTTTCTAGGCTTTAGGACACACATTGCATTGGGTGGAATATTTCAGAAGCCATTTCTCTACATGCTGGGATTCAGAACTGAGATTCTTACAGCTTATGGTGTCTTAACCTTGAATGTTTTATCTCCCTAGCTGGAGTCACAGTTCTGTACATTGTTAGCCACAGTTCTACTTTTGACTCTCTCTTGATCTTACACTTGCTTCTGATATTTAAGACGCCGCCTTGATGGGAGGCAGGGGCAGGTAGATTTCTGAGCTTGAGGCCAGCCTGGTCTATGGAGTGAGTTCCAGGATAGCCAGGGCTATACAGAGAAACCCTGTTTTGAAAAACCAAAAAAAAAGACCCTGCCTTGAGAACCCATCTACTTCTGAACATTTTCTATGGCTCTGGATCTTGCCTTGGTATTGCCAAGAGCATTCTAGAGACTCCAACTACTAGAGACAAGTAACTCATTGCCTATTGTCCCCTTGGTGTCTAAGCACTGCCTATGCCTGGACAAGTGCCCTTAGGGACACTATGTTCACGTATGGCTGGCCGTTGGTCTGTCTATCTATGTCTACCTGTCTGTCTGCCTATCTGTCTCTGTCTCTCTCTGTGTGTCTCTCTGTCTCTGTCTCTTTCTGTGTGTGTGTG
>NC_045030.1:7211191-7212583 GCF_008632895.1 Mastomys coucha | reverse complement strand
CTGTCCTGGAACTCACTCTGTAGACTAGGCTGGCCTCAAACTCAAAAATTCACCTGTCTCTGCCTCCCAAGTGCTGGGATTAAAGGCGTGTGCCACCACTGCCCAGCTCCACCTTGGTTTTTGACAGGGCCTCTCACTGAACCTGTGGCTCTCAGTTTTCATGAGACTGCCAGCCAGCCAGTGAGTCTCCCAAGATTGCCTGCCCCCGCCCAACCCCCCACAACATGGGTGGATACATGAAATCCAAACTCAAGATTTTGTGCTTGCTTGGCAGGCACTTCACCTACTGAGCCAACTCTCCATCTCCACAGCTCTGATCTTTCTAATCACATGTCATGGGCTGTCACCTATACTGGACTGCTCTTAACTCAGAAGCTGGGTTTCTGGTCCCATGCCCCCGAAGCTGTGTGCACCTCCACAGCATCTGCTTCATTCCAGAGGTGTCAGATGCAGCTCAAAGAGTGGTCATGCCTTCCAGCCTGCCCACCTTACTACTGACAACTTGATCATTCTCAGATGGCTTTTCAGACTTTAAAAAAAAATCAATAGCTTGCTTCAGTATTTTCAAAATATTTTATTGGTAAGGTTGTATATTTAACTACACTGGAGCCAAGAAGAGACTAGGAAAAACACATTAAAATTCAGAGACGTGGCAGATACTGACATTGGCCCTTTCATAGTCCCTTGGCACTCACTTTCCAGCACAAGACCAATATTTCTACTGTAAGAACCTGTGGCCAGCAGTTTGTACACTCTCCCTCAGCTATGGCCAGCACAAGAAAGAAGGAATGTACCAAGGAATGAAACTGGGATTCAGCTTAAGATAAATACACTAGTTTCCTGCCTTCAGCTGTGTGTGTGTGTGTGTGTGTGTGTGTGATATAGGTACACAGTGCCTCTTCCATAGTAGAGTCTCAATTGCCCATAACTACAACATGTTCAGTAACTCACCCCACTTTTCTTCCTTATCTTGCTTGTATCATTTGCCAACCCTCCTACCAGCATTTCCTGAGATTCCCTCTTTCTTGGTACATCAAATTAATGTTCGTGTGCCAGTGGGTCAAGCTTAGACAAGACGTCTCAGGGTCAAGGGGAAGGGTTTCATATTTTTTTTGAGAAATACTGTGAGCACCAACATGATAATAGTTTTTGTTTGTGTGTGTGTTTGTTTGTTTGTTTGAAGCAGGGTTTCTCTTCATAGCCCTGGCTGTCCTGGAACTTTATGATGTAAACCAGGCTGGCCTCAAACTCACAAAGACCTGTCTGCCTCTGCCTCCCAAGTGCCACCACTGCCTAGCTTCAATAATACATTTTCTTTTTTTTTTGTCTTTGTTTTTGTTTTTGTTTTTGTTTTTCAAGACAAGGTTTCTCTATGTTTCCCTGGCTGTCCTG
>NC_045030.1:7207180-7210586 GCF_008632895.1 Mastomys coucha | reverse complement strand
AAAAAAAAAAAAAAAAGAAAAAAGAAAAAAGAAAAAAAGAAAGAAAGAAAGAAAGAAAGGAAGAAAGGAAGGAAGGAAGGACGGAAGGAAGAAAACCACTGATCTAGGCTTTACAGACACTGCTGTTCCCCGTTGCTCCTTGCTGTAGCCACAGTCAACCCCACTGTGTACTTCAACACCCAGGTGATGGCAAGTCCTTGGGCCATGTCTCCTTCAAGCTATTTGCAGACAAAGTTCCAAAGGCAGCAGAAAACTTTTGTGCTCTGTGCACTGGAAAAAAAACGGTTTGGGGGCTGGAGAGATGGCTCAACGGTTAAGAGCACTAACTGCTCTTCCAAAGGTCCCGAGTTCAAGTCCCAGCAATCACATGGTGGCTCACAACCATGAAATCTGATGCCCTCTTCTGGTGTATCTGGAGACAGCTACAGTGTACTTACATGTAATAAATAAATCGTTTAAAAAAAAAAAAAAAGAAAAGGTTCAGATATAAGGATTCCTCCTTTTGTAGATTTATTCCAGGATTCATGAGCCAGGGTGGTAACATCACTAATGGCACTGGTGACCCAATTATATATTGTCTACAAGAAACACACTGTAGATATGATAGTAGTTTGAAAGTGAAAACACAGACCAGTATTCAAATATTAATAAAAAAGAAAGTAGTAATAATATCAGATAGAGTGCAGAGAAAACAAAATGCCAGTTATATCACATAATAAAGAGTTATTACACCAAGAAGGCATCAATTTTTATGTGTATCTGCTGCAAACTGTGGAGCTAAACATGTAAATCTAAAATTATAGGACTTAGGGCTAGAGAGGTTGCCCGGTGGTTAATACTACTTCTTACACTTGGAGAGGACCTGAGTTCAGTTCTCAGCATCCACATAGAATAGCCTGTAACTCCAGCTCTACGAAATCTGTTCTCTGCCCTCCAAGTGCACCCATACTCATGTGCACACTCTCTCACACACACACACAACTTACCCACATACAAAATAAAAAATAAAACCTATAAGAAAAATTATAGCTGGGCAGTGGTGGCACATGCCTTTAATCCCAGCACTTGGGAGGCAGAGGCAGGTGGATTTCTGAGTTCGAGGCCAGCCTGGTCTACAGAGTGAGTTTCAGGACAGCCAGGGCTACACAGACAATACCTGTCTCGAAAAACAAAAACAACAACAACAAAAAATTATAAAACTAGAAGGAGAATGGACAAATCCACAACACGGCCAAGAAGTCAATGCTTTTCTTTCAACAATTAATAAATAGCTAGGCCGAAGACAATACAAACCCATCCACCAACTAGCTGGAATCAATGTGGAACAATCCCAATTGACAGTAGAATTTTTTTCCCAACTGCCCATGGAGCATATACCAAGGCCCTGGGCCATAAGACAAACCTTAGCAAATTCCAAAGGAAGCATATATTGTGTAGTCTCTGCCTTGTGACATAATCAATAGCAAAAAGCTAACGGGAATATTTCCAAAGCTTTGGAAACTAAACTTACCACTTAAAAAACAAAACAAGCCAGGCAGTGGTGGTACATGCCTTTAATCCCAGCACTTGGGAGGCAGAGGCAGGCGGATTTCTGAGTTCGAGGCCAGCCTAGTCTACAGAATGAGTTTCAGGACAGCCAGGGCTACACAAACCAAAGAGTTGAAGTAGACAGTGACAGCATTCCCTGCTGAGACAATTTGCTAGCTTTAGTCTCTGCAACTGAGTCAGAAATTCCTTCTTGAAATTAGAGCCATGGCCCTCACCTCCATGGCTGCTGAAGATTTGGGGCAAGAGTGGCTGGGATGAAGGCAGAAAGCCACACAGACTGACATTTCTACAGCTGACTTGCCAGATGGAAGACGATCTCTCAGCTAACAGAGTTGAAAACTACTTTAAGGTGGTCATGGTAGAGCACACCTTTAAATCCAGTACTCAGAAGGCAAAGGCAGGTAGATCTCTGTGAGGCTGAGGCCAGCTTTGGGCTACATAGCAAGTTCTATGCAAGCCACAGTCTCTCAGTCTCTCTGAGTCTCTGTCTCTATCTCTCTCTGTGTGTGTGTCTCTGTCTCTCTCTGTCTGAAGAGTTTATTTCACTATAAGACTAGGACGGGGCATTCTTGCACACACTGGTAATGCCAGCTTTAGGGAGCCTGAGACAGGAGAGTCAACAGTTCCATGTCAGCTTGGGCTACACAGTGAATTCCACACTATCTTGAGTTACAAAGCAATAACCTTTCTCAACACACACACACACACACACACACACACACACACACACACACACACGCGAGCGCGAGCACGAATATACTGAAAAGGATGCAAGAATGTATGTGATAGCTACTTAAAAAGCCAATGTAGATTCTATCCACATTGAGAAAGTATTGTGTCTGGAACAAGAGGTTCTGTCTGAAGCTGCTTGTTCCCTCCTGGGCATCATTAATTAAGATGGAACCTGAGAGACTAGACAACCTTTAAAGAAAGACAGCCAGGCTCTTGGAAAGTCACAGAACCTTGTATTATTAAGAACATTTGTTATAAACTCAATACCCTGTAGTTTTCCTGTCAGGAATTTTAGAAAACACTGTAAAATATAACATTGTACAAATTCCTTGAATTAAAAATTTTTAAAAAATGATTCATTCTTTTTGAGATAAGATGTAACTGCATAGTCCAGGCTGGTCTTGAATTCAAGGACCCCCTGCCTCAGCCTCCTAATTGCTGGGATTCCAGGGATGCCTCAGCACACCCAGCTCCCTTTTTGCCTTGAGATAGTGGAGCCACAGGACAGTGCAAAGGTGATTCAGACAGGTCTCATGAACCCCTCGCCTTACCTTCCGGAGGCTTACATTGCCTATAGTTTCCGTGTAGTTTGAGAAACTAGGAAGTTGACACTGGCAAAAGCCATGTGTATAGTTCTGCATGGGTTTGTATAACCGCCCCAAATTTTATTGACCTTTGCAAAGAATAAGCTTTTTGTTTGGTTTCTCTTTTTTTCTTGGGTTCAATCTTGTTGAGCTCTCTCCTCTCCTTTTTAAATTCCCCCCTTCTCACTCTGGATTTTGTTCTTGGTTCTAGAGGTAGGATTAAATCACAGATTTAGGAAGCTTTCTTCTTTGCTGTTAGCATCTGTTGCTCTTTCTTCTCAGTGTTGCTATGTGCCGTATATTTCGATAGCATATATTTTGACTTTTATCCTTATTTAATCCAAGCATACTTTTTAGATTCACCTGAGATTTCCTGTTGTCACTTGTTTGTTCGTTTTTTTTGTTGTTGTTGTTGTTGTTGTTGTTTTTTGTTTTTTGTTTTTTCGAGACAGGGTTTCTCTGTATAGTTCTGGATGTCCTGGAGCTCACTCTGTAGACCAGGCTGGCCTCGAACTCAGAAATCCACCTGCCTTTGCCTCCCA
>NC_045030.1:7197042-7206982 GCF_008632895.1 Mastomys coucha | reverse complement strand
AAAAAAAAAAAAAAAAAAAATTGTTGCCAAGCCAGGTGTGGTGGTATATACCTTTAATCTCAGCATCCAGGAAGCAGAGTCAGAGGCAGGCAGATCTTTGTGAATTTGAGGCCAAGCTTAACCCTGTCTCAAAAAAGGGGGTGGGCAGGTAAGGATCTTTAATCCCAGCATTTGGAAGCCACAAGACGTGGATTTCCATGTGTTTGAGACCAGCCTGGCCTTCCTAGCAAGTTCCCTGAAAAAACATTATTTGAGTTTTTATTCTTATTATTTAAATGTATAGTACAGTATTAATAACTATCTTTAATGGGGTCTTTGAGTTCAAGGCCAACTTGATCTACAGAGCAAGAGTTCCAGGACAGCCAAGGCTACATAGAGAAAGCCTGTCTCTAAAAATAATAACAGCAACTACTATCATTGAAATATTTCATTTTTATTTGTAACTACATGTATGCATGTGTGTCTCAGTGTGGACTTGTGAATGTAGTGCTCAGAGGTCAGAGGCATGGGGTGGCAGGCAATTGTGAGCTGTCTGTGGTGGATGCTAGGAGCAAGCTCAAGTCCTTTGCAAGAGTAGTACATGCTCTTAACCGCTGAGCCAGCTCTCTAGCCCCAGTAGTTTTGATGATTATTTGTACTTTTGACTCAGTTTTATAAAGTTTACCATGTACTACTCAGTAAATCTGTGATGACAAAGCTATCAATGTACAGCCATCAATCAGGGTACAGCAGAATTCATAATGTGTTCAAGATTTAGCCATAGGCTTGAGGAGATTTAATGGTTAAGCAGTTTGAATACTTTAAATGATTTTGCCTTGTCAGTTTACCAGAACCGGCCAGAACTTTATGTAAATGTAACCAAGTGAGGGAGAATGCCAGAAAAGGGAAATGGGGTGTGTGTGGGGGGGTCGGGGTCCTGGTGGTACTGAAACCTAGGAACTTATGAATGCTACACACTGGTTATACCACTGAGCTACTTTCCTAGTCCCCCCTAAACACACGCCCCTTTTCACTTCTAATTTTTACTCCTTTTAAAAAATATTTTTGCTTAGTTTTTAGTTTATAACTTTTAATTTTGAGACAGTATCTTAACCTAGGCTGAATGTGAACTAAGCCCAGGCAGGCCTTGAACTATCAAGCCTCCTGTCTCAAAATCCTGAGTAGTTGGGATTACAGATTTCTGCCACTAGGCCTGACCTACAAATCTTGATTGCCTGCCCTCATACCCAAAATAGAATTTAAAAAACAAATTGAACATATACAATAATGCACAGAGCCAGGTCTCGTGGGTATGGTTAATGTAGTTGATATATGAATGTTAAAACAGTTGTAGGGGATGGGGGATGGTGCCCTGGGTAAAGTGCTTGCTGCATAAGCACCAGGACCTGTGTGTAAATCTCCAGCACACACATGAAAAACTGGATGTCCTGGCACTTGCCTATAATCCCAGAGCTGCCTGTAATCCCAGTTGTAACTGGGAAGCTCTGTAATCCAAGAGCTGGGACTCACTGGCTAGCCAAACCGAGACCACTGGTGATCTCCAGGTTCCATGAATGATACTGTCTCAAAAATAACAAAATCGAGGGACTGGAGAGATGGCTCAGCCATTAAATGCATACTAGTCTTGCAGAAGACCCAAGTTTGGTTTGATGCCTTCCAGACCCTGAAGACATCTGCACTTGTGTGCATATACCCCGTTCCACACACATTCATATCCAATTAAATCCAACTATAAGGGGACACAACTGGGTGAAGCAAGAAAATGGAAAGTATGCTGATTCAAGAGTCACGCCTTAATAAAGGAATTGATACACACAAACTTCCCATTAGTCCTTTGATGCAGTCATTGTTATGATGGTAGAAAAAAAAAAGGGAAGCCTCCAAATTAAGTACTTGTGAAACTTAAATATCTAACTTCTGATCAAGGAATCTGCTGAGCACTTTATAAAGTTTATCAGCCTACAATGAATTGCAGCATCCTGTTAGTAAAATGGAAAGGAAGAATGGCAGTGTTTCACAACTAACCCAAAGCTGTAGCCTGTGGCTCTGCTTCATAACGAGTAAGAACTGACAAGAAACAAATTCATTATTTTTGTTTTGTCTTGGGACGCAGAGGCAGAAGAATCCAGAGCTCCCAGCCAGTCTCAGGTACCTAAAACCCTGTCTCAAGCAGAGAAAGAGTTAGCTAAGCAAGACCAGTGCAAATAAATGACTGCTAACAAGCCTTAAGTGGCTTGGCCTTGATGGCTTTACCTAAGTACAGTATAACTCAGTTTCAAGAGCCCAGCTTTAGGAAATAGTTCATACCATAACCTGCCATAAAAATGTTATTAATTCATGAGCAAAGTTCATATCATTATTTAGGCAATCAAATGGTTTTAGACCCCAAAAGGCTGTAGTTGAATAGCTATAACCATTCAACTGGGAACACAACTCAATGGGTTAGGTCGTGTAGCACGCAGGAGGCCCTGGGTTCCATCCGCAGCATCACACAAACAAAACACAGAAACCAAAAAACTCTTCTAAGCCAGTATTAGACACTGGCAAAACTTTTATTGGCACTAAATGGAACAAATGTTTGTAAATACTCATTATCCCCTCCCACCTCCCCCAATAGCCCAATAAACGAAAATTATCTATAAAGTCACAACTGACTGGCCTACTTAACACATTTTACTGAATCAAGGAAAACAGATGATGAAAAATGGACACTATGATTATTTATCAGGTAAAACCACAGTAAAGGCTCACAGTTCAGCCCAAGACCCCCACAGTAAGCAAAATGAAAAGGTTGGAACTTCTACTGGTGGTCAGTTGACAGCTTATCCACTAAAATACCAATTAGCTAATATCTTCCGCACTACTGTTACAAAGATATGCAAAGCTTGTGTCTTTAAAGCTACCTTGTTCCAAATGCACGGCAGTCTACTATTTACCCATCTTCCTTTGGAGGAGTAAACCAGCCCTTTTTCTCATGCATCTGCACAACGGAGTCATAGGACTGTTGGGCTGTTTCTAGATTATACTGATTCTTATCTGCTCCAAAGCGCACCCTGGCCTTGCCTTTGACTAAGGTGGCATTGATCTGCATGATGACCGATTCAATGGAGTAGGCGCTGCTCCAGCCCTGTTTGGTGAGCAGTTCCATACACAACGCCCCTCCACCCAAGACATACCCTCCAGAGAGAATAGGCAACTCGACGCGAACAAATGGAGGATCAAACGGAAAGTTATCTTTGAAAGAGAAGTTAAGCAAAATATAGTCTATGCCTTCTTTTTCTTTCAAGAGCTGAAGGTCACCGTACAAGGGACTATCAGGGTCAACCTTCCTCAGTTTAATGTGCCAGTCATATAAGCTGTCATTTATCAGTTCCACGGAATAAGTCCCCGATTTGTAACTCTGCGATCTGTATACATCTCTGAGTTCTTTCATAAGTCTATTTGAAGCATGCACCGAGCCAGACACGGTACCATTCAAATGCTCTTGCCTTTGGCTCTTCTTGATATTCTCTAATATTGCCAAATGTTCTTTCTCAAGCCCTTCATCCTCTGACTTTTTCTCACTACTGGTCTCTTCTTCTTCGTCGTCGTCTTCTTCTTCTTTCAGGTCATAATGATCCAAGTCTTCCAGCCCATCAGCTCCATCTTCATCTTCATCCTCTGATGGCACCTCTTCGATAGTCGCCTTCTGAGCGATGGGGACCGGCTGGTCCAGCATCTCCACATCCAGGTGCTCAGGCAGGTTATATAAGCTGCAGAGTTCACAGATCAGCCACTTGAGCTGCTGACGAAGCGAACTGTTGGGCTTCGAATCTTCCAGGCGTTCCAGGATCGATGTGAGATCAGGATCGTCAGAGTCCACGAACCATATCGGCGGCGAAGATGGGTAGGACTCGGTGATGGTGCAGTGCAGGGTGAGCGGCGGCGAGGGCGGGCTGCCCGCGGGCGCCGGCGGCACCAGGAACTGACACTGCAGCTCATCCAGCTGCCAGCTCACGATGCGCAGCCGCTCGTGGTCCTTGTCGAAGATGGACGCTAGGAACTCCAGCTCGGCCTTAAGCCCCGACGACATCCTTCCTCTCTGGTCCTCTGAGACGAGTGTGGAAGCGAAGCAGCCCCGCGAGACGCCTGCTGGGCTGCCACCGCCCCTGGGGCCGCCGGGCCGGGCTCCTGCGGCTCCGCCTCTGCCCGCCTCCGCGACCCGCAGAGCGTGGCCGCCGCAGTCATAAGTCTAAGCACTGTGTCGCACAATGATCTACAGGGCCTTTTCATCTTGCATAACGGAACCTTTTGTTCTTATTTTTTAAATTTTGTTTTGAAACATAGTCTCCAATAGTGGGGGCTAGTCTTGAACTCTGTGTAGCCAAAGATGGCCTTGAACGCCTGACCCTCCGGCCTCTACCTCCCTCCTCACCCAGTGCTGATTTCACAGTGCCGCCACACCCAGTTTATGGCCTACTGGGAATGGAAGCCAAGGCCACATGCGTTCTAGGCATGCAAGCTATGGCCCCAGGCTGCTTTTAAAAGAAATTTGAACTTCTGATCTTCTATCCTCACATCCTGGGTGGTAGGACTACAGGAATGCACCACCACAGCTAGTTGGTGTTGTGCTAAAGGCTAAAGATGGAATCCAGGAGCCAGGCAGTGGTGGTACATGCTGCCTTTAATCCCAGCACTTGGGAGGCAGAGGCAGGTAGATTTCTGAGTTCAAGGCCAGCCTGGCCTACAGAGTGAGCTCCTATACAGAGAAACCCTGTCTCGAAAAACAAAACAAACAAACAAACAAAAGAAAAAGGAAGCCAGGGCTTGGAGCATGCTAGGCAAGCATTCTACCACCTGAGCTCCATCCCCAGTTGGTTGTTTTCTCAATTCATTTCAACAGTCATTTTATTTGCTTCCATATTGTGGCTATCTTGAATACTGCTTCAGTGAGCATGGTTCACTGATTTCAGAGCTGAGAGATGGCTCAGCAAATAAGTATCACTCCATACTCAAGCATGAGGAGTTCAAATCTTCAGCACATGTATAACAAGCTTGGCCGAGCCTAATGCCTGCCTGGAATCCCAGTGCTGTATGAGAGGCAGACTAGGATGTTGTCTTGCACATACAAAACACATACACTGAGTCGGAGAGGCAGAGAGGAGAGAGTGTATGTGAGTGAGAGACAGAGACAGAGACACAGAAAGAGACAGAGAACTAGAAGAAAGAAAGGAGAGAGCTCTGAAGCAGGCCTGGTGGAATCATAAGGCTTTATGTAGTAAATAGATTTTTAAGGAAACTTCACAGCTAATTCCAGCCCAACAAGGGCACCAATTTCTCCACATCTTTGTTATCACTGGTCATTTTTTTTTTGCTTTTATTATTTACTTATTTATCTTTATCATGCCCCCTATGAGGTGTGACAAGATACCTCTTGGTAGCTTTCATCTGTTTGCTCATAGTTTATCACAAGAGTCCCAACACTTCCTGTCTTCTCATGAGAAATGCCTATCCAGTCCTTTGTCCACTTTAAAATCAGGGTTTGGTTTTCTTTTGCTATTGAGTTAATATTTAATGATGTTAATTTAAGATTTTTAATCTTAGCCGGGCATTGGTGGTGCATGCCTTTAATCTCAGCACTTGGGAGGCAGAGACAGGCAGATTTCTGAGTTCGAGGCCAGCCTGGTCCACAGAGTGAGTTCCAGGACAGCCAGAGTTATACAGAGAAACCCTGTCTCGAAAAAAAAAAATTTTTAATCTTTATTTTTCTTTTCTGTGTGTGGGTATTTTGCCTATATGTATGTATGTGTGTGCATCAAGTGAGTGTCATACATGTACGGGCCAGAAGAAACTCTCAAATCCCCTAGGACTGGGGTTACAGGCAGTTGTGAACTGCCATGTGGATGCTGGGAATTGAATCAGGCCCTCTTAACTGCTGAGCCATCTCTCTAGCCCAAGATATTAACCTTTTTGTTTGTTTGCTTGTTTTGTTTTGTTTTGTTTTGTTTGAGACAGGGTTTCTCTGTGTAGCCCTGGATGTCCTGGAACTCACTCTATAGACCAGGCTGGCCTCGAACTCAAAAAGATCTGCCTGCCTTTGCCTCCTGAATGCTTGGATTAAAGGCATGTGTCACCACTACTCGTCCAAGATATTAATGTAAAATCATTATGTGTTTATTTGGGGGAGGGTCATGTGGGGAGGTCAGAAGACAACTTGGTGGTATCTTTTTTCTCCTTATACTATGTTGGGGGGGCTCTGGGATCACACTCAGACTGTCAGGCCTGGTAGCAAATGCTTTTGCCCATTGAGCCATCTCGCCAGTCTGGAATATTAAAAGAATTTTTTTTTAATCAGCTGTAAAGTTTGAAGCATTTTTTCAAATTCTACTGGCTGCTTTTTCATACTGTTGACTATTCTGTCCAGGAGTTTCTTAGTCTGATGTAATTTTCCATGTCTGGTTTTGGCTTTGTTGTTTGTGTGTAAGAAATCATTTTGCTACGACTGATGTAAAGATTTTCCCCCCAATCTTCTATGAGTGTTTACTATTTTAGAACTATTGTTCATGGTTTTAACCAATTTGAGTTGACATTTATATATGATGTGAGAAAATGTCAAATTTATTCTTTTTGCCTTTTGCCCTAGTTACAATCTCTATGGCTACGATAAAATGCCATGACCAACCAGGACATCTGTGGACAGCCAGTTTTCTACACAGCATTTGATGAAGTAATTACCTTTTCCTAATCGTGAAATTTTGGTACCCTTATCAAGGATCACTTGACCATATATGCTCATACATATATCTATTTCTCTGTTCTTTCTGTTACATTCTGCATGTTTGTCTCTATGCCAATACCATACATTTCTGCTCAATGTGGCTTTGTAATAGATTTTGAAATAGACAAATATGAAGCATCTACAGGTGTTCTTGTTCACTGTTGTTCTTAGAGACCCTTTACAGTTACATAGTAAATTAATACTTTCCTTCTATCACTAGGGGGAAAAAGCCACTTGGATCTTTGTAGAGACTGTATTGAAGCTGAATTCTGCTTTGAGCAGTGTAGATAGAGTAGCAAGATTAAATCTCCCAGCCCATGCCTTCAGGAGGCCTTCCCATGTGATGTATTTTTGGTTGTTTGTTTGTTATTGTTTTTTTTTTCTGAGACAGGATTTCTTTGTGTAGCCTTGGCTGTCCTGGAACTTACTCTATAGACCAGGCTGGCCTCAAACTCAGAAATCCACCTGCCTCTGCCTCCCAAGTGCTGGGATTAAAGGTGTGCAACACCACTGCCTGGCCATGTGATGTATTTTTAATTCCTTTCAGCCATGTTGTATAGCTTTCAGTGTAGAAATCTCTTTTTGTCTTTATTAACTTAATCCTTACAGAGGTTATTCTTTTTGATGCTGGTGTAAATGAATAAACTGAACTTTTTGTTTGTTTTCTGCTCTTTGATTTGTGTGTGCATGTGGTGTTTGCAAGTGTACCTATGCGTTTACCTGTCAGTGCACATCAATGATGATGCCCTTCTCTACACATGCTGTGGGCTTGCTTTAGTTTGGTTTTGATTTGTTTTGTTTTGTTTGTTTTTTGAGACAGGGTTTCTCTCTGTAGCCCTGGAACTCATTAAGTAGACCTGCCTTGCCTCAGACTCACAGAGATCAGTCTGCCTCTGCCTCAGGGTCTCATAAGGAACCTGGATCACACCATTTTTTGCTAGACTGGCTGGGATACAGGAAAGTGGAGTCCACTTGTGTCTACAGTGACCTCTCTCAGCACTGAGGTTACAGACCTTCACTACTGTGAGCACTTTTTTACATGGTACTAGGGATGGACATATGGGGTCCTTATTTTTTGTTGTTGTTGTTGTTTTCTGAAGCGGTTTCTTTGTGTAGTCCTGGCTGTCCTGGAACTCACTCTGTAGACCAGGTTGGCCTCGAACTCAGAGATCCACCTGCCTCTGCCTCCCAAGTGCTGGGATTAAAGGCGTGCGCCACTACTGCCCGGCCGCAACTATTTTTCTATGCAGTGCAGACTGACACCAAAATCACAATTCTCAGTTTTCTGAGTGTTGGGGTTGCAGGAGTATGCACATGTCATCTCTGGTTTTTTAATGTTCACTGTATTCATTCATTCAACAGTATGCAGATACATGCATGTTTGCAAACTTGCAGGTTTTCTATGTCCAAAATCATATGATCTGTAGGCAGATGATCTAAATTTTTCCTTTCTGATTAGAATAGCATTTCTTTCATTCTCTTACTTAATCACTTTTACTGGGACTTTCAGTACTATGTGGTAGTGGTAAATGGTAAAAGTAGGTGTCTGTGCCTCGGTTTTGATCCTGTAGACTCTTAGCATTGTTACCTGGTTGCTTGGCACATGTGGCCTTTATTATGTTGGGTCCTTTTATTCTAGTCCTGGTTTGTGTTCTTCTGAATGTTTATTTCTATGAAATGATTTTCCTAACTGCTTAAAAGGATCATGCGATTCTCGTTCTTTGTAGCTTTTGGATGGTATATGGCACTGATGGATTTTCAGCTATGAAACCAGCCACTCTCTCATCCCATCAATAGATCTCACTGGTTCATGACAATCATTTTAGTGTGCTGCTAAATTATGTCATTAATAAGTTGTTGAGGGTATCTTCATGTATGTTTATCAAGAATATTGATAAAATAAATTTTATTAGTTTAATTTTAAAAAAGGAATATTGAGCTGGGGTTGGGAGGATGTCTCAGTGGCTAATAGCCCTTTCTGCTTGTCCAGATGACCCAGGTTCAGTTCCTAGCATCCACACTGTAGCTCACAACCAGCCATCTATAGCTCCAATTCCAGGGAGATCAAATACCCTTTTCTGGCCTCTGTAGGCACCAGGCATGCATTGTTGCACAGTCAAAACATCCATACACATAAAATAAAAATAAATGCCGGGTGTGGTAGCACACACCCAAAATCCTAGCACTCAGGAGACAGAGGCAGGCAAATCTCTATGATCCAGCCTGGTCTACGAAGCAAGTACAGGACAGCCAGGGTTCTGTTGCACAGAGAAACTCGTCTCAGAAACTAACTAACTAAATAAATAAATAAATATCTTTTTAGAAACCATTTTAAATAAGCACTGAGCTGCACCTCCATCCCCTGAGTCATTCACAGCTCTGGTGTGAAGACAGTGCTCACTTCCCAAAGTGAACTGAGAAGTAAGTAACCCTGCCTCTTCTGTGTACTGGAAAAATCTGGAAAGCCCGGCACTAATGTTTCTTTAAATGTTTAGGAGAATTCACCAATGAAGCCATCGCTCATGAAGTTTTCTCCTCCCCTTCTCCCCTTCCCCCCTCCTCCTTATCTTTATCCTCCTCTTACTCTTCCTTTCCTCTTCCCCTGCTCCTGCCCTCTTCCTCTTCCCCTCCCCTTCCTGCTCCTCTCCCTCCCTCTTTCCTTTTCTCCTCCCCTTCTCCCCCTTCCTCTTCTTCCTCTCCTTCCTCTGCCACTGTACTTCTCTAGGTGGGGCCCATGACTTTGCACAAGCTACCACTGAGAATACACGCTTGCTCCCCCCCACAGCTTTTCTCTGTTTGAGTTTTGATTGCTTATTCAGCCTCTCTGAGAGTTATGGGACTGCTCAGGTGTTTTATTTCTCCAACTCCAATCTAGTTGGTAGCTTATAACCCTCAAGGACTTTAACCATTTCTTGTAGCTCATCCAGTTGCTGTGACACTTACATGTTGTCTATGACCATCTTTCACACACTTACATGTTGTCTATGACTATCTTTCACTTCTGTTGTGTCAGTTGTCCTCTCTCTCCCTCCTTCCTTCCATCCCTCCCTTCCTCCCTCCTCCTCCTTCTTTTTTGGTGTGACTAAAAGTTTGTCAATTTTGCTAATCTTTTTAAGAAACGCAGTTACTAGTTTTATTGTTTTTAATTGTGTGTATTCACATGTGACTAAGAGTATGCGCACA
>NC_045030.1:7195661-7196741 GCF_008632895.1 Mastomys coucha | reverse complement strand
AGATACCTGTGTATATGAGCAAGTGGTGTGGAGTGTGCAGAAGAGGCCAGAGGCATCAGATTTCCTAGAACTGTAGTTACAGAAACTTTTAAACCATCCCACAAGGTTCTGGGATCTGTACCCCAGTCCTCTTGCAAAAGCAGTATGCATTCTTAACTGTAGGACCATCGTTCAGTCTCCAGCGTGCACTCTTAAACACTGAGCTTTCTCCAGCCCTGGTCTTATTGTTGTTACTTTGTTATCCTTTATTCAGTTGATTTCTGCTCCAATATCATTTTGTCTTTGTTTGGAAGCTTCTTTTTTTCCCCCCTAGTTTGTTGTTGTTTGAAACAGCATCTTTCTATGTAGTAAAAGCTAGCCTTGAATCTTACTACCTAATTATGGACATTTGCCTCCATACCCAACTTTTCCTCAAATTTATTTAAAAGTTTTTTTTAATTACATTTATCTTATGTAATGGGATATTTGTGACACGCTAAATGTATGGAAGTCACAAGACAAGCTTCAGGAATTAGTTATCGTTACCATATGGACCCCAGGGATCTAACCTGGGCCATCAGGTTTGGTGGTGAGATTACTTATGGTCCCATCTAGGTAGTTCTCTGGTTTCTTTGGCAGTAGAGTTGGATTGTTTGAGGTCTTCCCTTTCAAAACCTTTCATATTTTCAAATTGTTATATGCCTATGTGTGTGTCTCTGTGTGGGTATACACCCACACATGTAGTACCCGAAGAAGCTAGAAGAGTGTTGGATCCCCTAGAGCTAGAGGTACAGTTAGTTGCTGGCCTTGAACATGGACACTGATAATCAAACTGGAATCTTTCAGAAAGGTAGCAAACACTCTTAACTGCTGAGCTCTCTTTCCATTCCTGGAGTGGTGGTGCTGTTGGTGGGTCTTTCCCTTTTTAATGTATGGCTACATTATTAGTTATTACCATCGCTAACTGGCTAAATCATCCCATATATTTCAGTATATTGCTTTTCCCCTCCCTCTGCCCCTCCCTCTGCCCCTCCCTCCATCCGGGAAGGATTTCTGCCTTCTTCACTTGGTTGGACTTCTTTTGACACACAAGAGCTGTCC
>NC_045030.1:7191635-7195342 GCF_008632895.1 Mastomys coucha | reverse complement strand
GAAAGAAAGAAAGAAAAAAGAAAAGAAAAAGGAAAAGAAAATTTCATGTGTCCCATTGCTGTAGAGTGGAGCACTCTACCGTTATCTTGTTGGTAGCAATTTCCCCTTTTAAGTTACATGAATGTTAATTTTCTTTCTTTTTATTCCTTTGTATGCCATATGCTCACAGAGTCCAGATGTCATATCCCCTGCAGCTGGAATTACAGGCAGCTCACAGCTGCCCAAGGACATGGATGCTGGGAATCAAACTTAGGCCCTTTAGAGAGCCGTACAAATTCGTAAGCCTTGAGCCATATATGCAGCCTAGTTCCATGAGTCTGTGTGCCCTGTATATTTGGATATTTGATGCTGTCTGCATACATAACTAGGCTTGTTCTATCTTCTCAGTGAATTGTCCCTTCTGTCTCATGTTGATACCCTTTGTCCAGCCCAAGTATGGCTACACTGCTTTCTCTCCTATCCATTTACTTCCAGCCTTTGTGCTACCTTCTGGAGTAAGCCACAGGGCTCTGGCTCCCCCCACCCCCATCCTCAGCACCTGGTGTTTGTTCAGTTCTCTCCTTGCTCTAAGGCAGAGAACAAGGAAACTAGGTCCGTAAAAAGCAGAAATGTTGAGCTCAGTTCCCCTTTACCTACAGATTGAGAGCCTATACCCTGTCCACTCAGCTGCCCCCCAGGCACCAGACCTGTCCACACTCAGAGACTGACGCCACAGAAATCAGTCCCTCAGGCAGTCTCAAGAAACCCCACTGTTGACGTCTTAGCTGCATCTGCTTATCTGCCCTATCCCCAGGACAAGCCTCAGAGCATTGTGGGCTATCTTAGGGCAGGGTTCCCACAGAGCAACTGCACTCTGCCTAGCCCTTTCTCCTTCCAAGTGACCCGTGGCATTTGAAGCATGCTGAGTCTTGTCAGCACTCTTGAGACAGGCAAGACAGAAGCCAGTCCCTCAGGTGGCCCCTGACCTCAGAAAGTTAGAATGTTTGCTATCCAGTCCAGTCTGGCCCTGTCTCTCCCTTCCCCGGGAGCAGTCAGAGTACTGACAATACCTCCCTATCCCTAGGGTGGGCCTGTGCTGATGAGTTAGAGGTGCCAGCACTTCCCAACAAAGCTCTTGTCCCACTCTCCTGGGATGTGGGAGCCACCTGGCTGGCTTCTGCATTCCCACAAAAGGAACGGGCCCACACATTGATGTGGACACTGTGACCCCGTGGGAAGACAAAATGGTCTTCAGCTTCTTAATCCATCATGTTGCTGACATCACTATGACTCAGCGCTTTTAAAAAAGGTTTTCATGGATTATTTCTACAAAATAGTGGGTTTCATCAAGAGCAAGTATTCCTACTTTGTCTCTGTCCCCTCTGTATCTTCTTTTGGCCTCTTCCTCTCTCCCACCCATCCTGCCTGTGGCCTAGATACTCCCTGCTTTGTTGCATGTGTTGTTTTGTGATTTTAAATGTAGGATTCACATGAGACAAAGAACACCATAGTCCTTTTTCTAATTCTGACTCCTTTTGCTTAATATTATGGTCTCAGATGCATCCATTTTTCTGCAGATGACATCGTTTCATTCTTTATGCTGAATAAAACTCCATTGTAGGAGCTGGTGGGTGCTTTCAGTGGTTAGAGACACTTGCTGCTCTTTCAGAGGACATGGGTTTAGTTCCTACCACCCACCCACATGACAACTCAGAATTGTCTGTAACCTAAGGTATCAACAGACCTTTTCTGGCCTCTGTACATACATACACGGGGTAGAAAAAACACATATACGTATATAATAAAATCTTTGGAAGAAATTTAAAAAAAAAGACCTTTGTTGTGTATATGAACCATGTTTTTCTTTACACTTTCATCTGTCAGTAAGTACTAGGGCCGATCCCATGATTTGGCTATTGTGAATGACATCACAAAGAGCAAGGGTATGCAGAGACCTCTAGAGTAAGCGGCTTACATTGCTCTGAGTAAATTCCCAGAAGAGGCATAGGGGATCATATATTAGTTCTGTCTTTATTAATTTTTTGAGGTGCCTCCGTAGTGATTTCTACAGTGGCTGCACTAGTGTACACCCACACCAGCAGTGAATCAGGGTTCCTCCCCCTCCTCCTTCTTCAATACTCTTTCTTGTTTCACTTCTTGATGTCAAGTGGGGTGAGCTGGACTCCTAGCATTGTTTTATTCTGAGTTTCTTTTATTCATTTACAATTTAGGTTTGTTTTTTTTTTAAGCTGAGGTCTCCCTCTTTCTTCTAAGGCTGTGATCTGAGGCTGGCCTTACCCACCTTGCAACTCTACCTCTTTTATCTCACAGGCATTTCCTCCCGATAAGCCTCTTTCCTCCTGACTCTTAGCATCTACGGGGTCCTGGAGAACCTAATCAGCACCAAGCTGGGATCAAAGGCCTGGCTTTGTCTCTTAGTCTTACTTTTAGGCCAATGTTGACCATGTGAGAAACACTCTCCGGAAAACATCCAAATGGTTTCTCAACAACCCATCCTCCACCACCACCAAGTTCCTTGTGGCAAATTAGAGGCTGCCTTAAGAGACCTCTTCCTCCATCTTTCTGCATTTGCCAGGCTTCCTTGTGCTAAGGTGAATATAGAAGAAAATGCATTTTTATTCTCTCTCTCTCTTTTTTTTTTTTTTTTTTTGAGACAGGGTTTCTCTATGTAGCCCTGGCTGTCCTGGAACTCACTCTGTAGACCTGGCTGGCCTCGAACTCAGAAATCCACCTGCCTCTGCCTCCCAAGTGCTGGGATTAAAGGCGTGCACCACCACTGCCCTGGCCATTTTTCTTCTCTTGATATCTGTAGTGACTCAGGAACACTGGAAAGAATGTAAAATGGTAAGGTGGAGGGGAGGGAGAGGTGACTCAGTAGGTAAGATGTTTACTGTGCAAGTGTGACGACCTGGGTGCACCTCTAGCAGAGACATAAAAGACAAAAGTGGCGACAAGGGCCTGTAATCTCTCTGGGGAGGCTCAGATAGAAAAATGAGCTATGAATTGACAAATGTGGCAGGGATGGGAAGATCCTTGAGTCTTGCTGGCCAGGCAGTCTAGCCAAATCAGTGAGCCCCAAGGTCAGTGAGAGACTGACTGTTTCAAACAATAGTGTGGAGAACCATTGAAGGAGCTATCTCCACTTGACCTCTGTCCTTCATACACATGTGAGTATGCTCTTGCACACATACACTACACACACTGTGGTGGCCTGAGTAACAATCCCCGTCATAAGCTCATAGTCTGACTATTTAGTCACTAGTTGGTGGAACTAATTGGAAATGATTAGGAAGTACGACCTTGCTGGTATGTTCCTGAGATTGGGTTCTGAGATTTCAAAAGCCCATGCCTAGCTGGGAGTGGTGGTACATGCCTTTAATCCCTGCACCCAGGAGGCAAAGGCAGGTGTATCTCTGAGTTCCACATTAGCCTTATTTACATAGTGAGTTCCAGGACAGCTAGGGCTATGTGGCAAGATCCCTTCTCAAAACAGCAACAACAAAACAAAGCACAAAGCAAAACCCTTGCCATCCCAGTTAGCACTCTCTGCTTCAGGTGTGTAACTGTCCCAGCACCATGTCTGTCTGCCTGCTGCCATGCTCCCTACCATGATGATCATGGACTATAACTCTTTGAAACTATAAGCAAGTCACCAATTAAATGTTTCTTCTTATCAGTTGCCTTGGTCCTGGTGTCTGATCACAACA
>NC_045030.1:7186424-7191527 GCF_008632895.1 Mastomys coucha | reverse complement strand
AAAACAAAAAACAAACAAACCATCACCAACAACAAAAAGGTAACTAAAAGACACATACAGAGTCTAGGATGGACTTTGAAATTTTTTCCCTCAGTATCAACTAATTTTGTGTGTGTGTGTGTGTGTGTGTGTGTGTGTGTGTGTGTGTTGGGGATGGAACAGGCCCTGCACAGGATAAGTAAACTCAGTTGCCAGTTGCTGAGCTACATTCGCAGCTTCTATCAGCTAATGTTCAAACATGGACTCTGAGGGGCTGGGGGAGATGGCTCAGCAGGTAAGAGCACTTACTGCTCTTGCAGAAGACCCGAGTCCTGATCCCAGTACCCACCTGGCAGCTTACAAGCTATGTAATTCCATTTTCAGAGGATCTTACTCCCTCTTCTGGTCTCTAAGGACACTGCATGCAGGCAGTGTCCTTCCAGGCGCGCACATAGATAAAAAGAAAAGAAGGAAACTATTTTTTTAATGGACTGAGGGACACTAGGCAGAGAGCCATGTCCTTGGATAGCGAAGAAAAACAACATCACATTAGTTTTCAAGGCTTGACTGAGAAGTCTTTAATTGGATGAAGAGAGATTAGAGTTATCCTTCGTCACTGCCACCATCTGGAGGTAACACTAGAATGTTCATTACCACAGGGCCCTGTTAACATAAACACCCGAGCTTCTGAGGCCTGTGTGTGTGATAGGCTCACCAGAGGGAAACCCAACTCCCAGCAGCACCTGCCCATGAATGCTGAACCTTATTGCTCTGAAGTGGTACTTTAGGCATTGGTTCTGAGAATTGAAAATATGTCTTATCCTGAGAATGACTTGTAACCGTCTGATCTAACTCATGTTCAGAGTCTCAGTAAGGCTCAAAATGGCTTCGTTGGCAATGCCGCCCCAGAAGCAATATTACCGAAGGACCTTTATTTGTGGTTTCTCTAATGATCCTCCATCTGTCTCTAGATCTGTGGCTCTCACTACCTTACTGTATCCTTGTCTTTATTTTGGTCTCCTTAACCCTTGCCAGAGCAATTGCAAATTTCACGAGCCACGTATTTGTTTTTGCCATGCTGTGGATCAAATCCAAGGTCTTTTGCCAGAATCCTACCACTGAGCTATCCCTAGCCCCATGATCTACTTTAACGTGAGCTACACATTACCAAATGTTTGAGTGTTCACAATTTCCTTTTAGCCCTTTACTTAAAAACTTGCCAGGATGAGGTGACAAGATGTCTTAGCAAGTAAAAAGCTTGCCACCAATCCTGATGACCTGAGTTCGATCCTCAGAATCCAGGTAAAGGTGGAAGGAGAGAATTGACTCTGGCAATTTTGTCTGCTGGCCTGTATACATATGCTGTGATTTGTGCATCCCCATGCCCTCAAAACCAAAGTGAACCACCCCCCTAAATACATAAATAAGCAGAATAAATTAAAATAAAGACTCCTGGGTATGGTGGTGTACACTCGAAATCCCAGTACTCAGAAGAGGAGTCAGGGAGATCAGGAGCTCAAGACTACTCTTGGCTTCTGGGAGACCACCCTGGGCTACCTGAGATCTTGTCATAAAAAGGAAGCCAAAACCAACCAACCAACAAAAACAAACAAACAAAAAACTCCAATGGTCATGCAGTAAAATGGATTGTTTGTTGTAAAATCACACAAATCTTAGACTATATTTACTACCAGTACAATAAGGATACTGGACGTCACAGCATCACATCCACCCATGACCAACACCACTGACTTGTTCCTGTCACTGAAGTTTTAAGACTGTCATAGAACAAGAATCACACAGGGGTTCCCCTTCTTGCCCTCAGTGTAATGGTTTTGAGGTTCACATTTGAGTAAAACTCTGTCCTTGGAGGCCAGTGATGCTCCCCACTGACCTTTCCTCTCCTCCTCTCTTAGGCAATTTAAAAAATAATAATTGTCAAAAGCATTCCTTAGCCTGTGAGTCCTTCCAGAGCAGATTCTGGGTCTGATTTGGCTTGCCCACTTACTTAAGATGGCTCTTGCTCTGGGGTAAACACCTGAAATTGGAATTATTAAGGCATCTGCGTAAGTCAGAGGCAGCTGTGGCCTGGCTTTGTGTCCCTCCCAGCAGTGCCTGAAGGCTCCAGCAGCCTGTGGTTGAAAGCATCTGGTCTTGCCAGCAGCCCATAGCAATTCTAATGAGTGCATTTTATCATCCACTTCTCCATTGCGTCATGCAGGTGAGCGCCTTCACAGGTGCTGGGTCTGTATCTATCTACTGGGGTGAAGGTCCAGTTCTCTCTTCTAATTATTGTTTTTCACTTTTCACGGTAGAGTTTCAAGCATTCCTCCTATGTTCTAGAAAGGAATCCTTTATCAGATGTGGGCTTTGCAAATACCTTCCTCAGATTAAAACGTGCCCCCTTTAGCTTCTCTATAGGCCCTTTCATTGAGAAAAATAGATTTTTACAAATTGAAATTTGTATTTCTCCTTTCACGGGTTGTGCTTTTGATACCAACTCTACAAATTATTTCTATAGTGCTGAACTTGAAGATTTTCCCCTACCCCCTTTCCCTTGTAAATGTCCCATAGTTCTGTTTTATATTTAAATCTCTGTTCCTTCTGAGTTGATTTCTATGTGAGATGAGAAGTTTAAGTTGCTCCCCTCCTTCCCCTGATTTCTAAAGGCTCCAGCTTTCTGTTGAAAAGGCAATTTTTCCTCCACTGAATTGCTTTCACACCTTTGTAAAAAAAAAAAAATCAGTTGTCCACATTTCCACTGCTCTGTTTCTGGCTTCTCTATTTTGTTCCATTGGTTTCCGTGACTATTGGTCTATGTAGTTGCCTCTGCAAAATGCCAAACAATTCCCATAATTATAACTCCATAGTAAGCGTTCTGTGCTTGTGTGTGTATGGTGTATGTGTGCATATGTGTTTGTGTATGCACATGTGGTGTGTGTGTGCTATGTATGTATGTGTGTGTGCTATGTGTGTGTGAGGTGTGTGTATATGTATGTGTGGTGTGGTGTGTGTGTGGTGTGTGTATGTGTGTGGTATATGCATGTGTGTAGTGTGTGTATGTGTGTGTATGGTATGTGTTTATGTATGCGTGTGTGTGTATGTGTGTGGTGTGTGTGTGTGGTGTGTGTGGTGTGTGTGTGTGTGTATGCACGGTGTGTGTGTGTATGGGGTGTATTGTTGCGGGAATTAATAAAAAGTGAATCCACCGTCTGGCCTCACCACTAAGTTCCGGCAGGTTCTTGTTACTCTCTCTCAGCTATTTGCAACATCCTGCTCACATGCAGCGCCTTACACACCCCCACAATCATTCATCTAGCTAGTGCCTAATACCTGGTAGGTAATGCATGACTCTTAAGGCTTTAATATACAATCAGATTTATATAATAATAAGATCACAATTTACAAGATGCCAATACAATAATTTCAGAACCAAATAATAAAGACAATATTCTAACCCAATTAATCTATTTTGTAAAAACCTTTGCTTGGTTGTATAACCACAAGGAGTCTGACTCCTCATCATCCTCTGACTCCATGATGAAGCTCCTCCTCCTCCCTGACCTTTCTCCTCCTCCAACTCTCGCTCCACCTCTCTATTCCTATCCAATCACAGGCCTGTCACTGCCCTAATATGATTGGACAGAGAAAATGCTGCAGCAGTGTATGTCTGCGTGTATGTATATGTGTGTATAGGTGTGTATTGTGGTGTGTATGTATGTGTGTGTATGTGTGGTATGTATGTATGTGTATGTGTAGGTGTGTATGTATGGTGTGTATATGTGGTGTGTATGTACATGTGTATGTGTGTATGTAGACTAGAGGCCAACATGCAGTGTCACTCTCAGTCACCACCCCTCACAATTGGGACAGGGTACCTCACTGAACATGGGCTTCACTGATTTGGCTAGGCTAGCAGCTCAACAGGTTCCAGAGACCTGCTTGTCTCTTGCTTCCAAGTGATGGGATGACAGACACATGTTGCAGTAGCAACTGGCTTCTTAGGTAATGGCAGGCTTTGAACTCAGATCTTGGAGCTTGCAAGCACCTTACTGACTGAACTATTTCTCTAGCCCCTGATAAGTCTTAGAAATAGGAACTGAAGATGCCTCGGACTTTGTTCTTTAAATTGTTCACTTACGATAATGACTGCTTTTCCAGTTTAAAATTAACTTGTCTACAACACAATTCTAACAAGTTTGTGACATCTACAGGTCATTTGGAGGCAGTTGCTCCATTTCTATGTTGACTCTTCCAATTTATGTTTCCATTTCTTTACCTGTTTGTCCTATCTTCTCAGTTTCTAAATAGTTTTAGTGTTCAGAGCCTATAAAAGTGTTACTAGATTTTTATCTAGCAATTTCATTTTAGGGGTATGCAGATTTTGTTTTGTTTTGTTTTTGTTGTTGTTTTTGTTTTTCGAGACAGGGTTTCTCTGAGTAGCCCTGGCTGTCCTGGAACTCACTCTGTAGACCAGGCTGGCCTCAAACTCAGAAATCCTACTGCCTCTGCCTCCCAAGTGCTGGGATTAAAGGCGTGCACCACCACTGCCCGACTAAATAAATATTTTTTTAAAAATTACAAGAAAAGACAAAAAAGTCAAGTCGCAACTATATAAGAAGTCACCATGCAAGCTGTTACAAATACTGTTGGTTGGCCTTGACTGTGCATCTTGTGGCCTTACTGAATTCCCATATTCCAGTACTCTAGCATTTGTTTTTGTTTTAATTTTTGAAAGTTTCCTTTATTTTTATTTTACATAAATGGGTAATTTTTTTCTGCATGGAAGGAGAGAACTGACTCTATAAAGTTGTTCCCTGACTGCTCCACTCCACATATTAAATGGCACATATACAAACATATACACACTATCTGGTATGAGTACACACTTACACACACACACACATACACACACACACACACACACACAAACAAACATCATACACACAGAAACACACATGCTAAATTTACCCGTCCTAGATAAAATTGCCATGCACCAGCTGAATTCAGTACAAATCCTCTTGGAAGCACTGAACTTTAGGGATTAAGAAATCTGCTCAGCTGGGCGGTGGTGGCGCACGCCTTTAATCCCAGCACTTGGGAGGCAGAGGCAGGCGGATTTCT
>NC_045030.1:7184996-7186284 GCF_008632895.1 Mastomys coucha | reverse complement strand
TCAAATCATTGTGAGCAAGTCAAATCACTTATAAACAGAGGGGAAAAAACCAAATTTCTGGCTTCCAGTCTTTCTCCTTACCAGCATACAACATTCAAAGATGGAGCAACCATGCCTGTGGCACCTTCAGCACAGAGCGCAGCCAAGTACCTCATTGTTCCAAAATAGCCTTCATTGAAGACACAAGTGTCTGAAAAAAAAGTCAGTGGGTAAAAGCTTTTGCTGTCATGTAAGCCTGACAATCTGAGTTCAAATCCCTGGAGCCCAAGTAAAGGCCAGGAGTGAGAACTGGCCTAGCACTCTCACAGCAAGACAGGAGTAGAGAGAGGCAGGAGAATAGCTGTCCTCCCCATCAGAAATTCATGGAACAGCTAGCCCAGAGGGTGCAGGGCAGCAGCAATATGAGAGAGATGGTACCTCAAACAAAGGGTAAGGCAAGAATTCATACCCAAGTTGGGCCTCTGACTGCCACTGGAGCACTGTGGCATATGTGTAGCCTAATACACAGTACATTCATACATACAAATGAATTAATTGATCAAATAAAAAATGACTAGGACCTGGGGCTGGGGAGCTGGGTCAGTGGTTAAGAGTACTGGTTGTTAGCCGGCCAGTGGTGGCACATGCCTTTAATCCCAGCACTTGGGAGACAGAGGCAGGCAGATTTCTGAGTTCAAGGCCAGCCTGGTCTAGAGTGAGTTCCAGGACAGCCAGGGCTACACAGAGAAACCCTGTCTCAAAAACAGGGTTTCTTCCAGAGGCCCCAAGTTTAATTCCCAGCCCCCACATGGCAACTCACAAATTGTCTATAACTTCAGTCCTAGAGGATCAGACACCTCTTCTGACAACTGAGGGCACTATATGCACATGGTACCCAGACACACACAGACAAACACACATATACATAAAACAAAAATTAAAATTAAAATTAATAAAATGGCTATGAGGCCTGGAGAGATGGCTCAGAGGTTGAGATCACTGAGTGCTTTTTGAGAGGTCTTGAGTTCAATTCCTCGAAATCACATGGTGGCTTACAACCTTCTATAATGAGATCTGGTGCCCTCTTCTGGTATGAAGGCATATTTGCAGGCAGAACACTACATAATAAATCTTTTTAAAAATGGCTATGATTTCCAACATATAATAAGGACACATGCTCTACTATGTTCATAATAGACTTATTTATAATAGCCAGAAACTGGAAAAAACCCAGATGTCCTTCAACAGAGGAATGGAATCAGAAAATGTGGTACATCTACACAATGGAGTACTACTCAGCTATTAAAAA
>NC_045030.1:7184077-7184548 GCF_008632895.1 Mastomys coucha | reverse complement strand
CAGCAAGTGCTGGATGACAGAAGCCTGATATAGCTGTCTCCTGAGAGGCTCTGACAGTACCTGACTAAAACAGAAGTGGAGGCTCACAGCCATCCATTGGACTGAGTACAGGCTCCCCAATGAAGGAGCTAGAGAAAGGACTCAAGGAGCTGAAGGGTTTGCAGCCCCTTAGGACGAACAATATAAACTAACTAGTACCCCCAGAGCTCCCAGGGACTAAACCACCAACCAAAGAGTACGGCTCCAGCAGCATATGTATAGCAGAGGATGGCCAAGTCAGTCATCAATGGGAGGAGAGGCCCTTGGCACGGTGAAGGTTCTATGCCCCAGTGTAGGGGAATGCCAGGGCCAGGAAGCGGGAGAGGGTGGGTTGGTGAGCAGGGGGAGGGGGAGGTAACAAGGGATTGTTTTAGTTTTGGGGTTTTTTAATTTTTTTTTCTTTCTTATTTTATTTTTCTTTTCTTTTTTTTT
>NC_045030.1:7177468-7183876 GCF_008632895.1 Mastomys coucha | reverse complement strand
TGGCTATGATTGGTCAATGGTCTATTAAAGGCAGACTCTCATAGGCATGTTATATACACTGTGACAATAGAGAGAGAAATAGCGACGAACATGATGTAGCCAACTAAATCCTGACGACTCTGGGATGGAAACCCGTGGAGGCAGATGGAAGCATCCAGTATCCTCTGAGAATTATTTAAAATCTTTCAGTTAGGAATGGAGATAGAAGTATTTTTCTCTGAAGGAATTAATAACTGACTTTAAGACATTGTTATGTAGAGACACACTTTGTTCTTGTCAGAGTAGTTTAAAGCAAAATCCAGACCATGTTGTGGCATCCAAAAAATGCTTCCATAAGCATTTCTACCTAGTAAAGTCATGAAAGTTGCTCTAAATTCCATCTGTGCCCAACTTGTATCTTCAAAATGAATAACTGGGCTCTGTAGCTCTGTTGGTTGAGTGTTTGCCTAGCATGTGCAAGGTCTTGGGTTAAATCCCCAGTTCTAGAAACAAAAGTCTCTTTCTCCTTTTTTTTCCTTCTTTTCTTTTTTCCTTCTCTTTTTCTTTCTTTTTCATTTGTTGGGCTGGGACTCAAACTTAAGGCCCTATGCCTGCTAGGCAAGCATTTTGTCACTGAATTCCTTTCCCAGTACCAATAATTCCACAGTACTATCTCACTTTAATCTGTATCCAAAGGTCCTTAATGATAACAAAGATACACTTAAGACCTAAGCAAGTATCCTACATTCTACTTGGTTACCAGAGCTCGGAAGTTTGTGTTATTCACTAACAGCCTTATCTCCACTTTACTTCCGTACTATTGACTTATTGAAAATGCTGGCTGATCCTTGACACTGGCTGACTGCTTCTGCAGGCAGTCACACCACTCATTTGCTCTTTCCTCTTAGACACAGAAACTTATTGAAGTTTTGTTATAGGTGGGACTATTTAACAGGCACTGTTATGTACTTTGGGTCACACCACAGCAAGAGATGGATAGTGTGTGTCATCTCACCTATACAAAGGCTGAAATCCTACAGGTAGCATGAGCCTAGTTCATCTACTAGAAAGTTTCTAGGCCTGATTTTACTTAATGCTTTCTTCATTAAGGTTTTTTGAGACAGGGTTTCTCAGTGTAGCCCTGGCTGTCCTAGAACTCACTCTGTAGACCAGGATGGCCTTGAACTCAGAAATCCGCCTGCCTCTGCCTCCCAAGTGCTGGGATCAAAGGCATGCACCACCACTGCCCAGCTGTCTTTTGTTTTCTTATATATTTATTTTTATGTGCATTGGTCTTTTGCCTGCCTGTATCTATGTGAAAGTATTGGATCCCCTGGAATTGGAGTTACAGATAAATGTGAGCCGCCATATGGGTGCTGGGAATTAAACTGGAGTCCTCTGGAAGAGCAGCCACTGCTCTTAACTGCCAAGCTGTCTCTGCAGCTCCGCATGTTTGGTTTTCATAAAGGGTCTTGCACAGACTTTTCTATGTAGCCCAGGCTGGCCTAGAATTCACGATCCTACTGTCTCTGCCTCCTGAGTGCTAGGATTGGAGGTGCTTGCTAGCATAAGAATGTCCCCGGGTTCATTTATTCTGCATGCACATGAATTATTGACAAATGAAACAATACAAGGCCTGGCATTTGCTGTGAAATGGTGAATAAGTGAGACTGTGGGATTGGCTCCGGGATAAGAACTGGTGACTCTATACACTGGCTCTTAAAACTCATTATATGATTCCTTTTGTTGTTATATTGCTTTTTAAAAAAAAATTATGTGGGGCTGGAGACATGGCTCAGAGGTTAAGAGCACTGACTACTCTTCCAAAGGTCCTGAGTTCAAATCCCAGCAACGGCATGGTGGCTCACAACCATCCGTAATGAGATCTGACGCCCTCTTCTGGTGTGTCTGAAGACAGCTACAGTGTACTTACATACATAAATAAATAAAACATTTATTTATGTATGTAACATTTATATGTTTATGTTTGTGTCTCTGTGAGAGTATGTGCACTTGAATCCAGGTCCTCTCCGAGGCTGCGGTCCTCAGATGACAAAAAAGTATTATGTAGCTGGGCCGTGGTGGCACACGCCTTTAATCCCAGCACTTGGGAGGCAGAGGCAGGTGGATCTCTGAGTTCGAGGCCAGTCTGGTCTACAGAGTGAGTTCCAGGACAGCCAGGGCTATACAGAGAAACGCTGTCTCGAAAAACCAAAAAAAAAAAAAAAAAAAAGCAGTATGTGCTTTCAACCACAGACAGAGCCATCTCTTCAGTCCGCTTGTTTTGTTTTTCTGAGCCTGTCTCATTTAGCCCGGGCATCTGGAACTCATTATGTAGCTGAGGATGGCCTTGAACATCTGTCTGATCCAGGTATGTGCTACCATGCCGGGTTTGCCACCCACCCCCCTCTGCGTCCTGGTGTTTGAAAAGCTTTGTTTGAAGCTTTTCTGAAGTGGGAGGGGTGTTAGATGTTTTCCTTTTGTCTTCTAAATCTACTTTCTGCCCTTCCCCACATGCCCTGTACCAGCGAGGCTGGCCCCTATGAACAGAATCAGTGGGCTCTATTGGGTTTGGGAACTGAATGGAAACAAGGAGTCTGAGGCCCAGCACTGTAGCTTCCCAAGGCCTCTAGCTGAGAGTCTGGGGAAACCGCCCGCCCGCCTGAGGCGGCCAACCAAGACCTCAGCTCCACCACCACCTTTCCCATCGCTGCTACAGCCCTTTGCCACACCGGACTCCCCTAGCTGAGTGACTTCCCTATATCCTGCCACACTTTCATTAAATTCTTAAATTACCCAGGTGGAGTGTGCCATCTGTTTCTTGCTGGGTCCTGTCTGCTACCAGAAGGCGATTAACAGCAAAAAGACTAGATCAAGGCCAAAAGCCGGGGAAGAGGCAGGGGGAGGAGGAATTGAAGAGAGAAGAATGACCACGGGGAACAGAGGTGATAAGCGAAGTATGTGATGGGGGCCGGTGTCTCAAACATCAAAAATCGGGGACTGGTCTCAAACTGCCCTAGTGGACAGAATAAACAGCTCTGTTAGCACTGATGCATCCCTTGGGAATCCCAGGCCTGTTGGAGGGGGCGCAGACCTGCAAGACAGGTTCGGCTGGGTTCTTTGAACGCTGGCTTTCCCAGATGCTTGAGGCCTGGCAGTTAGCCAGTGCCTCAGAATCTTCCCTCCTGGGAGTGACTCTCAGCTTCCATCAGGGGGCCTGGGGGCGCAGCAGGAGAGCCTTGGCGACCTCTGGGAAAAAAAGCAGCTCCTAAATCCTGCCCAGAGAGCTGAGGTGGGAAAGGTAAAGGGCGACTCCTCTAGAAGCTAGTGACGCTGCTGCAAAATCCGCAGACAGCTGGGGTGGGAGGAGCTTGGGCTGCAGGCTTGGTACTGCAGTTAATACTGGGAAGAGGTGGTGCTAGAACGATCTCTTGGCTTCTGAACTCTACTGCTCCAAAGCAGTAAATGTTTTCATTTAAAACACATTCATTGGAGGCTGGAGAGATGGCTCAGCAGTTCAGAGTGTGTCCTGTTCTGGCAGAGGATCTGAGTTCAGTTCCAAACACCCAGATCGGGTTGCTCACAAGTGCCTCTAACTCCAGCTCCAGGGAGATTTGATGCTGCTGGCCTCTGTGACTACGCACAAACACACATACACATGGTTTTAAAAACCCTTAGAAATAAATACATGTACATAATATTTTACATAATTGTTAGTTCAACGGGATTCAAAAACAAAATATATAGGGGAGGAAGCCTCAGCGCAGTTAACGGAGCACTTACTTAGCAGCCCAAAGCACAGACCCAATGGGACTCAGGCCTGTAGTCCTAAGACACGGAGGATCATGAGTTCAAGGTCATCTTCAACTACATAGTTTGAGGCTGGCCTGGAATACAGGAGACTGTAGCCCCAAAATAAAAGTAAAATAAACTAAAAATGTATCCACAAACACTAGTGAGAGGCTTTGTCCCTCTTCTTCTCTAGACCCTATTCTCTCCAGGTAGGCAGCCATTGTAGGCCTTCCAGGAGGGTTAATGCGAGAATGAGCAAAAGCAAGCCTGGACCCTTGTTCCTCTCCTTTGAACAATGTGGGTAGTTTGTTTTTCCTTAAACATGTATTGAAATCTTTCCAAATTGATTCATATAGAACTCCTTCATTGATGTCCTCAGTAGTATTCAGTTGTACAGCAATGTACTGAGGCATCTCTACAGACAGGCATTTAGATTCTTTTCTGTTACTGGCGATGCATACCTGTTGATTGACCAAACAGCTGCACAGTCGTGTATAATGTTGTACCCAGTACAGACCACCTCCCATGTCTACTAATGTAGACATTATGTACTGGGTGGAGTCAGTTCCTAGAAATGAAATAACCGAATCAAAGAGCATATACTAAAGCCAGCCACATGGCTTGGTGGGTAAAGTCACCTGGGCCAAGCCTAGGGACCCGAGTTCAGTCTCCAGGATCCACATGGCAGAAGGAGAGATCATGCGCTGGTTAATTTTTCTGTCAGCTTGAGACAAGCTAGGGTCAACTGAGAAAATGCCTCCATTAAAATGTCCTATAGGCAAGCCTGTGGGGGCATTTTCTTGGTTAATGATTATGTGGGAGAGCCCAGCCCACTATGGGTGGTGCCACCCCTGGGCAGATGGTCCTAGGTTGTATGAGAGGGCAAGCTGAGCAGCCAGGAAAGCAAGCCAAGTAGGCAGCGCTCCTCCATGGTTTTTGCTTAAGTTCCTACTTTGAATTCCTGCCCTGACTTCCTTCAGTGACTGACTGAAATAACAGTGTAAGCTGAAATAAAGCGAGCTTTCTCTCCATCTTTCTTTGGGTTATGGTGTTTATCACATCAATAAAAGTAAACCAAAAGTTGTCTTATGAAATCACATGTGGAAGCAGAATAGTAGGCTTGTACACACACATACAATACAATGTACAATATTGTACATACAATAAATAAATAGATAAATAGAATGTAATTTTTAAAAATATTATAAATTCTTGTTATTTTGATAGATATTGCTAAATTAACTTGAGTTTATTTCCTTTTGAGATATACAAAGTCTCACTATACAGTCTACTTTGACCTCTTCAATTCGCCTGCCTCAGCCTCCCAGATGCTGGAATTGCAAGTGTATGTCAGCACTTGGCTTACTAAATGGACTTCTGTGGAGGTTGGACCAATCTATACTCCATCCTGTCAACGTCTTAAAGTGACCAAAGCTAGTTAAAGACAGTTTCACAATGGGTAGGATTTGGGATATCCTCCTCCAAGGTTGCTCCAAATGAGATTCCTACCCTCTGGGATCCATGTACCCAAGGGACTACTTCCATCGTTTGTTTGTTTGTTTGTTTGTTTCTTTCTTTCTTTCTTTCTTTCTTTCTCTTTTGTCCTTTCTTTCTTTCTTTCTTTCTTTCTTTCTTTCTTTCTTTCTTTCTTTCTTCCTTTCTTAAATCTGAATCTTCTTAGACCTAGGTTAGCCTTTCTATATTAGTTTTCTTGTGTATGGATGTGAGTGGGTATAGGTGTGCCTGTACATACATGTGGGGGCCAGAGGTCAGTGTTGGGTGTCTTTCTCAATCACTCTCCACCTTAGCTTTTGAGACAAAGTCTCTCACTAAACTTGACCGAATGGCTGGACTGGCTTGCTAGCAAGACCCAGGAATCCTTGTCCCCAACACTGGAGCTGGATGCCAGGGACAGGATCCAAACTCAGGTCCTCATACTTGAATAGCTTTACCCACCAATCCATCTCCTCAGCCCTCTATGTTAGTTGTCTATTGATGTATAATAAATTACCAAGTTAGTAGCTCAGACTAGTGTAAGTGTATTGCCTCACAGTTCTGTGGGTACAAGTTAGCTGAGTCTTCTGCTCAGTCTTGCCAGAGTGAAACCAAAGTCTCAGCCATTAGCATAGGCTGTGTTCTCACCCGAGCCCCAGGAACCACTAGGAAAGCCTTATAAGCTGCTGTGCTGGTAAGATTCATTTCCTTGTAGATGTAGAATTTGGGTTAAGAGGATGGTTCATTGATTAAAGTGCTTGCCACATGATGATCAGAATTTGAATCCCAGTGCCCATGTAAATGCTGGGTCGGTGCAGTAACCTAACTGTAATCCCATTTGCAATAAAACAGAGATAGAGGATCTCTGGAGCAAGCTGGCTAGCTAAATTAGCCAACTACATGAGCACTAGGTTCAAGTGAGAGACCCTGTCTCAATAGGGTGTGGAATCACTAAGAAAGACACAGGCTTCAACACAGGCATGTACACCTACACATGTGCGAGTTTGCACAAATACATGCAGCACACACACATGCATGAATCTTTGAGATTGAAACCCCATTTTTTTTGTTTGTGGGGACTAATAGCATCTAAGGCTCCCCTGAGGCCCTAGTCTCACGTTCCTCTCCTTACTTGGCATCAGT
>NC_045030.1:7172105-7177458 GCF_008632895.1 Mastomys coucha | reverse complement strand
AGGGCCCTCTTAAAATTTGCTTATCGTTCCTTAATTTACTTCCAAGGCCCTCTTTTCTCAGTCACCAGCTGGAAGCCCAGCTCCTACTGACCTGGTTCAGACTCTCCCCCATTTGCTCTGAATGTAGAACATGTCCCCATTTCTTGGTTACTGGCTACATAGCCATATTCTTCTAAAAAAAAAAAAAAACAGTTTTACCAGTGGGCTATTAGCCACTTAACTTGGACAGTGGGTGTCCCGGTCTCAACCAACCCACAAAGCTTGGTTGAACCTTTCTGGGGTAGTAGCTAGAACCTCTACACTGGATGGCATGGGACAAAAGTGAATTCCTGCCTACCAACCACACTAATGACTTCCCACTCTCCCTCATCTGCCCCCGAACATTCCATCTTGGAGGGGTCGGGTGAGTTGTCCACACAAACTTCAAAATGTATTTCCCTTGGGCCTTTTGGTCCCCACACAGCGGTCCACTTTAGAATCTGAATGACAAAATTATTAATCCAGTTCTTTCACATCTTAAGATATATTTCCTGGTTGGAGAATATGGTTCAGTGTTAGAGGGCTTATGTAGCAAGTGTGAGGCCTTAGGTTCAATCCCTAGCAATACACACACACACACACACACACACACACACACACACACACACATTCGTGCGTACATGGAGAGGCATTTCCTATTGGTCTCTAGTCTCTGGTTAAGCTTCTCTCCACCCTTACACCTGGAACTTTGTCTTCTTTTCCAACCTGCCCCCTACAGGAGCTCCACAACAGTATGTCCACATAAAATGTTTCTGACCAGATAAAACTTGTCTTCAATTTTGCAACCCTATCTTCAATGTTAGGGATATTTTGTGGGTCATGTGGAGATCATTATCCTGTAAACATATCTGAGATCAAGGCTGTTTTCTCTAAGAATATGAAGCTATCCCAAAAATTCGCCTAGATGGTCCTGACATCTTTTCATCTCACATTCCTCTCGGGTACAGATTAAAACTGTGTTAATCTTTTAGATGCATGATATTACAGTTAAGCTACATGATTACACAATCAGCTCACCAAATAACATTTTTGGACTCCTTTATGCCTAGGTCTAGAAAGCAAACTCCTTGCTGCAATTTTTTTTTTTTTTTTTTGCATTTCTGGTGTGTGTGTGTTTGTGTGTGTGTGTGCACGTACATGCACTTGCGAGAGCATACATATGCATGCTTTTTTTGTAGATGTGGAGTACCTCCACCCCTCACCTACCCCTATGATGTTGGGAATTATACTCCATTGCTCTTCTACCTTATTCACTGACACATGGGCTTTCTGTGAAACCCAGGGCTCAACTAATATGGCTAGTCTCTTGCTCTCTCTACACCTTCTGCCACTGGATGTACAGGCGGGCTGCCAAATCCACCTGGCATTTACATGGATTCTGGGAGTCCAAATCCAGTTCTCATATTTGCCTGTTAAGTGCCTTAACCACTGAGCCATCTCCTCAGCCAATGATTGCAATTTTATACAAGATTCTGGGGGAAGACTGTTCTTTAAGTCAGTCACATGTAAATATTAACATCTCTTTATAGCAGGTACCAAGACTGACTTTAGAGAAAATAGCAAAGAATGCTTGTACATCCTTCTTCTGACTTGAAATCACCCCAAAGAAAACATTTCTTCATATTCTCATAGGCTTTGGGGTCTTTAGAAGACATTTTACTTCTCCTCTCTCTTTAAAAATAAAAACAAACAAACAACATTTTATTTTGAGCCAGGCATAGTGGCACACCCTTTTAATCCCAGCACTTGGGAGGAAGAAGCAGCACATCTTTTGCATTTGAGGCAAATTCCAGAGCAAGTTCCAGGACAGCCAAGGGAAACCCTGTCTCAAATGCCTCCTACCCCTGCCCTGATTTCCCCTCCCTACCCCCCCAACCGCAATCCCAGTACTTGGGAGGAGGCAGGGGGCAGATCTTTGTGAATTTGAAGTCAGCATGGTCTGCACAGCAAGCTCCAAGCCATTTGGTGCTACACATGAGATCCTGTCTCCAAACAAACAAACCCCAACGTTTTACATTCAGATAATTCTAGCTTTCCTTGTAGGTGTAAGAAAAAGTACCAGGAGCCCCAAGGATCCTTTCCATGTGGCAAGACCTTTCCTACAATGCTATAAGTAGGCCATCATGCCAAGTATCTAGAGTTGCTATTTTCTTTTTTATTAATTCTGATCTTGTTTTGTTTTTGTTTTTACTTTTAACTGTCATACTGGTTTCCATAGCGACTGTGCCATTTTTGCATTTCCACAAAAATGCAGAGGATTCTAATCTTTGCCAAGACTTTTTTTTTAAAGAGGGTATAGAAATGTGCTGTTTTATTACAGAGAGTCTCATAAAATGAAAATATCTCAAAAAGGAAGCTAGGCAAACAACCTCCACCTGCAGAATTGGGGGGAAGACAGGGCAATGTAAATTTTTCTGCTTGCCCAAGACGGATGGGAAGGTATAAACAGAACCAATCTAAAAATGGCTGATATTACCCAAGCCTGAAAAGGGGTCCCAGAAGACCCAGTGACCCCTTCTAAAAAGCTTAATAAGGGCACTTGGCAGTTCAGGATTTTGTCTTCTGGTTCAAAACTAAGACCTGGGGCAGAATGGACAATGTAGCTCTGGGAAGAGGTCTCCCAAGACCACTGCCCTGGGCCCTGGCCCTGGTTCCTATCTAGTCCCTGGGGATGTTATATTTAATATATTTATATAAATACCCAGAGGAATAGAAAATATAAAATTTGAGAAATTGAGGGAAAGTGAGAATTTGGGGAGAAGATGGAGTTGTAGACCTTGCTCAGGCCAACTTGACCTCTTCTTTGACCCCTTTGGCTTCTGGCTTCTCCTCCTTGGTTTTCTCCCCTTCTGTGACTTCTTTTTTCTCTTTCGGATTTTTCTCTTTCTCATTCTCTGTTTTGACTCTTTTCGCTTTTTGAACTTAAAAGAGTTCTTGTGACCACCTTCTCCCTCCTCATCTGAATCCAAGAATTCTTCCTCACAGGCAATGCATCTATCAGAGGAGCAGATGGAAATTCATTTGTCAGGGTCTTCCTAATCCTTATTACCACTCTCTTCTGAGATGGCATCCTTAGGTATGGACATTTGGATCCCAGGGGCATAGGGCAGCATTCTCAAGTTCTCAAAGAGCTGCTGCTTGATCTTTTCCAGGTAGGTATTCATTAGTGTTCTGGTTAGTCATATTGGAAGGGCTGATGTGAACCTTGAAACCCTGGTCCAAAGTATTCAATTCAGTTGTCATTGTATGGCAGCTCATTAGGGATCTCTGTGTCCAAGGCCACAGCTGTTTCATAAGCCCAGCACAGAGCAACATTATGGATGGTGTAGCCGTCTCCTCCCAGCATTAGCATAGGCAAATTGAAACTCTTCATGAACTCCACACACTTGGCATGCCCTTTGATGGTCAGATTAAAGCAACCTAACCGATCCCCAGACAAGGAATCTGAGCCACACTGTAAGACCACTGCACTAGGCTAGAACATCTCCATTGCTTTGGACATGACTGGCTTGAAGATGGCTTCATTGGACTCATCATCAATGCCGTCTCTCAGTGGGTAGTTAACGGTGTAGTACTTACCTTTTCCAGGCCCAATATCCTGTAGGTCCCCAGTTCCTGGGAAGTACTCTCCATATTTATGAAAGGAAGCAGCCGTGACCCACTCTGTAGTATAGAAGGTCTCTTCCATGCCATTGCCATGGTAAATACCAATATACAGCACCCTCTGGTGATACTTTAGAAATTCCAGGATGGCCAAGATGATATCATTGACGTAACAGAAGCCAGATGCTTCAGACTTCTTTGCATGGTTCCCAGCCCAGTTCCCAGCGATGTCCATCTGCTGCTTGTTAAGTTTCACAGCACTTGCAACAGAGTCACCATTGGACAGCTGACAGAACTCGAACAAGCCATCAAATACTGGACAGTCCTCACCAATGTTGAATCTCTGCATCTGCTTGCTGCATTCAGACACATTCTCTGGGCAAGTAGAATGCAAGAATTTAATGTAGTCATCACTGTGGTACTTGGTCATCTCCTTAGCACTGGCTTTGTGAGGACGATAGATTTCCATGTTTCGGCAGAGACCACAGCTGGGCAGCAAATTGTAAGTCACGCAGATTTGCTGATGCTTCACTGGGTGCCCTTGTCCATAACAGCAATTTCCAATGTCCCTGTTGGAGTAGTAACAGATTCTCCTCTTGGTGCCCTGAGTCTGTACCATCTTGCTCGCCACCCAGTCATCCTGTCTGTCTGCCAACTCTTCTTTGTACATAGTAGCCATCCTAATAGATGTGAGGTGGTATCTCAGTGACTTGTACATATGCATGCAAGTATGTGGATATGTATGTGTACATGTACTAACTCGGCATCATGGACACCAGAAGCTGACATCAGGATCCCTTTCCTCTGTCTTCTAACTTTGTCTTTCCTTAAAGATATAGTCTCTCATTGAACTTAGTCATTTAGACTAGAGAGATATTCAAATTAGCTATTTTGTTTTTAATAATTTATTTTTAGTTTATGTGCATTGGTATTTTGCCTGTTGGCCAATGAGGCCTTAGGATCCTGTTGTCTCCATATCCCTATCACTGGAATTACAGATGTTGACAGTGGTGCAAAGTTCTCACACATGTTCTGGGGATCCACACTCAGTCCTCTTGCTTTTACACTGGGCATTTTGTCAACTGAATCACTTCCCCAGCCCAGAGTTTAGGTTTTTTTTTTTTCTTGGTTTTTCAAGACAGGGTTTCTCTGTGTAACCCTGGCTGTCCTGGAACTCACTCTGTAGACCAGGCTGGCCTGGAACTCAGAAATCCGCCTGCCTCTGCCTCCCACGTGCTGGGATTAAAGGCGTGTGTCACCACTGCCTGGCTGCTCTCATCTTTATTACTTTCTTTCTTCTGCTTGCTTTTGGTTTATCTTCCCTTTTCCTCTGGATTCTTGAGGCACATTCTGCTATTGTCAGGTACAGTATTCCATAAATGTTGATTGGATTCTTCTAGTGAATGACGCTCTTCTGAGTTTCTCTGTAGTCTTGCTGATTTTCTGTTAAGTTAATGTTGACATTTCAAATTTCTCCTTTCAGTTCCAGTGGGTTTCGATTTCATGGTTTTGATGCTCTGTTGGCTAGTGTGCATACATTTACAAGTGCCATGTCCATTTGCTGTCTCAATGTTTTTATTATTATACAAGTCTCTCTTTGATGCAGATTTTCCTTTCTCTGCACTCTATCTTATCTCATACAACCAGTTATCGTTTCTTTTCTTTCCTTTTCTTTCTTTCTTTCTTTTTTTTTTGGTTTTTCGAGACAGGA
>NC_045030.1:7167248-7171479 GCF_008632895.1 Mastomys coucha | reverse complement strand
CATTTCTTATAATTCTATATTGGTTTACTTATAGTACTTTTTCATGTATATATTTCTTTGTATTTTCTTTCTTATTGGTTTCTCCAGGAATTGCATTATATTGCTACATTTTATTTATGTATTTGGGGGTGGACATGTATGCCTTCATTTTTTACCATGTGAGTGGAGGGTGATTCTTTTTCTCCACCATATTGATCCTAGGGATCAAACTCAGGCAATAAGACTTAGTAACAAGCCAAGCAGTGGTGGCACACGCCTCTAATCTCAGCACTTGGGCGGCAGAGGCAGGCAGATTTCTGGGTTCGAGGCCAGCCTGGTCTACAGAGTGAGTTCCAGGACAGCCAAGGCTACACAGAGAAACCTTGTCTTGAAAAAAAAGAGAGAGAGACTTAGTAACAAGTATCTACATCATCCTGGCCCAGAATTATATCACATACACAGAATTACATCATCATAATCATCTCTTCACTATTTTGAATGACAGGAAGAAATTTTATGCCTTTTTATAATACTCACTCTCCCTCATATGTAATTAAATTCTCTGGGCTATTTCCTCCATTCATCATTTTCCCTTCTGTAGTCTCTTTTCCTTCCATCTGTTCCAAGAGTTCTTTTCTTATCCCTTCTGTTGCATGGCCTCCCTCTGCCCTTTATTTAGGAAGCTTGCTGGAAACGGTTTCTCTGTTTTCTGGCATCTGAGAGTGTCAGCATTTCCTCTTCTTTCTAATGGATATTTTCACTGCATACAGAAGTCTAGATTGACAGTTCTTTCATACCTTGAAAAGCACAGGTCCTGCCTCTTTCTAGTCTGTTCCCTGAGCAATTTTTCAGCAAATGCAGCAGCTTCTCTGCAGTCCTGTCGTGTTACTCCTTCCTGCCTTCAAGATGTTTTCCCACTGTCCTTCATTTTCAAAGGTTGCTCATATGTATGGTTTCATTTCATCCTTTCGGGGTTTATCCTGTTTCCCGTTCACTCACTCTGTTAGGGCAATTGACAATTTCTTTGCCAAATGTGGACACTTTCAGCCATGACTTTTTCAGATTCTACTTTGGTCTTACAGTTATCTTTGGGGACACCAGAGATATCAACACTAGAGTTTCTGTTAGCGTCCTCATCTATTTTTGTGTTTTCTCAGACCACTTTTCTTCTGTTTTGGGGGTGGGTAGTTTTCTCTTTTCTTATTCATTAGTTCTTTCTGTCTCCTCCACTCTGTTACTGAGCCTATCCAGTGAGTTTTAGATTTGGGACCCCTCCATCTAAACTTTTTATCTGTTTCTTTATAGCTTTTATATTTGTTGACACACTTTATTTTATTTATTTATCCTAATTTTTGGAGTGTTTTGCCTACATGTATGTCTGCATACCAGGTACAGGTCTATTGCCCTCTAAGGACAGAAGGTGGTATCCGATCCCTTGGAACCAAAGTTATCAGATGATTGTAAGCTGCCATGTAGGTGCTGGGAATCCAAGCCAGGTCCTCTTGAAAAGAATTCAGTGCTTGTAACCGCTGAGTCATCTCTCCCTCTCTTATATTTTATTTTTTAAGTCAAACATTTTTGTTGAAAATAGTTCTTTAAATTTAATATATCCTGATTACAGTTTCCCATCCAGTTTCTCCTCACCTCACCTACCATCCAGATCTACGCCATTTCTGTCTCATTATAAACTAAGCAGACTCCTAATGGATAATAATATAATAAAAAATAAGATAAAACAAAAACAAACATCAGCATAGGAGAAAACATACAGAAGGAAAAGAGCCTAGGAGAAGGCACAAGGAACAGATGTAACTGCAGCCACCCACTTGTTCATTCATTCAGGAATCCCATTAAAAAAGAAAACCAGAAGCCATAATATATATGCAAACAAATTGTAGGAGAGACAGAGACAGAGAGAGAGAGAGAGAGAGAGAGAGAGAGAGAATTTCAAAAAGAAAGACAAGGACCCTCCAACGATGCCACTGAGTTCATTTTCTGCTGGCATCTACTGCTGGGCATGCAGTTCATCTTTAAGAGTAGTTTGTTTTCCCAGTAAACCTCCCTTGAAGGAAACTAAATTTTTATTTGCAAGTGGTTATCAATGGGTGATAGCTTCTGTCTTAGGAATGGGAGCAGGTTTTTTTTTTTTTTCAGCTCTAGTATTCCATCTGGTGCAGACCTGTGCAGGCCCTGTGTGTGCTGTCTCAGTCTCTGTGAGATCATAGGAACTTTGGTCCTGTTGATTTACACAGCCTTGTTTCTTTGGTGTCTTCCATTTCTCTGGCCCTTACACCCTTCCCATCCTCCTCTTGTACATGGTTCTCTGAGCCCTGAGGGGAAGGATTTGATGGAAGAATCCAGTTTAGGGCAGAGTGTTTCATGGTCTCTCACTGTATGTAATGTCTGGCTGTGGGTCTCTGTATCTGTTCCCATCTGCTACAGGGATTAGGTTCTCTGATGATGGCTGAGCAAGGCACTGATCTATGAGTATAGCAGAATGAGTATGTCATTGTCATTTTATTGCTATGTTCCTTTAGTAGAACAGAAGTATTTAGTTCTCGCCTAGGTCCCTGGGCTATCTAGTATTAGGTTTTTGTCTACTCAAACAATGTCAGGTATGGATTTCATCTTATGGAGTGGGCCTTAGGTCAAAGCAGATAGTGGTTGGTTGCTCCCACAAACTTTGAGCCACTGTTGCACTAGCATATCTTGTAGGCAGGGCACCATTGTATATAAAGGGCTGTGGCTGGGTTGGTATTTACATTTCTCCTTTGGTAGCAGGCAGAGTACCAAGAACACTAGAATGTAGGAGTGAGGCTCTAGGTAGGCACCAGCTGAACTTATCTGTGTTTATTGAATTGTTTAGGTATTGTCTTCAGCAAGGGGCTCTGCTGTCAGTTTGTGGAGAGCAACCTATAGTCTGGGCAACAGCCTAAGTTGTTTGTGGGCTCCCATAGGACAACTTTGCCCAACTCAATTAGATGTAACCCATTTCCAGTACTGGAAGCTTCACTTGGCGACAAGTCCAGTTGGGGCTCTGTCTTCCCCATTATTTGGTGATTTCATTTAAAACTCCTTTATTTATATATATATATATATATATATATATATATATATATATATATATATATATATATATATATATATATATATATATTACTTTTTAGGAAGTTTCTACTGTACTATATTTCCATACTACCTGTCAAAAGGACCAACTCTTGGTTTCATTGATTCTTTGTGTTGTTTTTTGTTTGTTTCTATCTTGTTGATTTCAGCCTGAGCTTGACTATTTCCTGCAGTCTACTCCTGTTGGGTGTGATTTCTTCTTTATGTTCTTTTTTTAAAATTTATTTATTATTATAATAAGTACACTGTAGCTGAGGGTGTCAGATTTCATTATGGATGGTTGTGAGCCACCATGTGGTTGCAGGGATTTGAACTCACGACCTCTGGAAGAGCAGTCGGTGCTCTTACCCACTGAGCCATCTCACCAGCCCTCTTTTTTATGTTCTATAGCTTTCAGGTGTGTTGTTAAGTTGCTGGTGTAAGATCTCTCTAATTTTTTATGTAGGCACTTAGTACTATGAACTTGCCTTTTAGACTCCTGTTCATTGAGTCCCATAAGTTTGAGTATACTATTATATTCACTTTCATTCTAGAAATTCTATAAAGTCATTTCTTTCTCTTAATTTCAGTCTTGACCCATTTTTTCAATCAGTAAAGAGTTTTTCAGTTTCCATAAATTTGTAAGTTTCTGTTGTTCCTGTTGTAGATATCCAGCTTTAATCTGTGATGTTCTGGTAGGATGCAAGGTGTTCTTTATCTGTTGAGACTTGCTTTGTGTCTGAGAATGTGGTCATTTTGGGGGAAAGCTCCATGAGGTGCTGAGAAGAAGAAGGTGTTTGGATGAAATGGTCTGTAAATATCTTTAGGTCCATTTGGTTTATTATGTCAATTAGCATTTTTCCAGGGGGGTTGTTTTATTTATTTATTTTTGTCTGTATGACCTGTCTATTGTCATTGTGAAGTATTGAAGTCTCCCACTATCCGTGTGTGAGCATCATTGTGTTTTAAGCTGTAGCTGTGTTTTCTTTATGAACTTGGGTGCCCTTCTGTTTGGTGCATAGATGTTAAGAACTTCAATGTCTTCTTGTTGAATTTCCCCTTTAAGAAATTTTCCTCAATCTGTATCCAAAAATCGTGCCTACAATTCATTCCTTGGTGCAGCAGAACTGTCAACTCTCAGTTTAGC
>NC_045030.1:7159548-7166421 GCF_008632895.1 Mastomys coucha | reverse complement strand
CAGAGAAACCCCGTCTCGAAAAAACAAAAAAGCAAAAAACAACAAACAAACAAACAAACAAAAAAACCCAAGAAATTTTCCTCTATAAGGACCTGTAACATTTAAATTCAAAGTTTCGTTTTTAGAGCTGTATTATCCATTTTCTTTCATTGTTTGCTTGTTTTCATAGATCTCTTTCATTCAAACTCATTCAAAATGAGTTTTCTTCATTTTCTCACTAAGGACTTCTATCATATCCATAAAGGCTATTTTAAGGCTCTTGTCTTGTGCTTCAACTATGTTGCATTTCCCAGGGCCTGTTGTAGAGTTGCTGGATTCTAGTGGAGACATATTATCCTTGCTGTTATCAATAGAATTTTTATGCTGGCATATAGGCATCTGGGTTTGGGATAATTGTAATTTTAGGTGCTGATACCTGCTTTTGTCTTTATTGGGTGAGTTTTTCTCTTGGTTTCTATTGTCCTCTCTGGTCCTTAGAAGGCTGTGGTGACTGTATGTTGCCTGGTTGAGAATTCTTATAGAATCCTGCTAGGTGTGGCCATGGTTTCAGGTAGAATGTATTCCTAGTTACTGGGAGCTGACACTTAGGAAAGGGAATGGGCTAGGAGCCAGGTTGAGGGGTCCACAAGACGGGAAGGGGGGAAGCAAACTGTTCCACCAAGGTCTCTTAGTCCTCTGGGAATGAGCTCAGAGACTGAGGAGAGCCCATAGCAGGTAGCCTGTCACAGAGGTGAGGATGAGACTGGAGGATGAGATTTGGAGGAGGGGAGGGACAGTGAAGATCTGAAGCTTGCTTGCCTACTTCCCTGGCAGGCTTGGCTAGTCAGTTCTCAAGGAATGCCTGCTGGAGTTGAGGCCTAGGATAATGCAATGAGGAGGGAGGTTAGAGGAGATCAGTGTAGTTTGCTGGAGACAGGGACAGATTAAATCAAACTTATTTTTTTCAAACATATTTTTAATTTGTCCGTTGAAGTAGTTTTATGATAGTTGCCTTAAAATCTTTTGTTAGATAACCTTAATATGTATTTCATCTTTTTTTTAAAATATGTATTTTATTTATATGAGTACACTGTAGCTGTCTTCAGACACACCAGAAGAGGGCATCAGATCCCATTTTAGATGGTTGTGAGCCACCATGTGGTTGCTGGGAATTGAACTCAGGACCTCTGGAAGAGCAGTCAGTGCTCTTAACCGCTGAGCTATCTCTCCAGCCATGTATTTCACCTTAATGTTGACATCTATAGGTTATATATTGCCAGGTTCTGTTGTTATTGTTTTGTTTTCAGATGAAATCTCAGTATGTCACTTTAGCAGGTTTGGAACTTACATGTGGACCAAGCTGGCCTCTAATTCAGCCTCCCAAGTGCTGTACCTAAAGCAGGTACCACCACCACATCTAGCAAACAAAAGAAAATATTTTAGTTTTTGGGAGGTGGGGAGGTCAGGGTCTCATGTAGCCCAGGCTGTCTAAGGACTTACTATGTACCTGAGGCTGCTTGCGAATTCTTGATCTACCTGCCTCCATTGCCTAAATGCTGACGTTGCAGGGGTGTGCTATGACTCCAGTTCGTACAGTTCTGGGGACTGAATCCTGAGCATCATGCATTCTAGGCAAGTACTCTTATCAGTTAAACTATATCTTTGGCCCTACTATATATTTTTGAGACTTGGACATTTGGAGCATTATGTTATGGTGAATCTCATTTGAACTTTCTGGTTTTGCTGGCATTTTTAATGCAGTTACAGCAGGAAAAAGGGGTGCAGTGTCCCCTTATCACTTAATCTCTATGGACAACAGGGAGGAGAGTTTATTGCAGCTATGTGGGCAATCCAAAGGCAGGCTCAGTGCTGCTGAGGATATTAAGATTCTTCTGCTTCCCCGCCTAGCTTCCTGGGTACCACCTAAGAAGGAAGTGCATACAGGCTCTCTGTGTGGTTGCCTCCCTACCAGGCAGTAGAAGGAGTGTACTGGCTCCATACCTGGCCTTCCCTAATAAGATAGGATGGAACATTGTCTTAGTTTGCTTTAATACGTGTGATAAAGACCATGACCAAAAACAACCTGAGGAGGAAAGGGTTTCTTTCAGCTTCTAACTCTTTGGTCATACTTCATCAGGAACCTGAAGGCAGGAGCTGGAGCCAAGACCATGGAGGATGCTGCTTACTGGCTTGCTCCCTGGGACTTGCTCAGCCTGCTATTGTCTACTTCCTAGGCCCACATGCCCAGGAGTAACACCACTTACAGTGGGCTGGGCTCTCCCACATTAAATACCAATGAAGAAAATGCCCTACAGGTTTATCTACAGGTCACTCTTGTGGCATTTTTTCAGTTGAAGGTCCCCCTTTCCAGATGATCTGAGCTTGTGTTAAGTTGACAAAAAATACCTAACCAGCACAGATAACTTATTGTACCAAGACAAAAATGGAAGACTAGACCTCTGTTGTCACTGGCAGGGGTGAAGCCATAGTTTTGGGTTTGGTGTCTCCTTGGTGTAATGCAGTCTCTGTCTAAAACTCCTCTGTCTGTCAATGCTGGTCTTTTCCTGGTCCTCTGGTTAACACATTTCTCTTTTGCTGTGTTTTATTTATTTGTTTATTTACTTATTCTATGTTAAGAAAGACTCTTGCTATGTAGCCTAGACTGACCTCAAATTAAAAATCTTTTTTTAAGATTTATTTATTGTTATATACTGTAGCTGTCTTCAGACACACCAGAAGAGGGTGTCAGATCTCATTATAGATGCTTGTGAACCACCATGTGGTTGCTGGGAATTGAACTCAGGACCATCTGAAGAGCAGTCAGCGCTCTTACCCGCTGAGCCATCTCGCCAGCCCCTAAAAATCTTCTTTCTTTGACCTCCCAAGAGCTGGGACTACTGGCAGGAGCCATCACCTACAGATCCTTCCTGGTCCTTTGACTAGGAAGAGCCGGCTTTTCCTGGGACTTTAAAGTCTGCTCTCATTGACACTCTGAGTGCCAATTTCTTGTGAGCCAGAGATCTAGAATGCTGGCATCAAAAGAAGCCATTGCCCTTTGATTCTTGGGTACTGAGGCAAAGCCATTTTATGCTTGCTTTGTATATATTATCCTAAGTTTGTCCTTAGCAGGACCAACAGGGAAAAGAATGTCTACTCATGGAAATAGAAGTCTCTTGAATTTTTACAGGTTGCTAAATTATAACAGTTGTATGTCAAAGGGTATATATCTCACACATACAGGACAATGACTCTCTGTTAGTAATACAGCCTGTGACCCAGAAATACAGTCAAGAAACCACACCGCCATCACCCCTAAAAAGCTTTTTCTTCATGTTCCCTAGGCCTACATGCAAAGTTTACAGAATCTTTATTTCAGACAGTATGGCTTTAGAGATGTCTGTTTTCATGTTTCCAAAGAGCAACCTTTAAAAAATGCATATAAATACATTCAGCTCTGCCATCCTCCTACATAGGAAGTAGCCATGGCATCCAGCTATAATGGCAATGATCCTCAAACACCACTTCCATAAAGACTGGCAGCAGTAGCAGCAGCAAGTGGACAATTGGTTTAACTAGCCAGGAATTAAAGATCCACAGACACAAGGGCATTCAGGCAAAGAATGCCACACTGCCTTATCAGGTTCAGAGTGACGTAGCCCACAGTGAAATACCACACCAGGGTCTGAGCTGGGAGACGCTTCAGCCTAGAATAACTCAGGGAGGCCAGCATCCATAAGAAAGTGTCCCAGATCATTAGCTTCTTTGTGGACCCAAGGAACCAAAACAAATCTAATGAATCACTACAGGCCAGTGTGCACCTGAGGGGGATGGCTCCAAGCTCATACTTTTCTCCAGGAAGCCTTCTGCTTCCAAGTAGGGAGACAGTCCACTGAAGAATTCAAATTGGACCCCCTAGTTAACAGGATCTGTGATGCCCATCCCAAATGAAGAAGAAGGCCAGAGTCATTACAGAGAAATAGAAGAATTTCAAAAGGCTTTTTTTTTTTTTTTGCCAGTTTTCACATGGCCAGTACCAAATGCATTTGGACAAAAAGGGCCAAAGAAACTACAGAACAAGGTGTTGAGAAGAAAGAGGAATAAGCTGTTGGAGCACTGCAGTAAAATTTTCAGTAAAGCAAAACAAAACCAACAAATCCATAGGGAAATGGCTCAACAGGTGAAGGCTCTGCTTGCTGCCAAGCCTGACCACTGTAAGAGCCCGAGACCCACTTGGTAGAAGACGACTAGGAGAAATGCGACTCCTGCAAGTTGTCCTCTGCCCTACCCATGTGTGCTATTGCATGTATACAGGCGCATACACACAAATAAATAAATGTACTAAAAATGTTTTAAATACATAAACAATTGGGCATTCTACTACACACAGTTGGACCACAGAAGCAGGAGGATTCTGAGTTCAAGGTGGAGGTCAATCTAGGCTACATACCAAGACTCAAGACCCTTTCTAAAAACAAAGGCTGATGTCTATCATGAACCAGACCCTGGATTTGAGGCTCAATGTTGAAATACACACACACACACACACACACACAGAGAGAGAGAGAGAGAGAGAGAGAGAGAGGGAGAGAGAGAGAAAAAATAACAAATAAATAAATAAATAAATAAGCAATAAAGGGCCAACAAAATGGCTCAGTGGGTGAAAGTGCTTGTCATGCAAGCCTGATAACCTAATGACCTGGGCTCAATTCCTAGAACCATGTAAAGACGGAAGGAGAGAACAGATTTCACAAAGCTGTCCTATGATGGCCCCATCAAACACACAGAGATTAATAATTAATTAATTAAACAAGTGAAAACTCTGAGAGGTTTGATGTTTTACCATTTTATTGATAAATATAATGAATTCATTTATCAAATCATTTAATTTTTGTTTAGAAACAGTAAATCACTAATATTATTCCAAATACTTTACATTTTATAAAAAGCTTTGTAAGGCTTTATATTCTTTGGTCCTTACAATTCCTGTGAGATGGGTGATATTATTCTCATTTAAGGTGAGAAAAAAACAAGTTTTTTTTTTTTTTTTTTTGAGACAGGGTTTCTCTGTGTAGCTATGGCTGTCTTAGAACTCATTCTGTAGACCAGGCTGGCCTGGAATTCACAAAGAACAATGTGCCTCTGCCTCCCAAGTGCTGAGATTAAGGGTATGCACCACCACTGCCCAGCTTTAAGATGGGAACATTTAGGCTCAGCAAAACAATAATATCTCCAAGGTCACCCAGGTAGACAGATTTTGTAGCCCCAGAAGGAAAGAGTTGTCCATGGGCTAATTTTTGAGACAATTTTGATTGGCTCCATTTTGATCACATGACTACAAAATGATCATCAATAAGTGATTGACCTACTTGCCTACCACGGTCCTGTAGAGTCAAGGAAGGCAATTTGAAGTGATTTTAGAGGAAGTGTCTTGGCCACTTTTCTATTGCTGTGAAGAGACACCATGACCAAGGCAGCTCTTATAAGAGGAAGCATTTAATAGGAGCTGACTTACAGTTTCAGAGGGTTAGTCCTTTATCATCATGGCAGCAGACAGATATGGTGCTGGAGCAGTAGCTGAGAGTTCTACATCCTTATCTGCAAGCTGAGAGAGAACCTGGGCCTATCATAGGGCTTTGCCCCCAGTGACACGCTGCCTCCAAGAAGGCCAGACAAGTCTCAAGAATCAGTTGTCTGCGTCTTCCACGTGAGTCCCAGGGATCAAACCCAGGCCATCAGGCTTGGCATAAATGCCCTTATCCACCGAGCCATCTCGGTGGGCCCATTCCTTACTTTTTATGAGAATGTTGAAATAATTGAAGTTTCTCTGTGTCTAAGTCTTTGTCTCTCTCTCTCTCTCTCTTTTGGATCCACATTGAATGATTCACTTAATAGTTCAGAATCTTACTTTGTAAAACTGGGACAGGATTGGGCTAGAAGAAAGCATTCACCCCTTATCACAAAGAAGAGGAGATGATGGAGCTAAAAACATATTTTGTAGTCAAACTTGTGTTATGCTTCCCTCCACATTCATTCATAAGAGCCAGCTCATTCAAATAACAATGTTGTTGAAAATTATTTCTCACTTCAATGTCACAGCAATAATTTCATGTATGTTCATTTTTTAAAAAAAAATATTTATGCTTGCTTTACCTGCATGAGTGTTTGTCTGAATGTATGTTTATTTATCATGTCCATATGCACCTGTCTGACAAGGTCAGAAGAAAGTATCAGATCCTCTGGAACTGAGCCACCATGTTGGTTCTGGGCATTGAGCCCTGGTACTCTGCGAGAACAATGAGTGGGCCCTTAAATACTGTGCCATCTTTCTAGCCCCTCATGTAACTTCTAGTCTTGGTTGGGTTTTATGTAGATGGATATAGTAGAGATCATGATGTACTTTGATTTTCAAAACATGATAATACGCTCTATGATATGCCCAATATCTTCTACTAACATATTCCTATCCACACAACTTGTGGGTAACTGAGCTAAACCTGTCTGCTGATAGACAGTAAGTACCCTCTTGCAGAGTAATGGGAACACTTGTTTTTCTAGGGCTCTTTAGCTCCAAGGTTCTCAACGTGTGGTATATGACCCCTTCAGAAGTTGAATGATCTTTTCATAGGAATCACATATCAGATATCCTACACAGGGCCCAGTAACTCTCTGAGAGAGTCAATTAAGGCCCAACACAGAGCAGTTGAAGCAGAGTGACATGGGTCTGGAGGAGCAGTAACAAAATTACAGTTAGGAAGTTCCAACAAAATAATTTTATGCTTGGGATCATAACATGAAGAACTGTATTAAAGGGTCACAGCATTAGGAAGCTTGAGAACAGCTTCTTTAGCTGGATTCTTCGCTTCTTCCAGGCCTAGAACTTTAGCCTTGAGCCAA
>NC_045030.1:7149903-7159538 GCF_008632895.1 Mastomys coucha | reverse complement strand
TATGAATATACTGTAGCTGTACAGATGGTAGTGAGCCATCATATGTATGGCTGCTGGGAACTGAACTCAGGACCTCTGCTGGCCCCGCTCGCTCTGGCCCTGCTCACTCCTGCATAATTCACTGTAGCTGTCTTCAGACACTCCAGAAGAGTGCATCAGATCTCATTACAGGTGGTTGTGAGCCACCATGTGGTTGCTGGAATCAGAACTCAGGACCTTTGGAAGAGCAGTCAGTGCTCTTACCCACTGAGCCATCTCACCAGCACCCCCTTCTCTTTTCAATCTGCCTCTGCCTCTTTCCTTGGAGAACGTTGGCATCTAATTTCTCCTCGGGTACTCACTCACTGCATTTATGGGAGTAGAAAACCACTCACAGAGCAAGCTCATTGTCTGAGAAGGAGACCCCTTTTAAGGCAGAACAGTGATCCTGAATGAAGGAAGACAGCAAACCTGTTCTCAAGAAGGAGCCACCATCAAGGAGCTCACGTTTCTGGCTTCATTCCAGGCAGTAACTCTTCCAGTTATCTTCAGGCTGCCCTACCTCTGCCTAGCACAATAAAGGGTACTTGGGCTTGCCATCAATAGGTCCTGTCAGACAAGCCATCTGTATCATTCCAGGTTCTGGCAGGAAACAGATGGTACTCTCTGATTGGGTAAAATGAGACAAGTTTAATAAAGAGCCTATTTACAAAGGCAGATCAGGGTGTGTGGAAACCACAGGCCAGAAGGGGTAGAAGGAGGAAGCAATTACTGGAAACTTGAGAGAGAAAATCCTGTGAAGAGAACCTCTTGACAAGACTTGTGGCTTCTGGTTCAAAGCTGTAGTTAGCTAGCCCTCAAAGAAGCATTTGCGGCAAATATATATGCTTACCTCTTTCCTCCCAGCCTACTGTCTCCTAGTGTTGGAGCGGAACACCTGCAGGGTAGAGGGCACAGGAACTCCCTGAGAGAGTCAACTGGAACCCAACACAGAGCAGTTGAAGCAGGTGACATGGGTCTGGAGGAGCAAAGGGCAGTCACAGAACATGCCAGTCAAGTCTGGAGATATTCTGTTGTGGTCCTTGCGCAGGGCTGTTGCTCTCAACACGCTTCAGAGTCTTTCTAGCAAGAGATAGGGAAGCCTATCTAGTTTTCTTCCTGGCGTTTGGGCTTTTGAGTGCTCTCTCTCCTTCATCCCTCATTGTCTATAAAAGACAGTTGCATTAGTTACCTTTCTGTTGCTGTGATAAAAATAGCTTGACAAAAGCAACTTTGGGAAGGAAGGGTTTATTTTGGCTCTCTGTTTGGGGGTACGGTCTATCACAGTGAGGCAGGCATGGAAATAGGAGACCAAAGCAGTGGGTCACGTACCTACAGTCATGGAAAAGGGGATGATAAATGCTAGTACTTGGCTGGTTTTCTCCTTTTTATGCAGTCTAGGACTTAAGCCTAGGGAATGGTGCTGGCCACTTTTAACCTAAACAAATTCTTCACTGGCATGTTCAGAGATCCACCTCCCATCAAGTTGACAATTGAGATTAACCATCACAGAAGTGTGGTCTATGAAAAACAATGCATGTTCAGAGTCCCAGCCTTTAGATAGAGGTTTAGCTTCTGCACCCATCCTGCAGGTCCTGTATCTTTTCTTCCTGCCATCCTCTGAACAGCAAGCTGCCTTTACAGGTGGGTTGCCAGACAACCCTGATATAGCCAGACCACAGCTCATTCCACTTCTTTCTCTCATATTTTCTATGGCCACCAAAAGTCAGAGCATACTTCCCTATGTCTGTGGAGACTTCATCTAGATTAGAGACCCCACTAATGCTCACTCCACTGCCATGCTCCACACGGCCTCTGCTCTGTCTGCCTCTAGCTAGCTCACTTGCACTTTATTCCTAGCCTACTATGTGTGGCTCACTACAGTAGAATGCTTCTCCCTTTAAAATAAAATTTGGAACAATGAGATTGCTCAGTAAGTAAAGGGACTTGCTGCCAAGCCTGATGATCTCAACTCAATCCCGGAGACCCACACAAAAGAGAGAGAGGACCAAGCCCACAGCTTGTCTTCTGATCTCTATGCTCAAGTTGTGACACCTGTGTCCATTCATAACAAATAAATAAGTAAATAGTAAATAAACGTGGGTGTTGGGGAATTGAACCTGGGTCCTCTGCAAGAGCATCAAGTGCTCTTAACTGCTGAGCCATCTTTCCAGCACTGAAATACCAGCTTCTTGTACTTGCTTTACCAGATTTTCTCTGTAAGACACTAGTTACAAGGGATAGTATAGCTGAGGAGGATGAGACTTTTTATTGTGTATCTATTTTTGCTAGGATGGCTTCTCTTTTAACAAATTTCAACTTTTACTTTTAAATCTAATCCTTTCAGATCGGAGTTAATCATGACTAGTGACATTGAGAGGTAGGGACAGTACAAGCGCCAAGCAAATTGCAGACACAAAACAAAAAACTACCGTGGGAGTGAGCTCCAAGCGACTGAAGATGGAGTCTGACCTTGTACTCCAGGTAGGCCGGCCTTCAGTGAGAGTGGGACTAAATTTCTCTAATTTGTTAATGTGGATAGTTGAAATTTCCAGGGGTAGAAACTATTATAAAATGTCAAAGTATGGGCCAGTGAAGTGACTCAGCAGATAAAGGGGTTTGCTGCCAAGCTGGATGAACTGAGTTCTGTCCCCAGGGCCCACAGATGAAAGGAAAGAACTGACTTCTAAAAGTTGTCCTTTGACCTTCACACAAGTGCCATGACACATGGGTGCCCATATACAAACACACACAAAATAAACTTAAACAGAATGTAAGGGGGAGCTGGAGAAATGGCTTATTAAACAAGAACACTTGCTGTTCATTCTTGCAGAAGACCAAGGTTTAGTTCCCAGCACCCACATGGCAGCTAACAGACATCTGTAACTCCAGTTCCAGGAATCTGAGCCCCCTTTTGGCCCTCCATGAGCATCAGTTGCACAGCCATTCATGGAGGCAAAACTCTCATACACACTAAATATGACTAAGATATTTTAAAGAGTTTAAAAATTTTCAAGTCAAAAGATAGCTAATAAGCAATGAGAAAATAGTTATAACTATAGTTATAATGGTGGATGGAAGATGTCTGTCCATAATATTAGAATTAATATCAATATGCATATTAAATTGCTGAAAATCAAATACTTTTTATTAAGAAATGGCAGATTTGTTACTTTACTCCAACTCTGATGAGAAAAAGGCAAATAATTTAAGGGGTTGGGGAGATGGCTCAGTTAGAGCAGTAATGCCACCCATGTTAAAGTCGATGGCAAAGCAACAGTGAGCCTGGGGTAGAGAAGAAAGAACACACAAACATGGCAGATTGGTGGAAAAGAGTCATTTCCAGGTGAACTGAGTGGCTAGCCCCAGTGAAAGAGAAAAGCTCACAAGCTGGCTACCTATGTTGCCTTGTCATGAAAGATACACTTAACTGAGTTACAAGACCTACAACATGCTCATTGTCAGGAGGCACTTATTACATACTCACTGTGAGTCAAAGACCTAACAACATGGGAAACAAAAAGACCAACCTGACCTCCGGGTCAGCAATATGGCTATCTGATAAAGGTGCTTGTCAACAAGCCTAATGACTTGAGTTCAGTCCCTGGGACCCACGTGGTAGAAGGAGAGGACTAATTTTCATTAATTTTCCTTTAATCTCTAAGCAAGTATGAGTGCACACACACACACACACACACACACACACACACTTGGATGGGATGTGTGTGTGCTGAAACATTGACCTCTATTCTTAGATTTCACAAGAACTGGTCCAATCAAAATGTCTGTACTAAAGGACTATTTTTCTATGTATCCATAAACTTTATTTTTTAATTTTTTAAATATTTATTTATTTATTTTATGTATATGAGTACACTATTGCTCTCTTCAGACACACCAGAAGAGGGCATCAGACCCTATTACAGATGGTTGTGAGCCACCATGCGGTTGCTGGAAATTGAACTCAGGACCTCTGGAAGAGCAGTCAGTACTCTTAACCACTGAGCCATCTCTCCAGCCCATCAATATAGTATTAATTTGCATTTTACTGATGACTAATAAGGCTGAGTATACTTATTGACCATTTGTAATTCATCTTTTGAGAAGCAATGCTCATTTTATTTGTTCATTTATTAATTATTTTTAATGTCTTGTTATTTAGTTTTTTGAGTTCTTTGTATATCTGTGGATCCTAGATGTTCTCAGTCAGTGTATATAACTAGCATTTTTTCCCATTTTGCAGGCTCTCTTAACTCAATTGAGGATTTTATTTTACTTTATTGAGATCAGATTTCACTGTGTAGCTCTGGCTGAACTAGAATTTACAATGTATGTAGGCCAGGCTGGCCTCAAGATGATAGAGACCTGTCTGTCTTTGCTTCTCTAGTGCTGATTAACGTTCTATGTTACAACATCAAGTGGGGTTTAATTTTTAAAGATTTATTTTATTTTTAATTCTGTGTATGTGTTTATAGGTGTGTGCACATGAATGTGGATGTCAACAGAGGCCAGAGAGGGAGTTGGATGCCCTGGAGCTGGAGTTACAGGTTGTTGTGAGCTGCCCAATGTGGTGCTGGAAACCATACCACAAGAACAGTACAAGCTCTTAACCACTGAACCATCTCTCCAGTCCTGAGGACTTTGTATTTAAAAGGTGTCTGATAATTCTAAAATATAACCTTTAATCAGAGAACCATCACAGCCTGTCAGCAAACAACCCCTGTCTAGTAACCATAGTGTCAAACTCCACGTTGTGCTCAATTTTATGGCTTTATGTAGTTTTTCAATCTCCCTCTTCCATATCTGCATTATGAAGGGCATTCAAAAAAGATCCTCAATTAGAAAGACATCCTGACAAAACTGTGCTTGCTTTACTGGGAGAAGAAACAGGAAAACTTTCTTACGAAGGGCAGGGCAGATGCTAATATTCCTTACTTAGAGGTGAAGAATAAGACACATAGTGATGAGCATTCCCTAGTAACACAGTGAATCACTCCTTAATGAAACCAGGTCGCCAAAATCTGCTTTCTACACTACATCCAAACAGCCAGATTGCCTATGTAAGCTACCACGCTTGCCAGGTATGGTATCCCACACTTTCAATCCAGGCATTTGGTATGCTGAAGCAGGAAGAACACAAGTTCTAGACCAGCCTGGGCTACAAAGTGAGTTCCAGGCTAGCCTAGACTATATAGTAAGACCTTGTCTAGAAAAGTCAAACCAGCCAGGCGGTGGTGGCGCATGCCTTTAATCCTAGCACTTGGGAGGCAGAGACAGGCAGATTTCTGAGTTCAAGACCAGCCTGATCTACAGACTGAGTTCCCGGACAGCCAGGGCTACACAGAGAAACCCTGTCTTGAAAAACCAAAAAAAGAAAAAGAAAAAGAAAAGTCAAACCAAGGGTTGGAGAGATGGCTCAGAGGTTGTTAAGAGTACTGTCTGCTCTTCCAGAGGTCCTGACTTCAAGTCCCAGCAACCACATGGTAATGAGGTCTGGTGCCCTCTTCTGGCTTACAGGCATAAATGGAGGCAGAACACTGTATACATAATAAATAAACAAATCTTTAAAAAAAAAGAAGAAGAAAGTAAGAAAAATCAAATCAAATAAACCTACAATAAAGATAATCTTCTGGGGGGCTGGAGAGATGGCTCAGCACTTAAGAGCACTGGCTGTTTTTCTAAAGGTCCTAAGTTCAATTCCAAGCAACCACATGGTGGCTTACAACCATCTATAATGACATCTGATGTCCTCTTCTGGTGCATCTGAAGACAACTACAGTGTACTTACATAAAATAAATAGTAAGTCTTTAAAAAAAAAATCTGTAGTTCATTACTTCAGTCTTCCTTTCTTATTCTTTCTGTCATTCCTTCTTCCCTCCCTCTCTCCCTCCTTCAATTTATCTTTGAGATCTCTTGCTATTGGAAATATAGTGAACTTCGTGGTCCCCACAGCCTTTAAAGTCTACCACCCCATGGTGCTGAAACCATACCTTTACAGCCTATTCCCTACCTGGTAGAGACCGCGTAGAACAGGGGAACACTGAGGCAGGCCCATTCCCAGGGAACAAGGAAAAAGGCCTTTGACCAACAGCTTTTGCTCTAGGGCTCCACACTGGCCTCACCAAACCTTCCTTAGACTGAACTGTAGTCTGTTGCTTCCACTAAACTTCCATCTTGTTCTCTCTCCTTTATAAGATGGACCCTCACTGAGATCTAAGAGGCCTCCTAGTCTTTTCAATTTTCCTCCTGCATTTCCTCTTTAATACATTTCTTGCATATCCTCTCTCCTTTTTGTGCTATCTCAGAAGAGAAACTGATACCATCTGTGCTGGATAGGTTTTGTCATCTCGACACAAGCTAGATCAGTGGTTCTCACCCTGTCAGCTATCCTGCATATCAGATACTTACATTACAATTCATAACCGTGGCAAAATTAGCAACAAAATAAATTTATGGTGTGTGTGGGGGTGTAACCACAATACGAGGAACTGTATTAAAGAGTTGCAGCATTTAGGAAGATTGAGAGCCACTGAGCTAGAGTCATATGGGAAGAGAGGACCTCGATTGGGAAAATGCCTTGACCATACTGCCAGTAGACAAGTCCCTGGAGCATTTTCTTGATGAGTGATTGATGCAAGAGGGCCCAGCTCACTGAGTGTGGGCAAGTGGTTCTGCATGGTATGAGAAAGCAGTGTTCCTTCATGGCCTCTGCTTCAGTTCCAGCTTCCAGGTTCCTGCCCTGACATCCCTTCATGATGTAAGCTGTAAACTGAGATAAACCCTTTCCTCCCCAAGTTGCTTTTGCCCATAGTGCCTTATCACAATAGAAAACACTAAGAGAGCATCCCTCTCTTGCTTCTCCCCTCTCTTACTTTCTTCTTTCTGTGCCAATCATACTGCATGTACATATTGTCTGGTCTTAGGCTGGGGATGTAGTTGGTAGAGTGTCTGTCTAGCATGTACGAGGCCTTTGTTTTTATCCCCAGAACCACATATACTGGTCATTATGTGGTACACCTGTGATCCCCCCCTACTCAAAGCAGGAAGATCAAACTTTCTAGGCCATCTTTAACTACACAATGAGTTGGAGGGCAGCCTAAGCTACATGAAACTTTGTCCCTTCTCCCAGAAAATATTATATGGGGCCTGGAGAGATGGCTCAGTGGTTAAGAGTCCTTGCCACTCTTGCATAGGACCTGGGTTTGGTTCCCAACACACACATAGTGGCTCACAATTTTTTGTACTCCAGCTCCTGAGAATCCAGTGTTCTCTTCTGGCTTCTGTGGGTTACAGACACATGCACGGTGCACGTACATACACACAGGCAAATAATCTTGATTCAAAAGATAAACCTAAATAGCTCATTGAAGCCCAGTGTAATATATGTAACCACAGGGTATGGATAAGACATCAGGAGGGCCCAGAGGAGTAGAGAAACCAAGCCAATTCACAGTGGGAATGGATACAATCCTAGGTAAGAAAATGGAAATCATTGGGGTGAGTTGAGCTGGCCAGAGATGATGAAAATGCCCCGGCTCTCATACTGCCTGGGCTACAGTTTCTACCCAGAGAGCAGGAAAAGAGGCTAAAAGCTGAACAGGGGCTACATGCCATAGAACTTTGAATGCTTCCCTGAGAGTTGGGCTCTTAGTCTAGAGCCAGTGTTTCCCAGTATTGGGCTAGCTATGCTAGGCTACATAATTTCATAAGAATTTGTCCCTCTGTGCTCCAGACAGTGCTAAAGAGTCACCTGAGAATTGTTTGACTTGGCAGTCTCCCTTATGTAGTATGGCAACTAAAGCAACAGAAAATATGAAAATCTAGAGACCTGCTGCTCCGTGTTTGTTGTCATTTGTTTGTTTGATTTCTGGTGACTTAAGAAGTTTTGTTTTGGGCTGGTGAGATGGCTCAACGGGTAAGAGCACTGACTGCTCTTCCAAAGGTCCTGAGTTCGGATCTCAGCAACCACATGGTGGCTCACAATCACCCTTAATGAGATCGGATGCCCTCTTCTGGTGCGTTTGAAGACGACAGCTATAGTGAATTACGCAGGAGTGAGCAGGGCTGGAGCGACTGGGGACAGCATAAGTCCCGAGTTCAATTCCCAGCAGCCACACACATGATAGCTCACAGCCATCTGTACAGCCACAGTGTACTCATACACATAAAAAATAAATAAAATAAAATAAGTTTTGTTTTCTTTTCAAGCCAAGCAAAACAAGGAAGTCCCCACTTACAGTTTTTAACCATGACTTGACTTGACATGACAGTCTTGACTCTTCCAAGATTCCTCCTTGGGAGAAGAGACTTGTGACCACCTTCATTCCAACAACAAGGCTCCAAGGTGACAGGAGAGTTAGAGGGCATAGTCCCCTAGTCCTAACTTGCTTCCATCTTATTCAGACATTTCATGGAAGGCTTTCCCTATAATGAGATGTGAAGATTTGAATAGGTATGGCTCCCATAGAGTCATGTGTTTCAATGCTTGGCCATAGTGAGTGGCACTATTAGGGCATGTGGCCTTATTGGGGTAGGGGTGGTCTTGTTGGAAGAAGTGCTGTATAGATGGGTTTTGAGATCTCCTATGCTCAAGCTCTGCCCAGTATGGAATGAGAGCCTCCTCCTGGCTGGTTTCAGATCAAGGTGTAGAACTCTCAGCCTCTTCTTGTCTACCTCCATGCTGCCATGTTTCCTTCCATGATGATAATGAACTAAACCTCTGAAACTGTAAGTCCGCCCCAATTCAGTGTTTGCCTTTATAAGAGTTGCCTTGGTCTTGGTGTCCCTTCTCAGCAATAAAACTTTAAGACATGACACTAGCCTTTCTGACTAACCCCTTCCATTTAAGAACCCAGCCCTTCATCATCCTGATCTTGTGAAGCCTGTTCCTAAAACATTGTCCCATCCATGATGTAGGTGGAAAGAAGGTAGCTCTGAGTACCCAGTATATTTGACTAGATGTGGCCATGAAAGAGCTTAGAAAGCCCAAGGCCTTTGATTTAAGATGAAGAATGGGTAGTCTCTGGCAGTAGAAGTACTGACTGATGTGGATGTGAGCTGCATTAGCTGACAATGGGGGTCACAAAGAGACAAGGTTGAGTATGAAGAGTTGGCTGATCAAACAAACAAGTAAAGTGAGTCCAGGTCACAGAGCAGTGACCTGGTCTGGATCCAGGTACTAGGGGCAAAAGTGACCATTGGAAAGACAATAAAAGACGGCCCTACTAGAGGGTACAACATAAGGAAGTGAGTGGGCTGTTGTATGGTGATACACACCTTTAATCCCAGTGACCCAGGAGGCAGAAGCAGGCAGATCTCTGAGTTTGAGGCCAGCCTGGTCTACAGAGTGAGTTCCAGGACAGCCAGGCCTCACATACTGAAACCCTGTCTCATAAACAAAGAAGTGAATGGGAACGGAAGCATTTCAAGGTGCAGACAGGGAAAGAAAAGTCCTTGAATAATAAGAAAGACTGATTCATGATATATTAAAAAGAGAATGAAAATATTATCAAAACAACATCACTAATGATGAATTCTTAATCTTGCTAGGCATTATTTTAAATTATTTGCATGCATAATTTGCTTCTGCTTTCTCTGTCTGTCTCTGTCTCCCTCT
>NC_045030.1:7148448-7149893 GCF_008632895.1 Mastomys coucha | reverse complement strand
TCATTTCTATCTCTCTACATAGTCTCATGTGCCAAGGTTGGCCTCCAACTTGTTACATAGTCAATGCTGACCTTGAACTCCTGATCTTCCCATCTCTACCTCCCAGGAGCTAAGATTACAAGCATGTGCTGCCATGCCCAGGTCCTAATTTATTACAGAAACCTGTAGTAGATGCTGTCCCACTTCAGTGTCCCCTAAGCTAATATCTGCTTGATGACTTGTTCCAGAGTGTGGTAGGAGGCTAGAAATGGGCCCTGAAACACAGAGAAGAGGGATCACAGACTTAGCCCCCTGAAAATGTGAGCCCAAATAAAGACTTCAGTTGCTTCTGTCAGAAACTGGGTCAGAGCAATGAGAAAACTAACTAATACGGAAAACTGGTCCCAGAAAAATGGATTGTTCCGGAAAACTGGTCCCAGAAAAATGGATTGTTCCAGTGACTAAGCCTTACCTCATGGATCAAAGACCTTTGAAACAGGTTTCTGATATGAATTTGAAGAAGGCTGGAGAAGTGGGCCAGAGAAAGATGGGAATGACATCAGCAGAGCTCAGTGGGCAATGCTGATGGAAGCTCAATCCCAGAATACTGAGAGAAGTACTAGGAGGAAAGACTGCTTACTGAGAATTCTGATGGGAATGAGAGCTCTGGGCAACTGGATTAGAAGCACTACATTCTGGCAAAGAGTTTGTCTGCATTCTGACCAGGAGATACTCAGTTGGTAAAGTGATTGTCTTACATACACGAAAACCCAAGTCATGCCAGGGCTCACACCTTTAATCCCAGCACTTGGGAGGCAGACGCAGGTGGATTTCTGAGTTTGAGGCCAGCCTGGTTTACAGAGTGAGTTCCAGGACAGCCAGGGCTACACAGAGAAACCTTGTTTTGAAAAAAACAAAAAACAAAACGAACAAAAACACACACACAACAAAAACAACAACAAAAAACCAAGAGTCAATCCCTAGAATTTGCATTTTTTAAAAAGCCAAGTATGGCAATGTATTCTTATAATCCCAGGGCTGGGGAGGTCAAGACAGGTAGAACCCCGGAGCTGGCTGGGCAACAAGCCTTGGTGAGCCCCCAGCTAATGGAGGTGGATGCTCCTAATAATGACAACCAGGGTTGTCTTTTGGCTTCTAAGTGCGCGCGTGCGCTCACGCGCGCACACACACCACACCCTCACACCCCCACATTTCATTATGATATTTCCTACATGTACTGTTAGCATTTCTTCAAGGCTCTGTCCCACAGTTACCTGGCAACAGTCAGGTCTGCCTGACTCACTATAAAAGGAGCTCTTTGCCCCTCCTCTCTCTCTTGCTCTCTTTCTATCCTCTCATCCCTTCCCCCTCTCTCTCCATTCCTCTCCCCTTTTTTTCCTAGCCAGAGGCCCCTCCACCCCATGTGTGTGTGTGTGTGTGTGTGTGTGTGTGTGTGTGTGTGTGTG
>NC_045030.1:7145600-7147844 GCF_008632895.1 Mastomys coucha | reverse complement strand
ACACACAAACATACACACACACATATACACACACACACACACACAGGGAGTGGGGAGGGAGGGAGGGAAGGACAGAGGGATGGAGGGAGAGAATGTGTATTGGAGGGAGAGAATGTGTATTTGAGCTCACATTAACCATCTTAGCAGCGGCTGACACTCTCACAGGATCGGAAATACCAGATTCTTACCTTTACCCAGCAACAAGGCTTTTGTCCTCCTTTGGTTCTGAAGAGAAGAAAAACAGACAAAGAAAACCCTTCAAATATCGACCTACATACAATACACATTAGCTTAAGAAAGCCTAAATTTGCTTTCCCAAATCTTGAACTCTAATTTAGACATATCTCCTACCTGATTTTAAAGGGATCCTTTGTTATTCTTGCTTGCAAAGGAAGCTCACAATGAAATTACATTCCCCAAATCACATTTTAAGAGACCATAATAAAGGCAAAGATGTGTTTCAGATGGCCTCTCCCTGTGTACTTCCGCTTACCATGCTCTAAACACTGGAGAGTAAAGTCCCTCACAGTGCTTCATGCTGTGTCGCTGCAATTGGAAAGACGTCAGAATATGTCACCAATAGACACAAGCAATGTCCAAATTTATGCTTTCTTAAGCTAATGTTTTTGTAGGTAGATATTTGAAATAAAACACTGATTTGTAAAAACTGTGGCCATATAGCAAGACAAAAGACTAAGTGTGGGGATGGGGAAGTATTAATAAAACCAGTAAATGAAACATTGTTAGCATTCTTTGTTCATTTCCAGCAATAGTCATTTGTGTGCTTTTCAGGGCTTCTGTGACTTATGATCAAATTTCATCCACTCCTGTGTTTTGGGGACAAATGAAGCCAGTTTGGCCACATTGTGAGATTATACATAAACAGAGACAGGACTAATAGACTTGCCAACTCCTCTAATAAAGGTAAAATGTGCAGGCCAAGATATTTGGGATGACTTAGTACTTAACTGATAAACACTGCTAATAAAGCTGCCCCCTGCTGTCCTACATGGAAATGCAGAGGCTTAAAAACCGTCAAAGACGAGATTTTAAAAGCCTACAAGATGGACTCTGCAGCCTGGAGTCCCATAAAAGCCTTTTACATGATGAATAATGCTTGCCTTGGTGTTTAAATCAGTGTCATGACATACAAATGACAACTATGTCAATTTATTTCAGACCTACCTGATACTATAATGTTCCCTCACTTTCCATTCAGTTTAGCAAACTTTAGCATATCGATCCCATTTCGGGTGAGGGGGTGTCAAAATTTCAAGTAGCCTAGACTAGACTCAAACTCACCATGGAACTGACGTTTTGATCCCTCCTGCCTCCAACCTCCATTTAGATTTCTGGTTTTGAAAAAAAAATCACTGGTAAATTCATTTCAAACTTAAATCCAAAAGGTCCTTTTAATATGGTTTAGCTTTCATATACCATATTTGCATTTAAAAGGATTCCATGAAATACCATGGAGGTTGTAATAACCCCACTTACAGAAACAGCAAGAGAGGCTTTTGTTTGGTGCTGCTGTGCCTTGGATGTCGTCTGTCCCTCTCAAAGGTTAATTGGGTTGAGAGATTGGTCCCCAGTGTGGCAAAATGGAAGCAGGAGTTTCCCAGAGATGGGGCCTAGCTGGGAGGTCCTAGGTTGACAAGGAATAACTGGGGGTAGTCCGTGCAAGAGGATTATTTTAAAAGGTTGAACCTGACCCCAGATGGTTGGTTGCTGTGCTTTCTCATCACTCGTTTCCACAAGTGCTCCTGTCGCTGCCATCTGCTATGACATCAGACAGCTGAGAGGCCTCCTCCAGAGCTGAGCCGGTGACAGAACCATACCCTTGAGCCTCCCGAACTGAGAGTTAAACCACGTTTCTTTTTATGAATACCCTGCCCTGGCTATTACATTGCCGTAATGAAATGCTCATCTGTGTCAGCCAGGCATTCTTTGAACATGTGACTTCACTTTACCCTTATAACGACTCTGTGAAATGAGTTACTGTCTCCTGTTACAGTTTGAATATAAAATGTCCCCACAGACTCATGTGTTAAAAGCCTAGTTACCTTCTGGGGCTATTTTCAGAGGGCATGGAAGCTCTGCGGGGGACAGCACAGCTGGAGGAAGTGAGTCTCTGGGGGCGTGTCTCTGAAAGGTATTTTGTCCTGGCCCCTCCCATTTCTCTTTGCTTCCTAGGCACCACAGGGTGAGCCGCTTTGCTCCTCTCTGCCCCTGCTACACCGAGCC
>NC_045030.1:7135605-7144875 GCF_008632895.1 Mastomys coucha | reverse complement strand
AAAGAAAAGAAAAGAAACCCAAAGGGCTGCTCTGCTCTGTGGGTGAAAAAGAGAAAAGTTTATTTCAAACTGCCAAAGCTGTGTCTCAGGAAAGCAGTGAGAAGTGTGTGTGTGCGCGCACACACATGTAAATGTCTGACCTTCAGGAACCTGATAATTTGACTCTTAAATGTCTTATTGAAGATGGGTGGCCAAACCTTGGGGTACAGGCTGTGATCTCCAAGTTCTACAACAAAACTACAGAGCTTCCCTCCTTTTAAATTATTTCTCTCAGGCATGTGTCTTGGCCACAGAGGTCTGACTAAATATAGTCCATTTTTTTTGTTGTTACTGTTTTGGGTTCTTTCGAGACAGGGTTTCTCTGTGTAGCCCTCTCTGTAAACCAGGCTGCCCTCAAACTTACAGAAATCCACCTGCCTCTGCCTCCAAAGTGCTGGGATTAAAGGCATGTGCCACCACTGCCCGGCAACATATCCCATTTTAGATGAGAAAAACCAGAGCACACAAAGCTAAAGAACATTGTAGATATGACAAGGCAGAATTCAAAGCTGCCATCTCTATAGAAACCCTCGATAGGGTTTTGCAACAGAAAAGTATCTTGGCAGATCCGGGATCAAGGAATGCCACAAAGATCATACCATGCAACTGCATGCAAGATAGCAAAAGGCCACCTCTGAGCAGGGACAAGACACACACACACAGAGCAAGAGAGAGACAGAGACACAGAGACACACAGAGAGACAGACAGACAGACAGACAGACAGACAGACAGACAAAGGGTATGTGACTCATGGCGACAGTGGAAATGTGTCCCATTTGGTGGCTGCTGCTGCTGTGGCTGCTGCTGCTGAGTTCTCAAGGTGGGCTGCAGGAGCACCTGGTTTTTAATATTTCTCCTTTTTAAGAAAGATTTATTTTGTATGTGAGTACACTGTAGCTGTCTTCAGACACTCCAGAAGAGTGCACTGCATCCCAATACAGATGGTGTGAGCCACCATGTGGTTGCTGGGAATTGAACTCAGGACCTCTGGAATAGCAGTCAGTGCTTTTAACCACTGAGCTATCTTTCCCTTCTATTATAAAAGGTGAAGAAATAGGAAGGGGTAACTGGTGAGGCAGGAATGGGGATGCCATGCTCTTTAAACTACTTCCTGGGGTCTTGGGGGGGTGTCAACACTTTTCGGGACCCAACAAAGCTGGGATGCTGGCCTAATCCTGGAAGAGTCGGCTGTTACAGTTGCTGTCCAGGCTCTGCAGGACCATCTGGTGATAGGGGTGTGCAGGCAGTGGCTGTGGGGCTCAACCACCTGGACACTCTAAAGCTGTCTAGGATGCAGATTTTGAGGGAACACCCAGAGTTGTCAGGTTGATGGAACAGATGATATATATTAGGGGCAGAAGGTAAAGTTAAGGTGTTTAGGGAAATTTTTTTTCCTAAGGTATACATTTGAAACTTTTAGGTCCGTGGTCTTGGTAGTTGGGGGAAGGGAGTCCCAAGACCATGGAAAGCAGGGGTGGGAGAAGGAGGGGAGAGAATCCTATCCTTAGGAATAAGCAGAATGGACAGGAGGGGAAACAGGCTGTTGATTGACAGTACTTATCTAGACTCTATTTGGCCCGAAAGGTGGATTCAATCAATTCCCTGAAACTTAAAAGAATGTTTTTAAGTTTACAAGAAAAGAAAAGTTTTAGATACATTAACATCACCACTGTTTAGAATCTGTTCTAAAATCCACATTCAGAAAAAGACAGTAGATTCACACCTTTGAGTCATAGAAGCTTGGGGGCCCCAAATGATTTTGGGTTAAAAGCATGACCACTCTTTCCTCTGTCCAGAAGACCGGCTGAATATGGATTGGGCAGGCGCTTTAGCACACTGAGAAGCACTTTTAAGTCTATACTTAGAAGACAGCCAAAGGAAATGTAAAACCTTGAGCTTGTTACTGATAATAGTAGCCAGTGCTTACCAGAGCTAGATTAATAGCCCTTAAATCATTTTCCTTTTTTTTAGATTTATTTATTTATTTTATGCATGTGTGTACACTGTAGCTGTCTTCAGACACACCAGAAGAGGGCATCGGATCCCATTACAGATGGTTGTGAGCCATCATGTAGTTGTTGGGAATTGAATTCAGGAGTTCAGGAAGAGTAGTCAGTGCTCTTAAACGCTGAGCCGTATCTCCAGCCCCCCCCCCAAATCATTTTCTTATACCTTTACAAATTGCATTTACACACCTTCAGACACTTTTTTAGACCTCTATAAGTTGCATTTATGTATCTTAACTATTCTTAGATCCTTACAACTTAAGCTTCCATATCCTCAGATCCTACATAAATCTTCTTTCTATTCACTCATTCACCATGAGACACAGGTGGTTGGTTACTGAGAACAGTCATTGTAAAGCTCTTTACTTTAAGGAAGAGAATAGTAACTTTTTACCAAAGTTACTTTGAAATCTGTTTTGGGAATTTATCTCTTTTTTTTCTTTTTTTTCTTTTTTTTTCTTTCTTTCTTTTTTTTTTTTTTGAGTCTGGTATAAAGTAAATGATTCGTCTTTCTCTAAGAGCTCTCTGGTGAGGACTGAGGTCTTCAGGAAGGAGCTTGGTATCCTTGCTGCTATGAAACTGGCAAATGTATGACTAACCTGGTCATTGATGCCATCAGAGAAGAATAAGTGTCACCAGAGTAAGCAGGAAGTACAGACCAAGCAGCTCCCAAGTCTATTAAAGATGACAGAGTGATCAGCTACCTGAGCAATCACCCTAGGTTCTTCAGTGCTCGTCTTCATTTTGTTCAGAGCAGAGGTCCTGGCGCATCAGTCTTTGGCTGCAAGGCCCAGAAGATCCAACGGACTTTATTATGGAGTAGGAACTTGAAGGGGGCTGGGGACTGGCCTGCCTTGTCAAGGCAAATCAGGCCAATCAACTCCCTGCTTTGCCACAGTATGGACAGGGTCCTAGAAGTGGTCGAGGTAAAGGGCAGTTTTTCACCAAATGGTTGGCTTTGCCACATTTAAAGCAAGCTCCACATGGAGTTCTTCTGTGCCCACATCTTCTTTGGAGAAGATTAGGGGTACTATCAGGAGCTGTCTTGTCTCTCTATCATGAAAAGCTTTTTCTTTTTCTTTCTTAAAAAGATCTATCTATCTATTTATTTATGCACATGAGTGCTCTGTCTTCAGACATACCAGAAGAGAGTCAGATTCCATTACAGATGGTTGTGAGCTGCATGGTTGCTGGGAATTGAACTCAGGACCTCTGGAAGAGCAGCCAGTGCTCTTAACCACTGAGCCATCTCTCCAGCCCTGTAAAGCTTTTTTCATGAAACATTTTAAATGCCATATTCAGCAGATCTCTAAAAAGTTTTGAGGAACATTAGCTATTAAGTATATCTAAACTAAACAAACTTTGTTTCTAGTTATTTGTTTTAGGCTCAACTTGAAAACATAAGAAGTTAAATAAAGCTTATTCCTATAATAATTATTAGTATTTAACATGACTACAAGTCACAGTTCTGAACACATTAAAGAATTTGATAAAAAAAAGAATTTGATCTTTTGTAAGATGACTATTAACTTGCATGTCTTAATTATCTTTTAACAGTTTTCAATAAGTTAGTAGCTTTTATAAGATTAGGATTTTATAGCTTTATCCCTATTAAGTTTGAAACTTAAAAATAACAATTTTTTTAATTGAAGCTCTTTTTTTTTTAAGATTTTATTTATTTATTAATGTAAGTACACTGTAGCTGTCTTCAGACGCACCAGACGAGGGCATCAGATCTCATTATGGGTGGTTGTGAGCCACCATGTGGTTGCTGGGATTTGAACTCATGACCTTCCGAAGAGCAGTCGGTGCTCTTCCCTGCTGAGCCATTTCACCAGCCCCAATTGAAGCTCTTTTAGTATCAAAAACCTTTTTATTATAGACACAGTCCACATTGAGACTACTGAGGATATATGTGGCTGCTGGTGCTGAGTCTCTGAAGGTGGGCTGGGGGTGAACCTGGTTTCTAATGTGGAGTGGAAACTTAAGGGTTCTTTGGATGGTGTTTTGCTGGGGCAAACACGTGAAGGAGTGTTTTCCTGAAGGGGACACAGGTGAAAGGCTAAGGCAGACTTGTGAAGGAACATATTTGGCTGGAGCAGACACAGGTGAAAGGATGTTCTGCTAAAGCAAGCACATGAAAGGGTACATGATGAAGGATTCTTTGCTAACAATGCATGTATTGGTCCGCTTTACATTGTGTAGTTGAGCTGCACTTGTCAAGACTCCATAGAGAGAAACACATGAAAAACCTTCTGGTGGTGTATTGCAGCTTCTTGCCACTTCCTCAGACTCGGCTGATTGGCAGAGTGATGTCAGCTGGGTCAGACAAACACTTGCTGTTTGGAGGGTATAAATAGGACTCGATGGATGGTGACAAGGCTGAGCTAGGCTTGCTTATAGAGCTAGTGTGGAATGCTTGTTGGTTTGGAGTCATTGCTGATCTTCTGATCTTCACTTCCCTGAGAGAGGCACAGCTGAGAATTTCTCCCTCTGGGTCCCTCCTGCTGACTCCTGCTGAGGCTGAGGCCTGGCTGTCTCTGCTAGGTAGTGTCACTGCTGCTGATTTGTGTTTGCTGTCCCAACTCTATTCAACTGGACTGCTGGTGTATCCAAGAAGTGTTTCCGAGTAGATTGAGCTGCCGCTGCTAACCTGTGAACTGAACTGCTGATTTCCAGACGACACAGCAGGAGTTGCTCCAGGGAACCATTTCTAAACTGGTCCACTTCCCCTGTATCCTTTCTTTTCCACTACCTCTGATGGGTGGTGGGCTACAAGGGAGGTTAAAGCATTTAAGAACCATCATTAAAAAGTAGGGCTGGAAAAAAATTAAAGTTGCACTAATGTGTACATTTTAAGAATTTTTTTCATTTACTTTATAAAACAAAAGTCATGACTACAGTGCTAAATGTTTAAATGATACATTCTTCATTTATGTATATATTCAAATTAAAGCAAAATGGACATAATAATATTAGGTCACGCTCAAGACAAATGACTGAAGTATTTAACATATCAAAGTGGAAGTATCCACTAGGCTCCCAGCACCTGGCAGTACCTGTTATTGAGTTATCCTGGCTAGAATACACCCATCCTAAACTCTCCAGCCCAGGGACTGGACTGAACCCCTTCCCCTAACTTCTCTTCCCTAAATAACCCAGACATTTTGGCTATGCCAGTCTTTCCTGGTCTCCTGGCTCACTTTTAGCCTCTTGGCTCCTGGTTCCTCTTTTTGCAACCTCCCCCCCTTCCTTTCATGGCCTGGTTCGGTCTGGATCATTCCAGATACATCTAGCTATATTCTCTCTCATATCTACAATAAACTTCTTCCACCATATCTAAGAGCAGCATGTCCTCCTTTAATTTCTTCTCTTCATTTAGGAGTGGGTGGAATCACCGTAGAAATTCATGGAAGGTTTGTAGTATCCATAATTAATAGCTGAAAGATGATAGCTGTGTACCTGAAGCATGTGCTTTCTGTGCATGATACATTTATATATGTTTATGTATGTGCATATATGTGCATGCCTGTGAATGCATGCATGGAAATCAGAGGTTGATATCAGATGTCATCGTTGTTGTCTCCTCTCCTTCTCCTTCTTCTCAACATCTTGTTATTTGAGATGAGGCATCTCACTGAATAAGGAGTCTCCTGATTGGCTAGACTGGCTGACCAGCAAATACCTGGGGTTCTGTCTTCCCTTCCCAGTACCAAGATAAGCGTGCGCCTCTATGACAGTTTTTTCCCCTTAACATGTACCACCCATGTTATACAAATACAAGTCTTTGTACTTGCACAACCCCCAAATTCTGAATGTATCTGTTATATTCACTTTTTGCTTGTGTTTACGACAGGGTCTTCTGTAGCTGAGGCTAGATGTGTGGCAGAGGATGACCCTGAACTTGTGATATTGCTACTTCCCCCTCCCAAGTGCTGAAATGTCAGGCATGGAAGGTTTGTAGTATCCATGATTAAAATCTGAAAGATGAACTGTGTGGCAGTGGTGGCACATGACTTTAATCCCAACACTTGGGAGGCAAAAGCAGGTGAATCTCTAAATTCAAAGCCAGCCTGTTCTAGAGAGTAGATTCTAGGATAGCCAGGGCTACACATAGAAACCTTGTCTTAGGGGAAAAAAATACAAAGAAAAAATGTAAAAATAAATCTGTAAGGTGATAGGTGTGTACCCAAAGAGGCAGGCACTCGCTCTTGCTCTCTCTCACTCTGTGTGTGTGTGTGTGTGTATGTTTATGCAGTGCAGGGAATTGTGTGTGCTAGGCAGTCACTCTAATAATTGAGCTTCATTCTCAGCCCTATGCTAGTTTTGTTAATTCTGTTTCTCTTTCCTTCCCAGTTTCTTCAAGCTCTCACTGACGAGTAAAAATTATATATATTTAGGGTGTTCAGTGTGATGTTTTGATATATGTACACATTATGACATGATCACCACAGCTAAGCTAATTGGCATATCTATCACCTCTCCACAGCAAGGTGTCATCAGAAGCCTGTAAGCATTAGCTCAGGCTCTTTTCTGCTTCTTTACATTTAATCAGAATGGATGGTATTTCTGAGAAAGAAAGGGCCTACCCTACTCACCGCCTCCAGCTCCTGCATTATCATTCTCTTACGATGTAGCTGCTTCCAAGTAAAGCTGAGTCTGGCAGGTAGTCTGTGAGCCTTAGGTAACCTGAGAACCACTTTAAAAAAAAAAGATGGATCTCTTTGCAGTTGGGTCAGAATCAGGAGGATAAAACTTTCAGGCTCTCTCCACCTTTCCCTGTATGATATTATAGTTTATAGAAAAGATGTAGTGGTATAAATATGGAGAATCAGATGCAGGGGCATCATGAGAATGGCCTAGAGGACAGGATTCTTAGGAGCTTGCCTCTGGCAGCCCCTCCTCTGGTTGGCAGCCCCTCTTCTGGTATAGGGGTTTCAGGCCCTTTAGGTCCCTGTTGAGACTTTCTCATCCTGCTTCTTTGTGACTTATTTATTTCTTGATCTTGAAGGATTTGAGGTGCTGTGTCATCTACAGGCCAGTGTGAGGTTTCCTGAAATATGCTTGCACTTACACAACTGTTTTTTTGTGTGTGTGTGTTCACATGTGTGTCCATGTGAAATCCAGAGGTTGATGGCAGATGTCTTCCTCAGTCACTACTCTCTATCTTATGGGTTTTTTTTAAAATTTGATATATTATTATTAGGGTACGGTAGTGTAGTATGTGTGTGTGCTCAAGAGGAGGGAGGGCCATATACACCATGGGTACTGTCTTAGCGGTTCTTCTAGGCTCCAACAGTTACCTAGCAACAGGCAGGTACTAGCCTGGCTTGAGATAAAAGGACTGTTTGTCATCTCTCCCCGCCCCCATCCCTCCCTTCCTCCTCTCCTTCTCTCTCTCTCTCTCTCTCTCTCTCTCTCTTTCTCTTTCCACATCCCGCCTCTTCCCTTCTTTGTCTCTCCTCTCTGCCTTCTCTGTCTCCTTTCTTTCTCTGCCTCTACTCCCTTCCCCACACCCCCTTCCCATGTGTCCCAAATAAACTTCTACACTAGACCTAGGGGTTCCAGCTAAGGCACACATAGAAAATGTTTAAGAAGCCCTGCCCTGGCAGATGGCCACCCCTCCTTGTGCAGGCTCTCTACGTTGCCTGGCTCAGGAGAACCACAGGAGTCCTCACCATGTGCTATTGGGTCTAAGAGTAGTGGGATAAAGAGGTGACCCTCCTTTAAGAACTTCTGGCCTGTTAGCAGAGTCTAAACCAGTGGTTCTCAACCTTTCTAATCCTTTGATCCCTTAATACAGTTCCTCATGGTGTGGTGAGCCCCAACCATAAAATTATTTTCATTGCTACTTCATAACTGTAGTTTTGCTACCGTTATAAGTCGTAACTTAAATCTGTGCTTTCCGATGGTCTTAGGTGACCCCTGTGGAAGGGTCCCCAAAGTACCAATCCACAGGTTGAGAACCACTAATCTAAAGGGGGAACAATGTTCATAGCACTTCTTGCCACACTTGTATGTCAGATGGAGCTGAAGGTCTGAGGAGCCCCATTCTCACTCCTACCCTAGCCAGAGCTCCTTAGTTCTTCACACAGCTATGAATGCAGCCACTGTATGAAGGGTGGGCACTGAACTCAGTGGCAGAGGGCTTTACCTGCCACTGAGACACTCTGGGTCCCATTCTCAGAACCTCAAGCAAAATAAAAACCAAACTGTTGTGGAAGAACAACCTTTTTCTTGATGATCTATTCAGAACTAAGCTTCCTGGCTTTTTGATTTTAGAGTGGGGATGAACTCAAAAATGGACATTCTGTTGTGTGGCAATTATTGGTACCAACCTGTGTTTTACTTAACAGGAATTGGTGAGAAGTTTTGGTTTAGTTCCTCATTTTCCTCTTAATGCATATATTCATATAATCATGGAAATTGCATAATATAGTTTGAATTGCATAATTATGGAGAGTCAGCTATGTGTGCTAAATCCAGTACTGTGGAGCCTTCATTTCAACTCTCTTCCTGGTCAGAGCACAAAGGACATTTTTCAGTTAATTTCCTTAGTCTGGGTTTTGTTTGCCATCTCTCTAGCATAACAAGATTGATGTGTTTTCTATGAGATGCTGGGTTTTCATTTTTAGATTCTAAGCAGTCTGATAGTCGCAGCCCAACATTACGTGCCTAGAGGCTTAAGTTTCAGCTCATTGCAGACAGGTCTGAATTTCTGTGTCACTGAATGTGATTTCTACTACCCTCTACTTGCTCGCCTTGTGATGTACCCCTAGCCCCACCCTGAAGAACCCGGTTTCTTTGTGGGTAATGGCTTCCATGGTAAAGCAATATGTCCTTCCCCCCAGAGGCTCTGCACTCCTTGCTGGAGGAGCTGTTGAGCCAGGAGCCTCACACTGCAGGATAAACAGAGCTGGAGCTGAGCCAAGCTCATCACCTGGCAGTGCCTCCCATTGGCGCAGAGAATTATTCCTCTGCGTAGTCATTTCAAATTGAACTGCATCTGCAGAGATGAACAGAGTGCTTTAACCTCTTTTGCTGGGGATATTTGTCTGCCCTGTCTGTAGCCACCATTCTTTTAGAATAGTCCATGTCTAGCTCCTTTGAGCCTAATACACATTCTCTCTCTCCCCGCTCCCCCACTCCCTCCCTTCCCCCCTCCTCTCTCTCCCTCCCCTCTCTGTTCCTCCCCTCTCTGTTCCTTCCCTCTCTGTCCTCTCT
>NC_045030.1:7131859-7134787 GCF_008632895.1 Mastomys coucha | reverse complement strand
CTCTGCCTCCCAAGTGCTGGGATTAAAGGCATGCGCCACCACCGCCCGGCTCAGTCAGATTTTTTATATTCTTTTTTTCTTTTTCTTTTTCCTTAAGATTTATTTATATAAGTCTTATATAAATAAATAAATAAATCTTATATAAATATATGTGAGTACACTGGCGCTGTCTTCAGACACACCAGAAGAGGGCATCATATCTCATTACAGATGGTTGTGAGCCACCTTGTGGTTGCTGGGAATTGAACTCAGGACCTCTGGAAGAACAGTCAGAGCTCTTAACCTCTGAGCCATCTCTCCAGCCCCAGATTTCTTATATTCTTTTTCCCTTTCAAATCAATCCCTTGCTGATAGAAGGTGACTTCCCTCCCGTCTGTGTGTCCTCCTTGGAGTCTGCCAAATGAAGATTGACTCTTTGGTTCTCTGGGTCATTTTGTCACAGTTGTGTGTATCAGTCACAGTTCAAGCAGATGGCACACTCCAAATAGGTAATTTGAGAATCAAATAAGAACTATTCATTAAATGTGGGCAAGACCTAGGGAAACCACTAGAGACCTGGCTGGTGAGACTTTGGGCATGCTTATGCCACCACTAGGCCCTGGAGAACCTGGAGCTAGAGAGCTGTATAGAGATAGGTGCCAGACAGTAGCTATAGGTGTTGGCCAAGGCGTGGGGCCATACTTAGATGCCAATGCTTTAAACAAAGGCAATAATCACATCCCTCTATCCTTTTGCTGAGGATCCTGGGGGGGGGGGGGTAGACACCCACCTAGGAGCCAGAGGCCACAAAGACTCTGTTGGAGTCTGTTGGAAAGCCAAGAGAACAGAGACAACATTTTATGAAACAGAATCCACAGCTAAACACAGTAACATTCTTTTCTTTCTTAAATAAATTTGTTTTTCCTTGGAGTTAATAGTTGGCTCTTTTCTTTTTAAAGATTTATTTATTTATTTATTTTATGTATATGAATACACTGTCACTGTCTTCAGATACACCAGAAGAGGGCATCAGATCCCGTCACAGATGGTTGTGAGCCATCATGTGGTTGCTGGGAATTGATCTCAGGACCTCCAGAAGAGCACTCAGTGCACTTAACCACTGAGCCATCTCTCTAGCCTAGCTCTTTTTCTTTTAAAAACTTTTTTGAATTTACATTTCTTGTGTTTCAAATGTAGGTTGTTTTGTTTTCACCAAAATTATTCATCCTTTTTCTCCTACTCCCCAAGGCAACCATTTTCTCCTCTCGTAACCAATTCTTCTTGTACTTTGCACGCATGAGGGTGGTGTTGTCCTAACCTGTACAGAGTCATCTAAATGTACAAAAGAAAATGACTGTTCCCATAGAGAGTGCCACACTGCCAGTTCCCAATCCTGCAATAGAGTTGCGTCATCATTTTGACTAAACCAGCATCAAAACTTTCCATCATTATAGTTGTATAAATGTGCTTCACGGTGAAGCTATATAGTATCCTCCCTCAAAAATATCTCTCTTTGCTTACTCTCAGCTTTTTCTTTTTCCTGAGATCAACAGTTGCCTATTTTCTTTATGTTTTGTAAATACTAATAATTAATCTACCTCCCAACCTTTTATTGCCATCCAATTCTCTTTCCTTCCCTTCTTTTCTCTTTCTCTCTTCCTTTTCCTTATCCCGCTCTTTCTTCCATTGCTGAGAATAGAACCCAGGGCTTCATGCCTCTCTACTCAGCCCTGAGCTACCTCCCAGCCCTTCTGTGCTCATTTGTCATTCATCAGCATACGGCTTTCTGAAGAACCCATTGCTCACTGGATCTGTCTGCAGTCCTTGCACTCTGGTGGTGTGGGAGTCTCATCCATTGTCACCCTGGGAGCTCCCATCACCACTCTCTTGTTCTAGCTGGAGCAGCTCTGCTAGCTCTTGAGGACCTGTGGCATGGGAGGTCAAGTTTTTGAGATTGTTTATCTAAACATGTTGTTAATTAGTCTCCTTAATGGGTTCTTTTTACAAGTCCAGAAATCTCCATTGGAATTCATTTTTCTTGGCATTTTTAAAATATTGGTTTTGTTTTTAATGATGTTCTATGTGTTGGGGAGGAGGTGTGCACATGGAACTGGCATTCCAGGAAGATGTGACCCAGTGAATGTGAGGGATGGAAAGCACTCAACCACTGAGCCATCGATCTAGCCAGCATCTATTATAAGGCAAGTACTTTGCTAACTGAGCTACATCTCCAGGCCTTCTTTTGTATGTTTTAATTAATTAAAAAAATATTTTGAGGCAGGGTCTCACTGTGGAGCTCCAGCTATCCTGGAACAAAGATCCACCTGCTTCTGCCTCCTGAGGGCCGACATTAAGGCTTGTGCCACCATTGTTGGGTTCTTTTCCATATTTGAGAGATTTACTCAACCTTAGCTTTCAATCTGCCCATTGAGTTTTTCATGTCTTCTAGCTAGCTTTTCTTTTCTTTTCTTTTTAAATCTCTAAGGAACTTTTCCTACCCGTTAGGTGTTTTTATGTGGTTGCACTATCATCTCCTATTTCTCAGAAAATATTAACTATTGAAGGGGCTACATCTCTCAATGGAGTCTTTTTCTTCCAAATGATTTTATCTTCAATGTTTGGTGCTCTGTCTTGATGTAGTGGGTTTCCTGGGGTATCTACTAGTTCTAGGTTATAATATTATTACCTAAGAACAGGATTAGAAGAGAGTCTGATGCGGTTTGTTTGGTATAACGTTCTCTGAAGCCCAGTTAGACCACTATTCTGGTATCTAAAGCTGTCAGCCCCTGAGAAAAGCAGCTTTCTGGCATGCTGACGCCAGGAGAACTGGTGGTATCTTCCAGTGAGGGTGAGTGGGAGAGAAGGGCTGACGGTCACTTCACCCTCAATTACTCCTTATTCTTGATGTAGAATCCCTCGCTCAGCAATGCTTAATATGCCCCAGTCAAG
>NC_045030.1:7123946-7130918 GCF_008632895.1 Mastomys coucha | reverse complement strand
CGCCCAAATCCTGAGTCTTTCTGAAACTTAACAAAAGATCAGTTTGCTTCTTGGATTCAGCCTTTGTGATCTATTTCCCTATGTGTTTCGCATCTTCACCCCCCAAAGATCTGTTGCTGTTTACTCTCCCAATCTATTTGGCCCTTTGGGGTTTTTGCTTTTTAAAAACATTAGGGCTTGGCAGTGGTCCCACACTTGGGAGGCAGAGGCAGGTGGATTTCTGAGTTCAAGGCCAGCCTGGTCTACAGAGTGAGTTCCAGGACAGCCAGGCCTCACATACTGAAACAGAGAGACCCTGTTTTGAAAAATAAAATGAGTTTACTATCAGCATAATGAAATCTGATGGAAAGGACCTAGTGTTAATATTATTATTTTCCTTTTCTTAAAAGCATACAGGCATGATGGTAATTGTATAATTCTAGCACTAAGGAGCTGGGGGAGCAGAATTACTGCAAGTTTGAGGACAGTCTGCTACATAGTGAGTTCAAGGCTATCCACTACCACATAGTAAGACCATGTCTCAAAAATAAGTAAAAATAAAATAGAGGATGGTGAGATGATTTACCAGGCAAGAGTGTGCTGCTCTTGCAGACAGCTAGAACTTGGCTCTCAGTACCTATGTCCAGCTCAGTCACTTGCCCCCCGCCACATGTGTGTGCATGCCAGCACACACAAATAAAAATAAACCTTTAAAATTCTAAAAATAAACGAGAAAGCCAGGTGTGGCGCATACCTGTAATCCCAAAGCTTGCAAGGCAGAATCAGCAAGATCTTGAATTTGAGGACAGCCTGATCTACTCAGCAAGACCCTGTCTGAGAAAACAAACAAACAAATGAATAAATAAATGGCCAGAGTAGGCAGCTTTCATTTTTAAAAGGAATAACAGGGCTAGGAGTGGTGGTGCACACCTTTAGTCCTAGCATTTAGGAGGCAGAGGCAGGTGGATCTTTCTGAGTTTAAGGCCAATCTGGTCTACTCAGTGAGTTCCAGGACAACCAGGGCTATGTAGAAAGACTCTGTCTCAATAAACAAACAAATCAATAACTAACTAGAAGGACATCAAATTTGGGAAATATTCCCTGACAAGTTAGAAGAGTGGTCTGCTCCAAGCCAAGGGAACAGAGCAGAGACCAGGGGGAAGTGCACACGGAATTTCTACTGGATTTCTCAGTCATACATGAGTACACATATAGTCTGTACATGAAATATTGTACAACATGTGTTGTGTGTTTATTATATGTCTCTCTGTGTGTTGTGTATGTGTGTGAGTATCGTGTGTATATGTGTGTATGTGACAGAGGATTTGACCCTGTTATAGGCAGAATCTGTTGGTTGTTGCTTTGCTTCATATGTCAGGCTAGCAGGCCAAGGGCTTCCAGGATTCTCCTGTTTCCCTCTCCCATCTCACAGTTAGGTTGCTGGGATGACAGCCATGCACCTGGCTTGCCATTAGGTCTTCACACTTTCCTGATGGCGAGCACGTTACCCACTGAGCCATCTCAACAAGCCCAAATTTCAAGGATTTTTTTAAAAAGATTTATTTATTTTATGTACATATGAGTACACTGTCGCTGTCTTCAGACACACCAGAAGAGGGCTTTAGACCCAATTACAGATGGTTGTGAGCCACCATGTGGTTGCTGGGAATTGAACTCAGGACCTTTGAAAGAGCAGTCACTGCTCTTAACTGCTGAGCTATCTCTCCAGCCCCCAAATTTCAGTTTTTAAAAAGGTTAAGCTCAGTGTACAACCATATCAGTTATTCAGATGCAGAGGGCATAAATTGGTTTTAAACAAACAGGAGTTTGTTTTAGACTGGTCTAGAACTTGTTATGTAGCCCAGGCTGGCCATCTTCCTGCCTCTATTTATTTATTTATTTATTTATTTATTTCGAGACAGGGTTTCTCTGTGTAACCCTGGCTGTCATGGAACTCTGTAGACCAAGCTGGCCTTGAACTCACAAATCTGCCTGTCTCTGCCTCCCAAGTGCTGGGATTAAAGGTGTGCGCCACCACTGCCTGGTGCTGCCTCTATTTTCTAAGTGCTGGGATTTCAGGCACATGCCACTATGCCTGACTAGGGTTTGTTTGTTTTTGTTTCGGTTGTGCTCCAGTGTACTATGTGTATATTGTGTATGTACATATGTATGTGGGTAGCCATGAAAATATCCACTCATGGAGGCCAGAGGAGGACATCAGGTCTCCTGCTCCATCACTCTCTACCTTATTCTGTTGGAGACAGGGTCTGTCACTGAATCTGGAGCTAGGGTAGCTGCTAATATACCTTATTAAACCTCCTGTCTCTCCCTCCCACCATAGTACTGGGATTTCAGGCATGTGCAGCCATGCACAGCTATTTATATGGGTGTTGGGGATTTGAACTCGGGTCTTCATGTTTGCACAGAAATTGCTCTTATCCACTAAGATATCTTTCCAGCCCATAGGGGTTTGTTTTTCTTACACGATTTTTTTTTAAACGGGTTCAAGAGAAGGCAGGCCAGGGTAACACCCAATCTCTTTGGTATCCTGGGCACTTAAGGATCCTCCCAGCTGTTATGAGTTCAAAGTGTTCAGCTTTGGTCTTTGAGCTTTAATGTGGCCGCTTTTTACTTCTAAGTATGACCTGCTTATTCCAAAATAATGGAAAGGGCCAGGAACAAGGCAGTTGAGGGGGACCCCAGTGGGAAGTTCTCCTGAATGATGCCAATAGCAACTTTTCTTTCTCATATCCTTGTCACCAGTCTCTCCCAAGTGAAGAGGTGTGGAAAAGGGACAGTATCACCTGAGCAGGCCACATTAGGAATGAGGCTTAGGGAAGAGACTCTCTGGAGAGTTACCACTGCGCGGCTCAGGCCCAGGGAGAAGCAGGGAGGGCTCTGCTTCCCTCCAAGATTGTGAAGTGACAAAGTGGGCACGAGGTGGGCCATTGAAACTGTGCTGCTCTGGCTAAGCAAAATGTCTGCTTTTGGCCACAGACAGAGAGAATGGCATTACACTTAGCTTTAAAAGCATTTATATGGAGGTTAGCAAAATGGCTCACGGGGGAGGTTAGCAAAATGGCTCACGGGGGAGGTTAGCAAAATGGCTCACGGGGAAGGTTGCTTGCCATTGAAGCCTGATGATCTGAGCCCTGTAACTCACGTGGTAGAACAAGAAAAACTACTCTTGCAAATTGTCCTCTGACCTACATGCACGTGTGTGTGCGGGCACACACACACACACTTTTAAATCCTGGTCTTTATTAACTCATAAAGGTAGATGGGTTCCAGACTTGACTGAGTCAACATTATCCAGGACTGTTGCTTTGGGCTTCATGTTAGTGCCTTGTTATCACAAAATGGCAGCAACTAGTTATCCTCACAAAATGGCGTTGGAGGATGGGCAGAAAATGAGAGGAATGTTTCCTGTCTACTTTCCTATCCTACAAGTAAGCAAAATGCCTCCCAAAGTTCCTGGTGGTACAAAGCCCCTCAGATTTCATCAGCCCACTTTGGACCACACACCCATAGTTAGGTTAATAGTCAGGAGGCATGGACTCACTCTAGTTGTCTGGGAGTTGGGATGGTCTGGGAGGGCAGACTGGGTGGGACCTTCCCAAAGAAGGTGATTCTAGGGAAAATGGATAGAAAGTGGCTAGGGAACCAACAGCGGCTGCTGGATTTAATCATTTGAATATACTGTGACCATTAAAAAACGTGTTAGTGCTAGGGAGTTCATGTAGCTGAAAAATGGAAGCAACCTCGATGCCTGACAACAGATGAATATAGGAAATGTGGTCCATATGCATAATGGAATTTTATTCAACCATAAGGAAAATGAAGTCATGACATTTGTATGAAAGAACTGGGGATCATTATGCAAGGCCAAATAAACCAAACTTGGAAAGACAAATAGCACATGTTTGCACCTATACATGAACTCTGTGTGTGTGTGTGTGTGTGTGTGTGTGTGTGTGCATGCATATGTAAGTCATAAAATTAGAAAGAGGGGAGGACAAGGCTTTAAGGGATAGATAGAGGGGAAAAGAAGATAATAGAATGCACATGATGTAAGAACAAAAGAGGGCTATTTGGGGGAAGAAGGGGACAGGCAGGAGGAGGTGGCGGATGAAAGATGGGACTGGGAGAGGAGGAACAATAAGAAAAGGGTCCTATTGCTGCTAATTTTAAAAGAAAATTGCTGCTAAGAAAAATACTGCTAATTTTAAAAGCTGAAAGGACACCAGAGCGATGGTGGTGCACTTCAGAGACAGAAGCAGTTGGAGTTCTGTGAGTTTGAGGACAGCAAGAGCTATTACAAAGATAAACCCTGTCTCAACAAAAACAAAAACCAACCAACCAACAAAACCCTGAAAGGACAAACACAGGACTGGGAAGGTTTAAACAAAGGGAGTGATGGGAAGAACGAGCAGTCGCTCTCCTTCCCTGATTCTTTCACATGCTCATTTCCAACTTTGGGCACAGGGAGCCTTATTTGATAGTTTAAGTTCTTTCAATTTACAATAGTCTTCCTTAGCTATGGTTTCACGTTTTTATTCACTCATAGTCAATGGGCAATTATAAAAACAAGCAAATTATACGTTTTAAATTGCATGCCATGCTATATAGTGTGGTAAAATTTGCAACTGGATGGCAAGTATAGTGATGGACTGCTTTGATGCCAGCACTCAGAGGTGGGTGGGTCTCTGTGAGTTGGAGGCTAGCCTGGTCTACATGGAGAGTTCTAGGCCATTTGGGAGCCAGGGTTACATGATGAAATTGTCTTTGAAAAATGCAGCTATCCTGCTCCATTCTGCCTAAGGATGTGAATGATCCTTTTGTCCACCATATCCATGTTGCATGCTTTATCCACACCCATTAGCTGCTTAGCAGCTATTTTGGTTATGAGACCTACTACCCCAGTACCTCAGTGTTTGTGTTCTAGCCTTGTGTACTAGCCTAATACTATATCACGATCTAGTATACTACAGCCTAGGTCATTCATTTCATTTCACCATGTAGATATTATGTCCTGTCACATCATCACAAGTAGAAGGGTGAAGGGCTAGGGATGTGGCCCAGCTGATAGAGTGCTTGTATGGCATGCACACAAGCCTGAGATCACCACAGAAACCAGGTGTGGTGATGGATGTCTAATCCTAGCATTTTGAAGATTGAAACAAGAAGCTTGGGTATTCAAGGTCATCCTCAGCTACAGACCAAGTGAGGACAGCCTGGTCTATGTAAGACCCTGCCTTAAAGGGGAGTGAGTGGGTATATTAGTACAGTATAATAAGATATCATCACAAGTGTTTATGTATAGGAGAGAACACGGTATGTATAAGATTCAGTACTATCTACATCAGGTATCCACAAGGATCTAGTTGCATCCTCTGCTGATAACTGGACTTAACAAGGGGTCATTTCAAACTGCTCTTTGCTGTCCCTCTTCCCTAATCCTTTATACTGAAAGGCCCTCCCTCGAGTACTAGTAACCCACCAATAAAGAGGAAGGCTATTCCTCTGGATGAGGGAGACCCAAGCTAGTGTATGGACTTCTGACTAGGAACATGAACTTCCTACTGGGAACAAGAACTCCTGACCCTTGTCTCTAGACTTCCATTTGTTTCCCATAAAAGCTTTTCAAACTCCCATACTCTCTGAGATGGAGTTCAGAGACAAAATATCTCTTCCTCTGGTCTTCAGCACCGGCTTTGAACAGGCCCATTGCTACCAACTTCTGTTTCCTGGGTCTTCAGTTGAGCCAAGAACAATACAGACTCCCATGGTTTGTGTGGCACACACAAGAAAGAACTACTCTGAGCTGTATGATCTTCCAAGTTCCCACTGGGGAATCAGTGATGCCTCAGGCAGAGGGGATCCAACTGCTCACGGCTAATGAGAAGTCGTCTTCTGGACTCCAGGAAAATCCCAGCAACTGTCTGGAAACATTTTATACACAACCAGAGACTGCTCCCTCTCTTTCCTACTGAGGCCTGGGCTGCCTATCAATGCTCTGTGTCGATGGAAGAAAGGGGTCTTAATGCTCTTGTCTGGTTGGATTGTTTTGGGTTTTTTTCTTTTGGTTTGGTTTTGAGCCAAGAAGCTCCAAATCTAGCCCCCGAGTTTGGAGAATACTCATTTGTTTGCTTTCTGGATTCAGGTATCCAATTGGGCTGTAGCCTTGGAGTGTACACCAGTTTTCTCCCTCAATCACAGGATGAGTTGTTCTGCCATATGGAGTGGTAAGCTGAGCTAGCTCCACTGTTTGGGGACTTGAACAGCTTTGTAGACATTCCGAGGGTTGTTCTGGGGGTTCCTGGTGATATAAGATTAGATTTACAGGGTTGACACTCCCAGAAATGTGTTTGCTTGGTGAGATATCACTTACATGTTGGCTTTCTCTTTCGCTTGCAGCTACTATTATTTCTAGACTGGGGAGAGACCTCGAAAGCAAGCAGATCTGCTTCTTCGACAAGCAGTTCCACTGAGGCCAGAAAGGTCCTTGGCTCTGTCAAGCAGTTCTGCCTTGGCCTGAAGCCAGAAATGTATGAATCATAGGTACTGGTTTGTGTCTTTAAAAAAACAAAACAAAACAAAACAAAACCTTTTTTGGCACGAAACCTAATGAGCATGCCAGCAAGCTTTCAGTGCCTCTTAGAGGTGATTGTAGGAACCCCACTCCTGTCAGCAGGGTAGCGAGGCTTATGGATATATCTCGTGGGGATCAGTGGATCACCTGGACTGTTCTGCCTACCTCACCATATCTCAGCAGAGTCACTTCCAAAACCAAAGTATGTTCTTAATCGTCTCTCCTTAACTCCTGCTCCATTTTGCTCTGGACTTTGCACTAGCTGATGGCCAACATTCAGCAATGGTCCATGTGGCTCATATGGTATATGGTAGAGTTTTGATGATGCAATTGTATAAAGTTTGCCTACCAGTTTGTCAAAAATCAAGAAAATTGCTGGGCGGTGGTGGCGCACGCCTTTA
>NC_045030.1:7122688-7123936 GCF_008632895.1 Mastomys coucha | reverse complement strand
TGCCGAAGGTGATATTGGATCCCCTGGAACTGGAATTATGGATGGTTATGAATCACCATGTGGGTGCTGGGAAGTGAACCTGGGCACCAAGAATAACAAGTGTTCTTAACCACTGAACCCTATAGTAAGGAACTTTATTGGATCTCTGAGAAGACACATAAGGGTGTGGCCACCTAGTGTTAAGAGCCCTAGCAGGCCCTAAGGATTAGATCCTTTCCAGGAAGGTGAGGTTAGGTAACTCACAGGAGTTCTGGCATCCAGGAGAAAGGCTGAATCTACATATGCAGATTTCCAGACTTTTAAGTCACCTCTTCTATAGGCAGGGCCAAGAGAAATGGAGAGCTTTTCTACCTCTAGTTCTGTTTGGTTTGCAGGTGGGGAGTGAAGGGGAGAGCATGGATTGCTGGAAGCCATAATGTTTGATTCCTGGAACATCCTGAGAGGTTCTTGTTTGTCTCGGAAACCTGCAGGGGAAAATTCCCAGAAATTCCCTCCCTAAGCAATACACAAAACCTTCAAAACACCATCCCAGCAGTAGCATAGAGAGTTGCAGTTTTCAGGAAGAGTGGCACCTTTATGAAGATGAGAAATTGAACTGAGGAAGCCTTGGATTTATGCTAACCTCAATTGGGAATGTTTAATATTCCTAAACCAGTGCTTTTAATCCTAGAGCAAGCTCTTTCTAAAATAGCTGAGTTCTGTGTGCTCTTGGGTTAAATGGGCATAATGGCTGCTCTTTGCCCTGCTCATCCAGGGTTTATGTTAAATTGTGAAAAGTAGTTTCCCATTGGGGGTTGGGGGGCATGGTTAAAGAATCTAAAGGATCAGATTGTAGCATGGCATTTTAAAACTCTTTTAAAGAAACATTTCCAGCCTGGTGGTGCTGGCACATGCCTGTAATCCCAGCACTCAGGGACACAGAGGCAGGCAGATCTCTGAGTTCGAGGATAGCCTGGTCTACAGAGCGAGTACCAGTGTTGTAATTAAAGGTATGTGCTGCCACCACCTGGTGTTCCTGGCTTTTTAACGTGTGTTTTTGAGGAGCTTATGTCCTGTTTGCATAGCAAGAGTTTTACTGTTCCTTATGTAAATGAAGTCTTGGATCTTTGCCCTTAGAGCCTGACTGCATTTCCTCAGCATTGCATTTACAAGCTCCAACCCATATTGCTTCATGTCCTCATACTTTGTTCATTTTCTCTTCTGTTATAGCATCCCATTACATGACTATCCCATGCTTTCTTTCTTTCT
>NC_045030.1:7119488-7121849 GCF_008632895.1 Mastomys coucha | reverse complement strand
GTTCCAGGACAGCCAGGGCTACACAGAGAAACCCTGTCTTGAAAAAAACAAAACAAAACAAAAAAAAGTCAAAAACAAACATCTATTTTTATTATTATTTAAAAATTTTTTAATGGAAGGGGATATATGTGTATATATGTGGGTCTACAGAGGCAAGACAAGGGCATCAGATGCCCTGAACAGACTTCTCAGACAGTAACTTGTACCCTCTGGAAGAACAGTACTCACTGTTAGCCACTGAGCCATCTCTCCAGCCTTGGTCTTTTTCTCTTTTACTTATTTTTGCCTTTCTGCTTTCTGCCTTGGGACAACATAGCAGGAAGGGCAACCTCAGATGCCAGCACCTTTTCATGTGGGATTTCTTAGCCTTGAGGACCATGAGAAGTCAAATTCTTGCCTTTTGTGCTTTCTGTTGTTTCTGTGATAAATGACCCAGACTGTAGTATACTGCTGTGATAACATACAGCAAAGGCAGGTGGGTGTCTGCTTGGGAGCTGTAAGGACCTAGTTAGAAATCTGCAGATTTTCTGCATAGTGGCCCATGCCTTTGATTCTAGCACTCTGGAGGCAGAGACTGAGTTTGGGGCTGGTCTACATAGTGAGTTCTAAGACAGCCAGTGCTATACTGAGAGACCCTGTCTTGGGGAAAAAAAAAACAAGAAAGCAAGCAAGAAAGACAATAAATAAATGATCAGATTTGAAGGTCACTGAGGGTGAACCCTTTTCTCCTAATTAGCTTCAGGCCCCTATGTTACTATTTCAGGCTTCCTGTGTTCCCTGTAATACACTCATTTTTTTTTTTAAAAAAGGATCTATTTATTTTATGTATATGAGTATACTGTCACTGTCTTCAGACACACCAAAGAGGGGACCAGATCCCATTACAGAAAGTTGTAAGCACCATGTGGTTGCTGGGATTGAACTCAGGACCTCTGGAAGAGCAGCCAGTATTCTTAACTGCTGAGCCATCTCTCCAACCTTTGGTTTTGTTTGTTTGTTGGTTGGTTGGTTGGTGGTGGTGTTTTTCTTTTGTAGACAGGGTTTCTCTGTGTATCCCAGGCTGTCCTGGAACTCACTCTGTAGACCAGAGATCTGCCTGCCTCTGCCTCCCTAGTGCTGGGATTAAAGGCATGGGCCACCACCTCCCGCCTCTGTTTATGATTTTTTATTTGTGTGTGTGTTCAAGTGTGCACACATGTTTATGTACATGTACACACATGCATGTCACACATGTATGTGACATGGGAGAGGGGAGAGTGCACTCACGCATGTATGTGAGTAGAGGATGGGGCTTTGTGTTAGATCTCTTCCTCTTATTTTTGTAGAAATGGCTCATCAAACTTGAGGTTGCCACTTTGCCTAGACTGGATGGCCAGCCAGCCTCCAGGATCTGCCAGTCTCTGCTCCTTACTACAGGAGTTGCATTTGTGTACCTCCTATCCCAGTTTTTATAGGGGTTCTGGGGATCTGAACTCAGGTCCTCATGCTTGTGCAACAAACACTTTATCCAATGAGCCATCTCCACAGCCCCAAGATTTAAAACACCTTAACATCAAGGCAGTCTGGCTTTGTCGAGGCCTGTGAAGGGATTCCTGGTAAAGTAGTACTGTTTTGACAGATTTCATTAGATTCTAAATTTTTTTTCTTTCTATGATCCCTTTTAACTTATTCTGTTACGTGAGTGAGTTTTGGTTAAAAGAATCGGGCATGAGTCATACGTCTAGCCCTGGATGCAGATATGAAATTCTGAGCTGCCAGGAAGATTATAGGATTACTGTCTAACAGGAACAAAGGCACCTTGTCCCTTCTTTTGAGAGTTAATCCAAATGGGGCTGTCAATCACCTGGACAGGAAACTGCCTTGCAGGAGAGCTGCTTCAGAAACTTTCAAATAGCTTAAAACCTGACTAACAACATGTGGGTCCAAATGGCCATGGTCCTCTCCCACTGTGAAAGTGTCTTCCTTCCCAATGGTCTCTTTTAGGCAGTGCCTACCACTGCCCTTGCGTGTGACTTGTGAAAACCTTTGCAGTCTGGACATAGATATAGACTAGAGGGACTGGGAAGACCAGAAGGAGGCCAGAGCAGATTCTCAAACAGGAAGTGTTATGAATACCTCTGGCCACTGGATGGAGTAGGGTTGCAGGGTCAAAGTATGGTAGGCAGGAGCCCAGGAACACAGTCCTGTCTACAGAAATCTGACTCCAGCTCCATGGATCCTAGGGAAGGAATGCAGGTTTGGAGACCTGTTTTCTCCTGATCTGGCTTCTATGACCTTGTGACCTCTCCTGCTCTGGGACTCACCTTGATTGCTTGTTTTGCCTCATGCTGTTGTTGCGCTCTCTCTCTCTCTCTCTCTCTC
>NC_045030.1:7117105-7118240 GCF_008632895.1 Mastomys coucha | reverse complement strand
TCCTCCCTCCCCCCTCTCCATGTGCTTATGGTTTGCCTCTACTGCTCTACTCTATCTCTGCCTTTCTCTGCCTCTACTGACCTCTTAACTCCCCTCCCCATGCCCTGAATAAACTCTATTCTACACTGTTGTGTGGCTGGTCCCTCAGTGGGAAGGGATGCCTCAGCATGGGTCCGCTGAGACATGCCCATTCCCCCACACCTACCATATATCCATAGAACATAATCTCTTCTCTATTTTGTTTTCGTTTTGGTTTTTGTTTGTTTTCTGAGACAGGTTTCTCTGTGTAGCCCTGGCTGTACCGGAACTCTGTAGACCAGGCTGGCCTCGAACTCAGAGATCTGCCTGCCTCTGCCTCCCAAGTGCTGGGATTAAAGGCGTGTGCCACCACTGCCCCTGCCCGGCCACTCTTTATCTTTTTATTAACACATCACAGTCGAACTGGGTTCAATGCCCAGCACCCACATGGTAGCTTAATTATAGTCCCAAGAGATCTGATGCTCTCTTCTGTCCTCCACGGGCACCAGCCACACATGTGTATGGACGTACATGCAGGCAAAACACCCAAACACACATTAAATAAATAAATAAATAAATGCCAGGTATTTATTTTTTAAAAATTACACAGTGTATACATGTGCTTGTTCAAAGACAGTTGTTATGCATTGTACCAGCTTTGTGGAAAAACCCGTGTCCATTCTCCTCACACAGCTGGTATCTAAAAGCAGAGAACAAGGGTCATCTATGTACTATACATTTACCAACTTGCTATTTTATCAGAGGATGTTAAGTAATTACAGATTTCAGCATAGATCCAAAGATTCTTTCTCTTCATCTGGGAACTTGTCGTATCATTTGTTTTCAAAGGTTAAATATAGAAGAAGGAATAAAAAAAAGTCTTCAGACATTATGTAGTCACTGTCTGGAACTGGCAGGCATTATATTTCAACAGGATATTATCACTAAGGCGAAGAGAAATGATTCTTACTGGGTAGGAAATGATTGCACAGAGTAGTGTTGTTCAAGCAATCAGAGATCACATCATGTGGTGAATGAGGAGTTTGCAATTCTATTGTTCATTTAAAATGGGCTGCTGAGAGAAAAAGGCTGAAAAGAGCTTTGGGAGCAATGTCAT
>NC_045030.1:7110836-7116399 GCF_008632895.1 Mastomys coucha | reverse complement strand
CACACACACACACACACACTCACACACACACACGGGATATAAAACAATATAGCAAACATCTGGCTTAAGATAGAAAGCAGGTCTGGCTGGGGGTGCTTGCTGGGCTTGGTGGTGCACACCTTTGGTACCAACACTTAGGAGGCCAGGACAGCCATGACTGCATGTACATGGAGAGACTCTGTATCAAAAAGCAAACAACAGGGCTGGTGAGGTGGCTCAGCTGGTAAGAGCACTGATTGCTCTTCCAAAGATCATGAGTTCAAGTCCCAGCAACCACATGGTGGCTCACAACCACCCATAATGAGATCTGACCACCCTCTTTTGGTGCATCTGAAGACAGCTACAGTGTACTTATTTATAATAATAAACAAATCTTTTTAAAAAAGCAAACAATAACAAAAAACAGAACAAAAGGAAATAGGGCTGTGGAGATGGTGCTGCACCATGAAGCATGGAGACTTGAGTTCAGACCCCCTCCAGCCATGCACAGTAACCCCTGTCTAATCCAAGAGCTCCACAGCAAAGTGAGAAGTAGAGACAGGAGAATCCCCAGCTAGCCTGGTATAGCCAGGGGCAAACAGGAGATTTTGTCTCACATAACGTGGAAGATATGGATTGATACCCAAGATTGTTCTTGGCCCTCCATAATGCAATGTAGCATCTGTATGAGTACACATACATATAATATACATCACATACATATAAACTCACAAAAGATAATAATAAAATATAAGATAGAGAATAGCTCAGATAGTCAGAGGCAGCCTCTGTGTACCCCCAAGACAACCATAAGTTTTGAATAGTATTATAACTTCCATATGGACTTTTATTGTTTTGTTACACATGTATTCATTTTATCAATCTTAAATGTATTAGTCTACTTTGGATTACTATAATAAGATACCTAAGGCTGGTTGTTTGTAAAAGGTTTATTTAGCTCATAGGTCTGGACATGGAATAGTCAGAGAGCATGGCAGTAGCCACTGTAGGCCCCTGCTGGCTCCATCACAACCCAGCAGAGGGCAACATATTGGCAGCTCACACAAAAGGAGAAATCACAGAGTGGAACAGTAAACTAAAAATGACGTGGGCTCCAGCCTTGTTCTTTCATGACAATTCACACCTACAGAGAACAAACTGACAGTCTCAGGCCATCACCCTGATCCTTTCTAAAGACAGTGCCCCTAATCAACTCCTATGAGGCATTTCTGAAGGTTCAAGCACCTCTTAGCATTACTGCACTGGGACCCAAGCTTTCAACACATTATCACTTAGAGACATACTGAAACCACATCCAAACTACTGTATCATATAAGTGATATCCCATTAGAAATCACTAGGGAAATGATTTCTAAGATTTTTGCATATTTTAATATTTTAAAAACACTAGCACATTCAATAAGGCCTTCTGAAATTTGCTTTTTTTCATCACACTCTTAAAAACTGTGAGCTAAGTGCACTTGACACATCCACTCTAACTGCTGTGTAGCATTTCATCCTCTGAATAAACACACCCTTGCTACCAGCCCAACCAGGACCCAGCCACACACTCAGCTGCTGCCCACAGGAAGTTTGATTCTTAGTTCACAATTAAAGGACCCAATAGCTCACATCCTTTATGCAAGCCCTCTTTCCTGGACCTCAGAAGTTGCCAATGGCTATCGATGGCTGCTTAGTGTGATAAGTTCAGAATATTATCTGACTTTGAGAAAGCAATTGCCCTTGCCACAGGATGACTCAGGTCACTGAATTCCCTGTCTTTCCCTTGGATGGAGGCCCAGTCATGCTCTCGGTGGGTAATTAGTTTGCCTATCAGAAACGGGAAGAGAGCCTCAACAGTGCATGAGAGCCACACAACACAGTAGACCGCTGACCTACTCCTTCCTGAGCCCCAGCTCCCAGCCCCCAGTACAAGACAGAGGACATTTTGGATATCAGCCTAGCAAGCCATCTGAACAAATTGCAAGACTGTTGTCACTTGGGGTGTGCAGGATGTGAAGATTTGGAAAGGGGACCAAGGCTGAGTGCTGCAAAAGCTGAGTACCACCCTGGTGATACTCAGTAACAGGTCAGCCATCTCTCTCTGGACTCAGCTCACTCACTAGTCAGGAATCTCCTGGCTGAAGGTTCTGTCTTGGGATTTCTGGCACTCGGTTTTCTGGCCCGTGTCAAACATTCCTTGAGAACCGTCTAGCCAGTCAAGTGCTGGCGCCTGCCACGTTGTTTGTAGCCAGATCACTGAAGGGCTCTTTTGAGCTTTAAGCCAGTGGAGGCTTCTCATTTCTCAGTCTTTCCAGCACCCTTTGATCCTATAAGCAGTAGCTGAAGAAGAATCCCAGAAGGGCAGGCTGGCATGAGTTCTTGAGATGATCTTGTTCAACATCTGACCCATCATTTGTTAATTTTATAAATAGATGCCAGGTGCCTACAGTAGACCAGATTCTGGGCTGGGCACCAGGTTAGCCTCACCTATGCATTAAGACAGCATCTCAAAACAAAGAATCTTTATTATGTCTATGTGTTTGTTACACATGTATTCTTTTTATCAATCTTAAATATTACAAAGAATCTGACCAGATTCTGGGTTGGGTACCATGTTAGGCTCCTCTATGTATCAAGACACAGTCTCAAAACAAAAGCAAATAAACAACAACATCAAAATCAAAAGCTACAGGGCTGGAGAGATGGCTCAGTGGTTAAGAGGCCATTGTGCTCTTGCATAGGATCAAACTTCAGTTCCCTGCATCATGTGAGGAAGCTCACAACAGGCTGTACCTCTAGCTCCAAGGATTTGATATTCTCTTCTGCACTCCATGGTCACCTGAACTCAGGTATACACACCTCCAGTCATGCATAGACAAATAGCAACAACTATAATATTAAAATATTCTTTCTTTTTTGAGAGAGAGAGAAAGAGAAAGAGAGAGAGAGAGAGAGAGAGAGAGAAGTAGAGTGAGTACCATGTCCTCTCGGAGAATGCACAACAGTGGGTGGGAGCCAGAGGTGACCAATGTTAATAATAGAACAACCACACAGATTTAAATCATAATGCTATCGGTCATATTTTTCCAGGGCAGAGGTGTCTAAATTATTTTTCTGTTGCTATTATAAGACATCATGACCAAGACAACTTATAGAAGAGTTATTTGGGGCTTACAGTTAGAGTCCATGACCATCATGACAGGGAGCATGGTGGCAGACAGGCATGGCACTGGAACAGCAGCTGAGAACCCACATCTTGAGACACAATCACCTGGCAGAGGCAGAGAAAGACAGAATTAGAATGGCAGGAGTCTTTTAAAACCTCAAAGCCCTTTCCCAGTGACACACCTCCTCCAACAAGGCCACACCTCCCAATTATTCCCAAACAGTTTGAAAAACTAAGGACTAAGTATTCAAATTTTATCAACCTACAGGGGCCATTCTCATTCAAACAAACCATCACAAAGATTGTGGTGGTTTGAGTAGGTTTGGCCCCTATAGACTCATGTGTTTGAATGCTTGGCCCATAGGGAGTGGCACTATTAGGAGGTGTGGCCTAGTTGGAGTAGATGTAGCCTTGTTAGAAGTGTGTCACTGTGGGGGTGGGCTTTGAGGTCTCCTATGCTCAAGCTATGCCCAGTGTAGCACATATTTTCCTTTTGCCGCCTATGGGTCAAGATGTAGAACTCTCAGCTCCTCCAGCACCATGTTTGTCTGCATGCTACCATAGTTCCCACCATGATAATGAACTAAATCTCTGAAACTGTAAACCAGCTACAATTAAATGTTTTCCTTTATAAGAGTTGCCTTAGTCATGGTGTCTCTTCACAGCAATAAAACCCTAACTAAGACAGAGAGCTTCTGTTCACACCATATAAGCCATGAAGCCCAAAGAGAGCTATTACTCTTCTGTCCTAAAAGCAACAGAATGCCACAGAGAATCTTCAACTAGGCCATGGAGCATGCTGGAAGACAACTCTTGACTGCTGTATGGAAAGCAGGCTGTAGAGGTATCCATGCAGAGGAAGGTTCTTTTAGGCAAGGGACAATGGTGACTTGGGCTGGGATGGTGGAAGAGAGGACAGGTCAGACACATGTTTAAGGGATAAAATCCACACAATGTCCTTGATAGGGATAGAAAGCCATTTCTAAGTTGGTTGTGTTGGCTCACATCTATACATGCAGCATTTGAGATGCATAGGCAGAAGGATCACTACAAGTTCCAGGCCAACCTGATCCACGTAATGAGCTCCAGGCCAGTCAGGGCCACATAATGAGATACTGTCTCAAACAAACAAACCAACAAATAAAAAGCCATTTTTAACAGGCTCTGTAGTTCAGTTTTGCTCAGAGTAGGATCTGGAATGATTTATGATACCAGCTAAAGGGCCTTTTGACCTTTTTAATTTCTACAGTCAAGGGCCAAATCCGCATTTGTGACAGCTCCCTTGGCAATCCCTCATCTGCTCTAGTTCAAATGCCCACACTAACAAGAAACCACTGTTTTCTCCATGATCAAGTAAAGGACTAAGATGTCTTAGTCTGTTTGGGCTGCTATCTAACAGAATCCTTCAAACTGGATGGCTGATGGACAAAGGAAACACACTGCTCTAATTCTGGGAGCTAAAAGTCTAAAATCATGGTATCTCATGAGGACCTGCTTCTGGGTGCATAGGCAGCTGTTTGTCACTATGTCTTCACATGACAGATGGAGTGCCACTCTCTAAAGCTTCTTTTACATTCTGTGTCTTCCTCAATTCTCCTCTCCTCTTCCTCCCTCTCTCCCTTTCTCTTTCCTCCTCCCCCACTTTTTTTGTACACTGGCCTCAAACTCTCTATATAGCCAAGGATGACCTTGAACTTCTGATTCCCTGCCTCTACCTCTAGAGTGCTAAGATAACAGGTTTACACCATCACATCAGTTTACTAGGTACCAGGGATCAAATTTAGGGTTTCCTCCATGAAAAGCACTCTACCAGGTGAGCTCCACGCTCAGCCTTCAGGACCTGTTGTAAGGGAACTAATCCCATTCTTGAAGGTTCTGCTGGTAATGGCCTAATTAATCACTTCACAAGCACCCATCTCCTAGTGCTAGCACATCAAGGGCTACTCACATCAAGGGTTAGGACTTTAAATTGCAGATTTGGGAAGGAGGTTCTTAAATATTCAATCTTTAACAAAGACTATTACATCTCTAGGTTCCCCAAGTCTCCTCAATAAAATAAATGTGCTGGATAAAACTTGTGAGACGCTATTTGGACTAAAACCCTCCTATACTATGTCCTAAAAGACTAATCCAAGATGGAGTCACTCATGCTCAGGTTCCATGTCACAAAGAAAACTCAGGCTATTTATTGGTAAGAACTGACCTCTCAAGAAATCAGGAGGGAAATAATAGCCAATTCCCAGAAAGCCAACAAAGTTCCCTGTTTTTCCCTAACGAAAGTAACTTCAAAATCACCAATCTGGCAGAGGGTAGTGGCAGAAAAAGGCAGATCTCAGTGACTTCAAGACCAACCTGGTCTACACATTGAATTCCAAGCCAGCCATAGCATCACAGTGAGACCCTGTCTCAAAAAGT
>NC_045030.1:7106178-7109901 GCF_008632895.1 Mastomys coucha | reverse complement strand
CTTATATACATTAAATGATTTAAAAAAAACAAAAAAATAAAAAAATAAAAATATATATAAATAAAAAATACATTATTTTATTTTGGGGGGTGGGGGGAGTGCTTTGCCTGCATGTACACTATATGCATGCAATGCTCATGGTAACCAGCAGATGGCGACAGATCTCCTGGAACTGTAGCTAAACAAAGGAATTTGAATCAAGTGGGCTCGGTGCTGGAAATGTAACCTGGGTCCTCTGCTAGAGTAGCCAATGTTCTTAACCACTAAGTCATCTCTCCAGCCTCCACATTAGATCTTTTAAAACTTGATTATAGATCTGGGTGTGGTGGCACATGTCTGTAATATTGTGACTCAAGAGACTGAAGCGGGGTAATCTAAAAGTTGGAGGCTAGGGTAGGCTACAGAGTGAAACCTTGTCTAATAAGTAAATAAATTAATTAATTAGAAAAACCCACCACCACCATCAACAATAACAACAAAACACATTGTATTTGCTGAAATGTTATGGGCAAGTTCCTGTGATGCAGGTAAAACCAAGACACCTACATTTCTTCTGTTGTCACCTACCTGGCCAGGTACTGCCCTGTCTTTTCCAGGCCTCACCCTCTGAGGTCCCCTCTGCCCTTACATTTTAACCTGTGCCTGTTTGGTTAAAATCGCCATGTAACAATGCCAGACCCTCACTGACCACGAGGTCAAGTGTGGGATGGGTGACCAGTTACCTAGTTTCCCCAAAACTCCCCTTTTAGTACTGAGACCTCATCTTTTAGGAGCTCCTGAGTCCCAGAGGAAGTAGGCAGTTGGTCACCATATATCCAGTGCTATACCATATATCCGGTCCTGCAATTTGTACCATACTGAGCTGCCCAAGGACTTTTGCTCTGGGAAGTCTGGTTGGATGAGCTGGAAAGAACATTACCTATTCCACTCCATTTAACTCATTCAACCCTTGGCCCGTACTCCAGACCGATCAGATCTGAATCTTCTTAACACAAATGCACTACATCTTATGAAGCCCTGCTCCCACATTGCTTTTATCACAACTGACTTCACCTGGGAACTGTGTCCAACAAAATATGGCCCCTGCTCTTACCTCTAGTGCATCTCATTTACATGGTTTACAATGTAAATAGCTGGTTGGTTGGTTGGTTGGTTTGTTTTCCAGATCTTTCCCCTAGTGATCCTATTGGGTAGCCCAGGTTAAAGAATACCATTCTAGAGCTGGAGACATGGCTCAGTGGTTAAGAGCACTGACTTCTCTTCCAGAGGTCCTGAGTTCAATTCCCAGCAACCACATGGTGGCTCACAACCATCTGTAAAGTGACCAGATGCCCTCTTCTGGTGTGCCTGAATACAGCTACAATATACTTATATACATAAAATAAATAAGTAATTCTTTAAAAAAAAAGAAAGAAATCATTCTAAAAAATACAGAATTCAGGGGCCCATGAGATAGCTCAGTGCATAAAAGTACTTGTGCTGTATGTGTGATGACCGAGTTCAATTTCTAAAACCTGTGTAAAGGTGGAAGGTGAGCATCAGCACAGATACAGAGTTTAAAATAATAAAACAAATCTTTAAAGAATAATAAACAGATGGGCAGTGGTAGTGCATGCCTTTAATCCCAGTACTTTCGAGTCAGAGGCAGGTGGATTTCTGAGTTCCAGGCCAGCCTGGTCTACAGAGTGAGTTCCAGGACAGCCAGGGCTACACAGAGAAACCCTGTCTCGAAAAACAAAACAAAACAAACAACCAACCAAAAATCCACTGTACTGGCACTCACTTTTAATCGTCACACTTACAGAGGCAAGCAATGGGAGAACAGACAGCATGAGGTGTCTTCCTCAGTTACACTCCACCTTGTTTTTTAACACAGGGTGTCTCACTGAACATGGAGCTCCTGATTCAGCCAACCCAGCTGGTCAGCAAGCCCGGGGATCCTCATATCTCCAGCTCTTCAGTGTTGGGATTCCAGGTACAAGCCTATGTGCCAGCTCTTTTACATGGATGCTGAGGCTCTGAACTTGGGTCTTCATGCTTGCACAGCAAGCATTTACTGGCTGATCCATCTCCCCATCTCTTTTATTTCTTTTCAAGATTCATTTATTTGATGTCTGAGTGCTCTGCCTGCATGTACACTTGTGTGCCAGAAGAGGGCATCAGATTCCATCAGATGAGGGCACCAGATGGGTGTGAGCCTCCATGTAGTTTCTTGGAGTTGAACTTGGGTCCTCTGGATCAGCCATCTCTCCAGCCCCACCAATTTTCTTTTAGGGGTAGACTCCCGAGTCAGTCTGGCTTCAATGAGAAGTCAGTATATCCACTCACATGAGAGCTAAGTCCAAGCATTCTACCACCATTTAAGCCTGTGGGGATCCAGGTTCTAACATGATGATGCCCTTTGCCATTTCACTTACTGCTATGTGCTTTTTATTCTCAGACAGCCTTTCTGGGCCATTTTTTCCCATTGCTGTGTCAAAAGCCACTTAAAGGAGGAAGGAGTTGTTCTGGCTCAGTTCCAGAGGGATTTTAGTTCTGTCACAGCGGGGAAAGGCTTGGTAATGAGAACAGCAAGGCACCCAAAAGGTTTCGGGCTTGGGATTTAAGAATAATAATGAGATGAACTGTCCTTTGTATATGAAATGTATTATAGAGGTATCGATGGCAGAAACAAGCAGACAGCCTTGTGGAGTGGGCTCTGAGGTTCAGGGCCAGGCAGATTGGTGGAAGCCTCTCCTTACACATTTTAGAGGAAGTGGGTAGACTGAAAATTTTCCTTTTTGACTCATAGTTAGCCCCTGATGGGGGTGACCAATGAAGAGTCCACTAAAGAACCTTAAGTTAGATAAACATCTCTCCTGGCTGGGCAGGGCAGGGAAGACAACAGTCTAGAGAAACAGCTTATTTTAGTTGTACAAAACAAATGACTGGAGTTATTGGAACTGTCAGTTAAACCAAAATGGAGGAGCTTTGCAAAGTAGTGAGGCTCTGGATAACATTACCTGTTGGAAAGGATGTGAGGGAGCAGGTCATGTCCTAGAAACTGACTGAGAAGCACAAAAACCTACCAGAACCAGGGGATAAACTTCAAGGCTGGCTGCTGGTGACCCACTTCTACCTACTAGGCCCCACCTCTGAAACCAGCACCACCAGTGGAGAGACTAAATGCTCAAAATACACAAGCCCTTGGGGAACACAGCACATTCAAATCATTCCAAACCAAAATGGCTGTTGGAAAGACATGGTAAGTTGAGATGCTGGAGTTCTGAAAGCACTTTGAAGTTTCCACTGGATAACTATGCTTACCATTATGCCTAGGACTGCAATCAACCATGTCTTGTATCAGCTTTGGTTTTGAGACAGGGTCACACTGTCCTGGTTGGCCTGGAACTCACTATGTAGATCAGGCTGGCCTCAAACTCAAGGAGTTCTGCTTGCCTCTGCCTCCTGAGTGTGGTGAATTAAAGGCTAGTGCCACTACACCCAGAGGGTTTTTTTTAAATATTTGTTTTTATTATTTTATATTATGTGTATTGTCCTGACTCTCTGTTTGCATGTGCATGCGAATGCAGTTGTCCAGAAGAGGCCACTGGATCCCCTAGAGCTGGAATTGCAAGTGATGGTGAGCCACCTGAGGTAGGTTCTGGGAATAACACTCCACACCTCTGCAAGAACAACATGCTCTCCTAATGGCTAAGCCATCTCTCTAGGTCCCACATTGAG
>NC_045030.1:7100056-7104840 GCF_008632895.1 Mastomys coucha | reverse complement strand
AAATCCACCTGCCTCTGCCTCCCAAGTGCTGGGATTAAAGGCGTATGCCGCCATGCCCGGCACAAGGACTGACTTCTTAAACTGCCTGCTGTCACTTTGCTAAAACCCTCCTCCCACTGGAACAAGTACATTTAGCTCTGTGGGGAAGAGGGTGGACTCTAGCTAAACCCATTACAGATTACCTTAGAAGTAACTGTTTAAAATTATTGACCACTCACAAGGAAAGCCACTTAAAATGGTGGAAAGAAGCAAATGGAAATGGGATCTGTTCAGTGGGACATCAGCAGATGATAGAGTGGGAAGAAGGGCTAACTACAAAAGAACTGCATCCGACCAATCCACTTCCAACATTTATGAGCAAATGAACACTAGACAGAAGAACTTCTGTTCCATGCTGGTCTTTGCATGGAGACCCAAATGTGGACTTGAGTTTTGGGTTATAAGTAGGGTATTTCAGATCCTCACTGAAGCGCCTGCTTCCGGATCCTTTATTTTGTCTTTGTGCCCTTTAAGATTTATTTTAGTTTTAATGTTATGTTTCTCTGTATGTTAGTGTATAGTTATGTGCATGTGAGTACAGCTTCCTAAAGAGCTGGAGTTAGAGCCACCATGGGTATTGGGAACTGAACTTGGGTCCTCTACAAGAGCAGTATGTGCTCCTAACCACTGAGCCACCTCTCCAGCCTCAAGTTTGTCTGTTTTGCTTTGAGGTAGGGTCTCACTTGTGTAGACTAGTCTGGCCTTAAGCCCACAGAGATCTGCCTGCCCTGCCTCTGGATTAAAGGATGTACCATTGTAGCTGATTAACCAAGAACTTCTGGCTCTCCTGTCTCACCTCCAGAGTGTCCAGCTTATAGGTGGGTACCGCCATGTCCAGTTAGGGTAAAACCTTCCAAAAATAGAAGAGGAGAGAGGCAAGGGCTCCAGAACACCAGGGAGAGGAAAAGAACATACTAACCAGGCTGTGTAGGCCCCTGTGACAAACAACACAGGTTAACCCATAGGTGGCAAAGAAACTCTTTCAGTATTCTAGGACTGTGTCCATCATAGACTGATTTGTACACACTCTACACACATACAAAACACACATACACACACCACATATAACATACACAAATCTACCACACACACACCACACATATAACAGACACACACCGGACACACCACACACATATGCAACACACACATACACACACACTATACACACATATCACATGCACATATACCACCCTACCACACACAGACACAGACACACACAGACACACAGACACACAGACACACACATACACACACACACACACACACACACACCCCTATATCCCATATAAGATCCTCAGAGTCTAGAAGAAGGCCAAGTTCTCAGGCTTAACACCCAAACCAAGAGCTGTACAAGGTTTCCTTGTACCTTATCAAAATAAAAACTTGTGTTCTGTAAGTTCAGGTAAAGCTAAGCTAAAAAGTCGGTGTGGTGGCATACACCTATGACCCCAGCACCCTCCACCTGAGGACTGGGCATATAGGCATACACCCTTCAAATAGATTAGTGCATCCTTCAACGCTCACCAGAAAAGCCCCTTTTTTTGCAGTAAAAGAGACATACCACTGCACAACCTGCAGAGAATAAGAGTCTGTGAAGTGCTCAGCCCCAAATGGGATATACTTACTATGTATATACATATATATGCATGCATGTATGTATGTTGTGTGGCACTGCTTCTGGGGAGACATGAACCTAAGATAGGGAACCAATAACAGACTAAAGTTACAGGTGTCACCAAAGTCCGACTTAGTGAACCAATGAGATTTATTGGGATTACTTATAGGAGCAGAAACGACTAAAAGACAACTGCATCACCAAAACCCATTGCAGCTGAGTTACAGTTCATGAAAGCTGGGAACCTGGAGCACACTGCACAGGCTGCAGGCAGCTCCATAGGTTGGAGGGTGTCCTTTCCTGGTGGTTTGAGCCCCTTCCAGGCAGCTCTGCTGGTCTTTGTTTCTTCCAGGCACTTCAGCTGCTCTATGCTGCAGCTAGGCCACTTGGCTCAGAAGCCTCTGTTTATTCCAGGTTGCTCAACTCTGAGTCTGGATGTGACTATCGGCAGTCTTTATTGCTAATATACTCTTGAGAAGGGAGGAACCTACTGAATCCAGTTAATTTCAAGGACTTCCTGAAGCTATTACATGTCTACTTCCCATCTAAAGGAGGTGAAGGAAAGAGTATCCCACCTCCCCATAGAACACCCTGTCATTGGGGGCTGGAGAGATGGCTCAGCGGATAAGAGTGCTGACTTTTCTTCCAAAGGTCCTGAGTTCAAATCCCAGCAATCACATGGTGACTCACAACCACCCATAATAAGATCTGACTCCCTCTTCTGGTGCATCTGAAGTCAGCTACAGTGTACTTACATATAATAACAAATACAGAAATAAAATCTTATAAAAAAGAACATCTTGTTGTTTCACCTCCCAGTAAACATCCCATCTAAAATATCCTGTTGTTCCACCTCCCTTCACACACCCTATGTCTTAAGTCTTAAGTAGTTTTTCTCCAAGATGAATGTTTTCATGTCAGAAGAAACTGCTATATAACAATGCACCACAGACTCCTCAAAGGTTAAGGACGAGGAGACATGAAGACTCTTAAGAGCTAGCAGTAATGGGTGGCTACTGACTCATCAGGAAGAGCCCTTGTTGGCTATTGTGAAACAGTATTCACTGGACAGGACAGGGTCGTTGTATATGTGATTGCATACACATGACCTGTATAACATCAAACCAACCAAAAATCCCAGCACAGATCGGGGATGGGCTCAGGAAGGCCCATTCCTGAGTGAGGAGCTACTGTCAACTGATGACTGCCAAAGAGGAAGAGTCAGTTTTCATTAGAGATGCAAGCCCTGAGAAGCTAATAGATGACCCTGGCTCTACACCCAAGCACAGACAAGCAGCACTAAGTGGATCTGGTGGGCTTTAAAAAAAGAATGCAAGAAGGTGGGAGGGAAAAGAGGTGGGGAGCAGGGGAGGGGTTGGAGGGAAGGAATGGAGGGAGTAGGTTTGATCAATATACATCATATGTCTATATAAAATTCTTGCTGGGCAGTGGTGGCGCACACCTTTAATCCCAGCACTTGGGAGGCAGAGGTAAGTGGATTTCTGAGTTCGAGGCCAGCCTGGTCTACAGAGTGAGTTCCAGGACAGCCAGAGCTACACAGAGAAACCCTGTCTCAAAACAAACAAACAGAAGGAAATTCTCAAACAATTTAAAAAAGAAGAAGAAAAGAAAGAAACAGAAGCAGGTATGACTCCCCTTTAGAAGCCCACACTTGTCCTGTGTCTGCATTTTACCCTCCCTCTCCTCTCTCTTTCTCTGCACTATTTTCTGGTTTTAACAATTATTTTATTTTATGTGCATGAGTGATTTATGTGTGTGTGTGTGTGTGTGTGTGTGTTTGTGTGTGTGTGTGCACGATCGCGCATGAGTGCACGCGTGCAAACCATGTGGTTGCCTGGTGTCCTCAGAGTTCAGAAGAGGCCATCAGATCCCTTGGAACAGGAGTTACAGATGGTTGTGAGCCACCATGTGGGTGCTGGGAACCAAACTTGCATCCCCTGTAAGAACAAGTGCTCTTAACTGCCATGCCATCTCTCTAGCCCTGCCTCTCTATTTTTAATACATTCAACTCGGCTTCATATTTGGCTCACTCTGAAATCCATTTTTGCAAAATTCATGAATCCTGGGTGGGATTCTCTGGGTGGAGATCTCTGAATGTACCTTGCAGGCAGCTGCCTACCTGGGATGGAGCTGTGCATCTATTTCAGGAATAAGAGTTTGTTAGTTTTGGGCTGCTGAGATGGCTCAGTGGGTAAAAGCACTGACTGCTTTTCCGAAGGTCCTGAGTTCAAATCACAGCAACCACATGGTGGCTCACAACCACCCATAATGAAATCTGATACCCTCTTCTGTGTACTCATTTATAATAATAAATACATCTTTTAAAAAATACCTTGTTAGTTTCTTTAAAGCTCAAATCGGTGGGCTACGGATATGGCTCAGTAGTAAACTAGAGGGAGGCTTACCCTGCAACAGGGGACCCTGCATCTCTTCAACCCCAAATAAATAGACAAATACATAGAATTTTAAAAATTATACAGTGTAATCTGCCAGTCAAACTCCTGGTATTTATCCTAGAAAAAAGAAGGCCATGAAAAACCCATATAGAAATGTTCATAGCACCCATCTATAATAACCTAAAACTAAAACCAATCAGGCTCTACCTCAGCAGATAAGTGGCTGGTTAGAATGTGGTACTCTATACCATGTAGTTTTCACTAGAACAAGTATTTTTACTGGTTTTATTTCGGGACAGGTTCCCATATAGTCCTGGGGTGCCTTTAAATTTCCTATGTTACTGAGACTAGCCTTGAACTCTTGATCTTCATGCCTGTACCTCCTAAATGCTAGGATTATAGTGTGTAACAGCATACCTGACTTATTCAGGGCTGGGGATCAAACCTAGGGCTTTGTGAATGTTACACAAAGCAATAGAGCTATAATCTTAACCTCGATATAGGCTAAATATTATTTTATTAATATTTTAAACAATTTATTTTTATTGTGATGGATATACAAGTTTACACAAAGGACCAAATCATGAAGACCTAAAACTACATCTAGCATCATGTTCAAGAGCTCACACATAGCTGGGCAGTGGTGCATGCCTTTAATCCCAGCACTTGGGAGGCAGAGGCAGGCAGATGTCTGAGTTCGAGGCCAGCCTGGT
>NC_045030.1:7096212-7099768 GCF_008632895.1 Mastomys coucha | reverse complement strand
CTCCACCCACCCCCACCCCCAGCCCCAGCACTGAAGTCAAATGTACATGGCCACAGCCAGGTTTAAAAAATAGTTTTATGGGGGCTGGAGAGATGGCTCAGTGGGTAAGAGCACCGACTGCTCTTCCAAAGGTCCTGACTTCAAATCCCAGGAACCACATGGTGGCTCAAAACCATCTGTAATGAAATCTGACACCCTCTGCTGGGTGTGTCTGAAGACAGCTACACTGTACTTATTTATAATAATAAATAAATCTTTGGGCCTGAGCAAGCAGTTACTGAGTGAGCAGGACTGACCAGAGCGAGCGGTATTGACTGGAGTGAGCAGAGGTCCTAAAAAGTCAGTTCCCAACAACCAGATGAAGGCTCACAACTATCTGTATAGCTACAGTGTGTATTCATATACATCAAATAAATAAATAAATGTTTTTAAAAAATCATTTTATGTATTTGCATGACATGTGTGTTCATGTTTATATGTGAGGGTACACACATGGACACACATACGGAGCTCAGAGGACAACTTTTGCCTACCTTCTCCCTTGTGACTTACAGTAACATTGGAAGCCTATTAAAGGAAAACTATTCTTGGTCAAGAGAATGGAATCTATCTCTGGGTGGAGACATGGCATTGTCCCTTGAATTAATTCAGTCGGTCTGGTTATTATATAATCCAGTGCTCTGGCCAATGACTGCCCCTCAGGAAGTCTGGTTCACTGGAAGCCATGCTAGAGAGACAGGTGGAATGATTAGCCCTTTAATCAGCTGATGTATTTTCCCTCCCCAGAGCAGTTGCTAAGGAGCTGCCATGAAGTCTATCCCAAAGTATAAATTTTCCCTTTTCTTCTTCCTCCTTCTCCTCCTTGAGCCCGGGGAACACTTTGGGCTTTCACACACCCTGCTGTGGCTCTTTGTCCACTATGTGGCTGACCTTCACTGCTAAACTTTCCTGCTTAACTCAAATAGCATAGTTTTCCTCTTCCTCAGCTGCCGCCTTCTGACGGCTGCCAAGATTTCCAGCTCGCCTGCCCAGCTGCTTTTCTCTTTAAAATTCTTCAATTATTTTATTAACAAGACTAAGAATTCCAAGAGGGGGAATCTCAATTTTCCCAGTACCATTCGTGTATCTAAGGCTTCCTAAAATATCTGGTAAGAGCTACCTGGCCGGAGAGCTCCCAAGGGACTCTCTTTTTTTTTCCCTTCCACCTCCCAGCTTAGTGGTGGTACAGACAGGAGTCATAAACTCTGGCTTTTTCACAGGGGTTCCAGGGACCTAGACTTGCTCAGCAAGCATTTGAAAGCTACTGAAGTGCTCCCCAAAGTGCTCCCCAAGAAACCTAAGATCTCCGAATACTTCACCTGAAGCTTTATTGTTTCTTGCTCTGCTCTTCCACTTTTATCATCCTGATGGGTATGGCATTGTTTTAGAATTGCTTCTAGACTTCTTCCTGACCCAGTGAGCTAGTTAAAGTAGGGACCTTGAATTTGTTTACTTTACAGTCTTACAGTCAGCCTTCTGGGAGCCCCAATATGAGTTGGGAGAATTTAGCTATTCATTTCCAGGGAACTGGACATCCAACGAACCTTCCACACATTTCATTGGCTACAACTAGGTTGTAGTATAGCACACGAGCTAGCTTTGTGCTTTGTCTTATTATCAAACTTGAGGGTCACAATCTGTGCCCCAACCCACCCTCAATAAGCCAAGTAAAAGACAGGGTGTGGTGGCACATGCCTTTAATCCCACTACTCAAGAGTCAGAGGCAGGAGGATCTCTGTGAGTTCAAGGCCAGCCTGGTTTACACAGTTCCAGGACAGACAGGGCTACGTACAGAGACCCTGCCTCAGTGAGTTCCAGGACAGACAGGGCTACACAGAGAAACCCTGTCTCAAAAAACCAAAAACAAACAAACAAACAAAAAAAAACAGGGTGGGGTCAGAAAAAGCAGTTTTAGTCAACGTGACCACCTTGGGAAAAGGGACAAGGAAGTCTGTCCTCTGTTTTTGTGTCGTCATGCTCCACCCCCATCCCTCTCAGCTCCAGTCTCTCCAGCAAGGTCACCTGACAAAACAGAAAATGTTCTCCATTTCAGGTCTCAGCCTTTCCATTTGTGAGCAAGAGGTTCCTAGGGAAATTGCAATTTTAAGGGTGTCTATTGTTTGTTTGCCATAGTATCTCTTTACAGTATCCTCATTCCTGCCTATCGAGCAGGCTACAAGTGGGTGGTGGTTGGGGCGGGGTGGTGGTAGTGGTATATTTTTGTGGCACACCTTTCCTCCATTCCAAGAAACCTATCATGGTCACTAGCTGCCCATAAATTTAGTACCAGATTATCAGACTGGACTAAGGAAATCAGCCCGTGCATTTGATTTCAGAAACGGTGAGGCTGGAGGTCATCATGCCCCTTTCTTTGGAGAAATGGTGGGAAGAAAGAAACACGTCATTGCAATCGGAAAGGCTGCCTCTTTGTCCTCTGCGATACAAACTAGTTTGCTGGATTGGCTGCTGTAATGAAAAGAGGGTGAGACTGATATTTTTCCCAAGCGTGGGAGGTAATTACTGGAGAAAGGTTGCGCGTCTGCGGCGAGCAGGTTACACCACACGAACAAGAAAAACACGGAGCATTTTTCTAGCTAATAATGCCCATCCAAAAGCAAAGGGTGGGAGGACCCTGCCTCCCCACAGGCCTACGCAGCTGACAGCAAGCTGCTTGGACCGGATCCAGGACGCTGCTGGCAGCTGCCCATTGCTCACACTTTGGGGGAAGGGGCGGAGACTCAGCTGGAGCAAGAGCAGGGCTGCAACTCCTTAAACGCCCCAGCATTAGCAGGCATTGTCATTCTAAATTCCAGTTCCCCTAGGGACTTCGTCCAAGTATTCAGGCCGGCTGTCTTTGCTATTTAGGACCAAAATAAAATTGCCTGCTTCTGTATGAGGATTTGGTAGTAGCTCTGCGTTAATCGGCTTCTAGCCCTTTAACATTTTTTTCCGTTCTTTTTTCATTTTTTTTTTCGTTCTGGTCTGCGACAGATGCTCGAAATTCCTCGTTGGCAAAAGGAATTCTCCTTTGCAGCCTTTGCTTTTAAATGCAAATAAGGCCCGTGTGGGGAAAGTAAATCGGTTTGTCTGAGGTTAGCATGTGGATTCTTGCACAAACATAACACGAAATGAAAATGATGTGAATAAAGACTTTACTGTGGGGTAAAGCACTGCCTTCAGGACCACCACCAGTCTAGCCTGTTGGCAGAATAATTCCATTTGGTCACGTTCCCCCCGGCACTTTTTAAAAAATCACTTTCAATTATGTGTGTAAACGCCAAGTGTAGGTGCCCTCAGAGGCCAGAAGAGGGCATCAGATCTCCTCTGAGCTGGAGATACTGGCAGTTGTTGGGGAACTGAACTCCAGTCCTCTGTTAGAGAAGTAATACAGTAATACTCCACTGAACCATGTCTCCAGCCCTCCCCAAACTTCTAATTAAGGGTTACTAAGTACAATAGGTTGGAGATAAAAACTGCCCCACCCCCTGGCATACCCCACCTCCCCATGGGTACGGGG
>NC_045030.1:7091223-7096202 GCF_008632895.1 Mastomys coucha | reverse complement strand
GGGGAACACACACACACACACACACACACACAGTTCCAGGCACTGAGCCAGGCCCTGCAGGTACAAAGAGCTGGGAGCTGGTTCTTCACAGAGAGGTTCAGGAATCAAATGTGTAAAGAAAGGGCAGTTACAGTGTCAGGTTTATGTTAGAACCATACTTTTTTGGCACATGCAATAGAGGCTGGGTTAGGTAGTCATAGAAGGCTTCTTGGAAAGGGGAGGGTTAGTTAGCTGAGTACTGAATGATAGATAACTTGGCATGTCCTAATGTTATAGAAGCAATATGCTTTCTCCGTGAGAAATCAGTACACAAACTTGAGATGAATGAAATCTCTTTAGTAGTGGTTGGCTGACTGGAGCTAATGCCCAAATAAGAACTGACTCCCATCAGAAGCCTTTACTAGTTTATATACACTTTAGGATTATGTAGTCCACGAACATTGTCATACTTAAATCTCTTTTGAGTCCTAGCTCCAGGTTACACTTTGAACAATTTAAACAGAGACAGGAGATTGTAAATCTGCTCACTTAGGCAGGGGAGAGGTTCACACAGCAAAGATATTGCTAGAATTATCTTTAAGTATACCAATGGAGTTTTTTTTTTTTAATAGTTGTTCCATGGGGTCATCTCATTAGAGGTATTCCTTGGGAATGAGAATCAGGGATTAATGGCTGGTTGTAAGTCAGAGCTGTCTCCTTTGTCATGGGAATAGGGTCTAATATCTGGAAAAAAAAAACATTTACACCCTAGCATCCTAAATTTTTATCTTTAGCCCCGGCATCACTAGCTATGTCACCACCAGCCACCAAACACCACACGTGTACCCTTTAAAAGGTCCCTGTAATCCATGGCCTACTCGCTCAATCTCTCACTCTGTCTCTCACTCTGTGTGTGTCTATGTCTGTCCCCCTCCCTGTTCAAATCAAACTCTTGTGTGAATCTGTTTTGTAAGTCTTTATATTACCTTAGCCCTGACCTGCCAAGATACTTCACCAAAACTCTAAGAGGCCTGGTTAACATACAGTTTATCCCACAGGAATTTTGGAGGCAGTGCTCCCTTAGCTAAATTCCATGTCTCCTAAGCAAATCTATTAACAGATTCTTTATAACATCATTTGTATTTATTTTGAACTTCTATCTCATTAGTGTGGCAGGAGAACAAACTGGAGACTACATCAAGATTAACATATAGGTTAATCTCAGCACTCCAGAGGCAGAAGCAGGCTCATCTCTTATTTTCTTACTTTGATGCCAGCCTCTTCTACTTAGCAAGTTCAAAGCTAGCCAGGACTACATAGTAAGACCCTGCTAAAAGAGAAAGGGGGGTGGGGGAGGAGGAGATTAACTCATAAAAGAAGCCAGTTGGGCGGGGCAGTGGTGGCGCACGCCTTTAATCCCAGCACTTGGGAGGCAGAGGCAGCTGGATTTCTGAGTTCGAGGCCAGCCTGGTCTACAGAGTGAGTTCCAGGACAGTCAGGGCTACACAGAGAAATCCTGTCTTGAAAAAAACAACAAAAACAAAACAAAACAAAAAAACAACAAAAAAAGAAGCCAGTTGGAAGTCTTTCTCCACTTCAGCTTCAAACTGTTCAAAGCAGTTTGCAAAGAAATACTGGGAATCTTCTAAGGGAGTAGGAATTAGTCGGACAGCCTGAGGCAGCCAGGGAGAGGAACCATGATTAAGTAATAAAGGTGGCAAATATCCAAGATGGCTGCCTTTTGCCTCACCCTTCTGACCTGCTGGCAGTTTAAAATAAAGGCCTGGTGGGCTTTTTTTCCTCCAGCCAGTAGGGCCCCCTCCTGACAGACTTACTTGTTCAACAAGCTTAAGGCCAGATCAATGCGTGTTTATATCAAAGATTTGGGCTTATCAGTTCAAATTGACCAGCACTAAATTAGGGAGGAAAAGCTTTAAAAGAACAAAGCAGTCCTCCAGGAAAGACTGGATTTTCAGCTTCCAGAGTGCCTTGCTTCCCCCCCCCTTTTTTTTCAAATTTTCTTTATTTACACGTAAATTTCTCCATTCCCAGTTTCTCCTCCAAAAAACAAAGAAACAAACAAAAACAACCAAAACAAATCCCTGTTGCCTCCCACTTCCCCATGCCTGCCACCCTGCCCTCTCCCACTTTCTGGCCCTGGCATTCCCCTACACTGGGGCACAGAACTTTCACAGGAGTGCCCTGCTTTTCATAGGCCCTGTAGTCCTTGCTGTATTTCTTTTCTTGTCCCTAATTAAAAGCCATTCTTCACCAGCTAACTTTCTCAGCAGTGTTTGAGATTTTCCCTGATGCTGCTACCTCTTGCATTTGATGTTAGTTTACAGGTGATTCTACTAGGTTCCTGCCAGGGACCTAGCATGGGCCGCTGCCCATCCCCCCCCCCCCGCCCTCTTTCCCTCTCTCCCCTCCCCTTCTGTGTCTGTTCCAGGCACTCTCTCTCCTTCTCTGTGCCTCCTCCTCTTTCCTGTCCTCATGACTCTGCTTCCAGCTGTCTTTCCCAGGTCCTCACATCTCTCCTTTCCCCAAATAAACCACATTTTTTACCAGATTTGTTGCATGGGTGGAATTGCTCAGGGGCAAACCTTGGCATGGGCCTGCCAGGTACCCCTTGCCACATTATATTTCATAACAGGAGATTTCCCTTGACTTTTTTTTTTCGAGACAGGGTTTCTCTGTGTAGCCCTAGCTGTTCTGGAACTCACTCTGTAGACCAGGCTGGCCTAGAACTCAGAAATCCAGCTGCCTCTGCCTCCCAAGTGCTGGGATTAAAGGCGTACACCACCACCACCGCCTGGCTCCCCTGACTTTTAATTGTTTAACTGGCAGAGAAAACAAACCCAATCATGATCCCTAGAGGGAACAGCTATCCCTGAACTGGAGGATAGAGAGAAGTAAATCCCTGGAATTCCCTGGTTAAGTCTAGAACCATCGAGTGATGTAGAAGAAAGAGTAATAGATTTGGTGTTAAAAAGGAATTACTGGGCCTGGAGAAATGGCTCAGTGGTTAAGAGCACTGGCTGTTCTTCCAGAGGCCCTGAGTTCAATTCCCAGCAACCACGTGGTGGCTCACAACCATCTATAATGTCCTCTTGGGGTGTGTCTGAAGACAGTTACAGTATACTCATATAAATAAATAAATCTTTTAAAAAAGGAATTACTTTGTGATTTGTAGTGAACCAGCCTGTCTCCACCTTAGGCTTGAAAGCCATCTTATAGTAAACACATACAAGGTTCATTCTGTAAAAATTGAGCAAATAGGGACACCTCATAAAAATACCTGCCTCCCAAGTGCTGGGATTAAAGGCACCACCACTGCCCAGCGTCAATCATGTCTTTGTTTCAAAGGTCATTATGACCACCTATTGTTATGGCTACCTTGCAACCATGTCTTTGTTTCAGGAAGTTATTACAAACAACCTACTCTGCTTGTGTTCTGTTTCTGTAACCCTATTTAACTGCCAAATCCCTCTTTGGAAACCTCCTACCCCTGAGGTATTAAAAACCTTGTCTTCAGGTGGTGGTGGTTCCTGTCTTTAATCCCAGCACTTGGGAGGCAGAAGCAGGCAGATTTCTGAGTTTGAGGCCAGCCTGGTCTACAGAGTGAGTGCAGGACAGCCTGAGAAACACAGAGAAACCCTATCTGTGAAAAAAACCCAACAAATAAACTTGTCTTCTGCACACCCAAGGCTGACCTTGAACCCTGCCTAAGTGGGTAGGGGGAAGCATCCCATGAACACAAATAAAAAGGTTTGCTTCAATGCATTTGCCATGATGATTTGAGTCAGTGGTCTTTCTTCCCCATCTTTGAGATTACCATTTGCTTAGGAGACATTAAATCACATATAGTAGAACTGAGCTAAGGGAGCAGTGCCTCCAAGCTGTCCCAAGGATAAGTAGTACACTAACCAGGCCTGTTAGGGACAAAGCCAGGATGTAAGCAGTTGTTCACTGACCAGCCATTAGGTTCCATTTTAACAACAAAGAACATGCCTCTACCAGGCAGCTCAAGGGGGCAGTACAGGCCTGCCTGTCTTAAGGAAGCTAGTTCTGTTCTTGAGAAAAGCATGCTTCTGCCACATACATGATGGCTCATGGCCATCTGTACAGCTACAGTGTACTCATACACATAAAATAAATAAAATCTAAAAAAAAAAAAAGAAAGAAAAAGAAAAGCATGCTTCTGTTAGGTGGGCAAGAAGACCCCAGGTGACAACTATTGGATAAAGGACACTGGTGTACTTAAAATACTTCAGGCAATATCTTTGTTGTATAAATCTCTCATGTGCCTCAGTGGCCAGACTTGCAGTCTCCTGTCTCTGCTTAAATTATTCAAAGTATAACCTGAGGCCAAAACCTAAAAGAGCTTTAAGGATGACAGCATAGATGGACTACACAAGCCTAAGGTGTATATAAGTTCGAAAAATCTTCTATTCAAGGCCAGCTCCTCTTTGAGCATGTGGTAGCTTAAAAGAAAATGGCCCCAATAGGCCCATACGGAGTGGCACTATTTAGGAGGTGTGGTCTTGTTGGAGTATATCCCTGGGGGTGGGCTTTGATATCTCAAGACACTCAAGCCAGGCCTAGTGGCTCATTGTCTCTTCCTGCTGTCTCTGGATCCACTTGTAGAACTCTCAGCTCCTTCTCCAGCACCATGTCTGCCTGTACTCTGCCATGTTTCTGCCATGACCATATGGACTGAACCTCTGAACTGTGATTCAGCCCAAATTAAATGTTGTCCTTTCTAAGAGTTGCTGTGGTCATGGCGTCTCTTCACAGCAATAGAACCCTAACTAAGAGCATTAGCTAGAATTGGACGTTTGCTATTAAAGAGCCTTTTCTTTAATCTCTAAGTGTGCTGAGTGACTTCTCACTGGGAACACACCTGATGTCAACTTCTGATTTAAACACATGCACATTTGCTCTTGAAAGCACACATGCACACCCTACACAAGCATGTACAACACACACACACACACACA
>NC_045030.1:7090789-7091160 GCF_008632895.1 Mastomys coucha | reverse complement strand
CACACACACACACACACACACACACAGATCAGTTCAAAATATGCATGCTCCCAGTAACAGAGCTTTCACGTACATATGACAGAGGCTGAGGATGTAGTTCAGGTGGTGGAGTGCTTAGCTAGCCCTGGGTTCAAGTTACAGCACTCTACAAACTGAGTGTAGTAGCACACATCTGTAATCCCAGCTATTAGGAAGTGCAAACATCGCTATCAGAAGTTCAAGGTCATCCTCAGCTAACTCCATATACAACAAGTTCCAAAACCTCTAGGGTTTGGCCCCAGTGACCACGCTCTGGGTGCCTTAAGCTGGGCGGTGGTGGCGCACGCCTTTAATCCCAGCATTTGGGAGGCAGAGGCAGGTGGATTTCTGAG
>NC_045030.1:7088571-7089401 GCF_008632895.1 Mastomys coucha | reverse complement strand
TGTATGTATGTATGTATGTATGTATGTATGTATATGCATATATCATGTGGAAATACTGACTGAAATCTTTTAGTAGACACAACTATCTGGTGCCTTTAAAATTTTTATTATTATTTTGAGGAGAGTGAGTATGATGGTTTATATATGCTTACTTGGCCTTAAGAGTGGCACTATTAGGAGGTGTGGCCTTGTTGGAGTTGGTGTGCCACTGTGGGCAAGGGCTTTAAAACCAAAGCCCTAAGTGCCTACCTTGAAGTTAGTATTCTGCTAGTAGCCTTCAGATGAAGATGTAGACTTTTAGCTCCTCCTGAACTATGCCTGCCTGGATCATATTCCTGCCTTGATGATAATGGACTAGACTTCTCAACCTGTAAGCCAGCCCTAATTAAATGTTGTCCATATAAGAGTTACCTTGGTCATGGTGTCTGTTCACAGCAGTAAAACCCTAATTAAGACAGTGAGGTTAATAAAGACCTTTTAATATACAGTTTAAGTACACAGATTAACAAAGAAGATTTTAAGGGTTTGTTATGTATTATATGTATGAGTATTTTCTCTGCGTGCCCACATGCACACCAGAAGAGGGCATTGGATCCTGTTACTGATGGTTGTGAGCCATCATGAGGTTGCTAGGAATTGAACTTAGGACCTCTGGAAGAGCAGAGCAGCCAGTGCTCTTAACACTGAGCCATCTCTCCAGCCCCAAGAAAGAAGATTTTAAGCACCCGGAGTAAAGAGCAAAAGAGACAATGAAGAGAAGACCAAGATATACTCAAATGTGGGCATGGGCTTCTCAAGGCAGAGTCACCTATTTTTATTTTGGATTGGAG
>NC_045030.1:7083276-7088390 GCF_008632895.1 Mastomys coucha | reverse complement strand
AAAAAAAGCCAATACTGGGTGGTCTTCTGACCTTCCAAGCTTTTTAATGTTTGTTTGTTTGTTTGTTTTTCAAGACAAGGCTTCTTTGTGTAGCCCTGGCTGTCCTGGAACTCACTCTGTAGACCAGGCTGGCCTCGAACTCAGAAATCCGCCTGCCTCTGTCTCCCAAGTGCTGGGATTAAAGGTGCACACCACTGCCGGCTCCCTCCAAGCTTTAAAAGGCCACAGCAGTGGTGGAACACAGCTGTCTCATCTCTGAAAAGAAATGGACAAAGTGACAGGTGAGGCAGAAAAATGTAGGTGGTCAGAACGCAATTTAAGTTATGGTTATGGAAGGGCCAGGAGTTTTTCTAGCCATAAGCTAATTGCCATGATACTAGAGGGGGTTGCTTTTAAAGAGTGAGCAAACAAGCTGGGGAGAAGGCTCAGCAGGTACAAGCACTTGTAAGCCATGGGTTCTCGTGTTCTAGTTTGCCTTCTGCTGCTGTGATAAATACGATGACCAAACAAACAACTCAGAGGAGGAAAGGCTTTCTTTCAACTCTAAGTTCCCCAGTCCATCCTTGAGGGAAGACAGGGCAGGAAGTCAAGCAAGAACTGAAGCAGAAATGTGGAGGAATATTGCTTCCTAGCTTACTCTCTGGCTTAAACTCACCTGCCTAGGGGTAGTATTGCTCACAGTGGGCTGGACTCTCCAGTAATGATCATCATCAGTCACAGTCATTTCTCAGCTGAGACTCCTTCAGATGACTGTAGACTGGTCAAATTGACAGCCTAGGCTAACTAGAACACTGCACAAGCCTGATACTTGAGTTTGATCCCCAGAACCTACGGAGGAAGGAACTTATATGTGGATTCATGCAGCAAGGCTTCCGTAATAAGCCAGAAAATTTCCCAAAGGTCTCCAAGTTCCCTGCCATTTGCTACCAGTGGGCAAATCAGGGTGTAGTATGACTGACTTTCTTCAATGTCCAAAGCCTTCACGATGTAGATGATTGTTTTTTGTTGTTGTTGTTATTTTTGTTTGTTTGTTTTGTTTTTTTTTTGAGACAGGGTTTCTCTGTGTAGCCCTGGCTGTCCTGGAACTCACTCTGTAGACCAGGCTGGCCTAGAACTCAGAAATCTGCCTGCCTCTGCCTCCCAAGTGCTGGGACTAAAGGCATGTGCCACCAACACTGCCTTATGTGGATGATTCTTAGTAGACCAATTTTATACAAGTGTTAGCAATGTCGATGGTCAGACTATCATAGCACGAGTGTAGTCTGTGGCTAAGGATCATGACTGCCCTGTGGCTTTGTAGATGGAACCCCCCCTGCCAGAGCCTCTAGTCCTCCTCATCCTATATACTTGTCTTAAGTCTTAATTAGGTTTTACTGCTGTGAACAGACACCATGACCAAGGCAACTCTTATAAAGGACAACAATTAATTAGTTCTGGCTTACAGGTTCAGAGGTTCAGTCCATTATCATCAAGGTGGGAACAGGGCAGCGTCCAGGCAGACTTGGGTAGAAGAGTTGAGAGTTCAACCTCTTGTTCTGAAGGAAGATAGGAAAAGATTGGCTTCCGGGAAGCTAGGATGAGCGTCTTAAATCCCATGCCCACAGTGACACACTTCCTCCAACAAGGCCACACCTACTCCAACAAGGCCACACCTTCTGATAATGCCATTCCCTGAGACAAGCATATTCAAACCACCACAATACTGTAGCTCCTTCCAAAGATCCTGAGGCCACCTGAGGTTAGTGAGGGCAGAACTGTATACTGGTAGGAATGGTCAGATACTCAACTGAGGGTCCAATGACCGTCTGTATCCTTCCTTCTCTGAAAGTTAATAGCTCATAGGCCAGGTCCAAGTGGTTGCCTGCAGGCAGGCACAGCTGATCTTATGGAGATGTTGACTGTTTGGCTTGGAGGATAGTCCTGTACAACAATTCCCTAAGAAGAAAGAGAGCTGTGTCCTTTATTGAATTCTGTGGATACTGGAGAATGTCTGTGCTTCATTCAGACATAGTACTTGGTCTTTTGATGCCCAAAGCAGTTCATGCCCTGAAGCAGCATCCTTTGAGTGGGACTTCTTACACCAACATCTCTGTTGGTAGCTGTCTGGCAAGCTGCGGTGCACATGTCACTGTTAGGGTCCTATAACTTCATGATCTCTATGGATGATTTGATGGCTTGAAGACTCTGGCAAGGGCTAGGGCTATAGCTCAATGGTAGAGTGATTGCCAAGCATGTGTGATCCCTAGTACTGGAAGATGCTGGCAAAGGGAAGGAGCTTCAGCCAACAATGACCCTTGGCATTTGGTATGAGTTTCCTTCCTGACAATGGCTACCAGAAACAAGCCTTTGGAATAATACCTCTCAGCCTGTTCCTGGGTTCTGGTTGAAAAGGAGAGCCAACCCTATCACTGCAAACAACAGTAACAAAAGCTGATCACTTCATTCACAGAGATCCTGGGACTAGTCTAGGGTGTTTCCCCATTTGCAAGTGTGCTGATTTTCATGGGAATGGCCTCCATGGGCTCATTTATTGGAATTCTTGACCCCCAGTTCATGGAATGGTTTGGGAAGGATTAGGAAGGGTGGCCTTGGGATGAGGTGTGTCATTGGGGGCAGGCTTTGAGGTTCCAAGTCTCTTTCTATTCACCCTGTGCTCTCCTCCCCTCCCCCTCTCTGTGTATATATGTCTATGTCTCCTGCTTGTGGATCAAGATGTGCATGCTCAGCTATTGCTCCAGCACCATGCCTGCCAGCATGCTGCTCTGCTCTCCACCGTGATGGTCATGGACTCCAACCCTCTATAATTGTGAGCCTCAAATTAAACAATTTCTCTTCAAAGTTACCTTGGTCATTGTCTTAGTTACCACCTATTACTGTGAAGACATATCATGACCAAGGCAACCTAAGAAGAAAGAGTTTATTGGAGGCTTGCTTATAGTTTTAGAGGGTTAGTCCTGTGGCCATCATTGCTCTCTATTGCTGTGATTTAACAGTGACCAAAACTGACCTTGATAGGAGAGGGTTTATTCAGCTTACCTGGTTATAGGCTATCAACAAGGGAAACCAGGGCAGGAGCTCAAGGCAGGAGCATGAAAGCAAGCAGAGACCATGGAGGAATACTGCTTACAGGTTTGGTCCCTCTGGCTATGTATTTTATACAGCTCAGGTCCATTAACCTAAGGACGGTGATGCCCACAGTGAGCTAAGGCCTTTCTACATCAATTAGCAATTAAGAAAATGCCCCCATAGACATGGCCACATGCCAATCTGATGTAAGCAATTATTCAGTTGAGGTTCCCTCTTCCCAAGTAATTCTGGGTTGTATAAAGTGGATGGCTGGAATGAACCAGGCCAGGATCAAACTCAGGCCCTCAGGCTTGTGCTTTGATCATTTTAGTGGCTTAGCTCCCAATTGCTCCAGCTTCACAATGGATCTTTGCCCCTCACTGAGCCTATGGGGGGGGTGGTCATTGTTGCTGTTATTCTTCCGGGTTGTGGTGTTGCTACTGCACACTGTCATGAGCCTGAGTAAATCACTGTGACCCTTGAGGCTACTCTGTCATGTGATAAATACCAAGTATATTTGCAGGCTGACAATAATGCCCCTTTTCTTACAAAAGCCATACACATTGGGCTCATTGTTAAGGTATTCAATGGGCCTTCCATGGTGCCTAGTATCCACAGACATCTGTTAGGGTAGAGTATGACCAGTCCCTTTAAAAAAAACCTCACCAATGGTGTGATAAAAGATGGAACCCAGGATCCCAGCTTGCAAGTCCCAAATGTCTTGGACCTATATCCCTAGCTCCTCAGAAATCTTTAAAGGACTTCTAATTCTGCTTCCCTTCCCAATACTGCCCACCCCAGACCTACCAGCTTTAGTACGTCAAGTTGGCCACTGAATATAGTTGGCCTAGAAAGAGATCACCACCACCACCATCTCAATTTAAAAAAAAAAAAAAAAAAAAAGGTAGTCCTTGACAGGGCAAGACAGTGCAGAGACTTTTTCCATCTTGTCTTCTTGCTGAGGTCATTTTAGGTTTAACCAGAATTTGATCTCTTTGATGTAGGATCCCATGGAAAATTACCCAACTCTATTCTAAAAACCCAAGGTCAAGATGCCCCAGCTAACTTACCTTAGCTTTTGTTAAACTACAGGCTTGCTCAAATCTCCCTGTCCAGCTGACTTATCTCCCCATCTGTTAAACAGCCTGCTTGTGCAAACCTCTCCCTCCAGCTAACAGCTTATCTTAGTTTCTAAACTGCCTGCATTCAGATTGCTCCAAACCTTCCCCTGCAGCTGCCAGGTAAGACAACAGGATGTGGGTTTTGCTGGTAAAAGCCCCTTGCCCTAAATGCTTGGTGACCCTTGGATCTCTGAATATCTGAGTGTAGTCGCAGCTGGCCGGAATAAAGATTCAATTTGATATAAACCGTGTCTACGTGGCCAACCACAGTGGGCTCCTTGTAATAGAATAACAAGAGAATGCTGGCACACAGTTGACTGGAGCTTCAGCACTCCAAGACCTTTTAAGGTTGAGCTTAGCCCACTTGGCTTGGATTCACCTTGAAGATAAGGAAGAAGGAGCATGTCCCAAGCTGGTAGCTTCTCTCTCATGAAATAAATTCATAAAAAAAAAAAGAAATTCATTTTCAGCTTCTTTTGTCATCTGTTGTACAATATTGTGGTGGTTTGAATGAGAATGGCTCCCAAGGGTATATAGATTTTAATGCCTAGTCATTAAGGAGTGGTACTATTTGAATGAATTAGGAGGTGTGGCCTTGTTGGAGAAGTGTGTCACTAGGGGTGGGCTTTGAGGTTTCAAAAATTATGCTAGGCTCAGTGTCTCTTCTTCCTGCTGTCTGAAGATCCAGATATAGAATTCTCAGCTACCTCTCCAGCATCATGTCCGCCTGCACACCACCATGCCCCTGTCTTGATGATAATGGACTAGGCTAAGCTTCTGAAACTATAAGCTTTAAGTTGCTGTGAACTGGGTGGTGGAGGAACATGCCTTTAATTCCAGCACTCAAGAGGCAGAGGCAGGTAGATCTCTTGAATTTGAGGTGAGCCTGGTTTACAGAGTGAGTTCCAGGACAGCCAAAGCTACACA
>NC_045030.1:7081404-7083235 GCF_008632895.1 Mastomys coucha | reverse complement strand
AGGTAAGCTTTTTAAATAATTGATTGTTGCAGAAAATATTAAAAATTGAACTGGCTCCTTCCCAGGCTCCTGCTGCTGCCCCGTTGGCTGGTGGGCAATCGCTGACCTGTTTTTATCTCCTGGAGACTCTCTGGCCCGGAGCTCCAGAAATATTTCCACCCAGCTTACTAAGTTCCCACTTGTGGGTCGCTACCATGCCAACCCTGTGCTTCAAATCTCCCACAGCCTTGGTGGTGCACATCTCTGGCAAACCTGCATTTTGCTGTTGTACCTTTCTCTCTTGAACCCAGATGAGCCTTCACATGAAGGAAAACAACACAAACTTAGTTCAGAAATGATAGTAGCTCAATCTCTGAAACTTGGAGACACTCATAGCTACATCTTATCCTTACACTATCCCTATCCAAAAAGACCTCTCTCCTGCTTCCTCTCTTCCTCTGTCCAACCCGGAAGGCCCATCTACTTATCTAGTGCTTGGCTCCTTTATTCATTAGGGGATGGCTCACAAGAACTCACCTGAGTATGAGTCACTCCTTGTCTGCAGCCCCTCCCAGGAGAACAGAATTAGCATCAACATACAAACAGCACCAGGCCCATCCACAACAGTTGACATATTCATACATGACTAGCATTTGTTGCTGAGATATATTCAGCCCTATTTTTCATTTTTTTATTGCTGTAAGCATTGAGAAAAATGAGTCTTTTTTTTTTTCCGGTTTTTCGAGACAGGGTTTCTCTGTATAGCCCTGGCTGTCCTGGAACTCACTCTGTAGAACAGGTTAGCCTCGAACTCAGAAATCCACTTGCCTCTGCCTCCCAAGTGCTGGGATTAAAGGCGTGTGCCACCACTGCCCAGGAAAATGAGTCTTAAACAGCAACAGAAGATGTTTTACTACCTTTGTTTTTTGAACACCTTTGTTTGAAGGAAAGCAACTATGTTCAGGGCACATGCCAAAGTAGGGCATTTAATAGAAACTCCTCTTATAAATGCAAGATCATCAAATCTCCCAATAATAGAAAGCATGTCCATTCACACTAGATTCTATAACACATCCACTGAAAATATGAGGGAAGCAGAGGCAGGCGGATTTCTGAGTTTGAGGCCAGCCTGGTCTACAGAGTGAGTTCCAGGACAGCCAGGGATACACAGAAAAACCCTGTCTCGAAAAAACAAACAAACAAACAAACAAACAAACAAACAAACAAAAAAAAAAGGAAAGAAAGAAAATATGAAAACTTCCAGGTAGAGTGGAAATATATATATATATGTGTGTGTGTGTGTGTGTGTGTGTGTGTGTGTGTGTGTGAATATATATGTGAATACACACATATGTATATATGAGAGAGACAGAGAGAAATGCATAGTACCTCTTAGATGGAGGGAAGCAATATGAAAGATCACCCCCAAATTTATCCTCCATCCCACCTTTAAAGACAGGATCTCATGTATAACAGGCTGGTTTTGAACTCCCTATATAACTGAGGATGACTTTGAACAGAAGGTTCCTGTCGTCACCTCCCTAGTGTTAGAATTACAGACAAGAACCATTTTGGACAGCTTATGCAGTGGACTGGGTTGCTCCCATAGTTCTACGGTCTCTACCCTCTAGATCAATTTGGATTTGGCGGTCTGTGGCCAAGTCTGAGAAGCAGGAAGACAAAAAGGGGTAACTGCCCCAGCTCACAATACCAGGTGTGATGCTTGGTTTTGGTTGTGGACTTTATACAATATAGAATCACCTAGGAAGGGAGCCTCCTCAATGAAGTTTCTAGATAACACTGGCTTGCGGGCATGCCTCTGAAGGATTTTCTTTGGATTGAGGTGGGAAGA
>NC_045030.1:7074135-7081114 GCF_008632895.1 Mastomys coucha | reverse complement strand
GCCCGGCTCCATTTCTCTTCTTGACAGTGGATGTGATGTGGCTATCTGCTTCAACTTCCTGTCCCTTGACTCCCCCACTCCACCCCCTGGATTGTAACGATGGACTGTAACCTAGAAACCTAGAATTGTGAGCCAAATGAACCATTTCTCCTTAAATTGCTTGTGTGTGGGTATTTTATCCCGACAACAGAAAACTAAACTAAGACACCTGGGGATCCACGACTAGCTCTGCTTTCCCTACGGTAGCCATAGCAGGACAGATGTGTTTCCACAGTTCTCTGGGCAATGTCAAGGAAAGTACTCACAGTGATAAGATAAAGCTGTATGCAGATTGGACTGAATAATGCTCGTCAATAAATATGTGCCTTTTCTGTAGAAAAGGCTTTTTCCACAGCCCAGATTCACTTCATGGATGCCAACCTTCCCAATGCCCAAGATCCAGAAAGGTGGTCAAGCTAAGGATTGTTATGATCCAAATTTCTAAAAGTGTTTCTGCTTTCTTCTTGTTTATTTTCTTTCATCTCCCCAGCCACCTTTTAAAAAATGTTTATGGCAGGGTGTCATATAAGCCAGGCTGGTCTGGAACTACTCAGTATGTATCACATGGTGCTAAAGATGACCTTAAAGTCCCAATCCCCTAGCCTCCATCTCCCAAGTGCTGGGCCACGCTGGTGCCTCCTAAATGTCCTAAACTCAATCCTTTCAGTTGAATGGGGTTGCTATCCCTGCTGTGTTCCCATCCACTCTTTCTCTCTTTTCTCCACTTGACTCTGCTCTTCTCTGGGATTCAGGCCTGGCAACAGCTAGCCAATTAATTCTCTTCCTGCACACTACAAGGGGTTCATGCGCTCAGCACTCTCTCAACCACCTAACGTAGTCTGTTTAATTTCAGCTTTGGTTACCATGGTGCTGGAAGCCTACAAATGCTATTTCTGATACAGCTTTGCCAGCTGGATTTTGACAGGATGTTGTCATGTCAGACTAGAAGGCAGTAAGAAGGGGAACACTATCAAGCTCCCAGGGTAGCAATGACAGTCCCAGTCAGGCAACGTAAGCAGTGAGGATGGGCTTGTGCCCTCAGGCCCTGGATAGCAGTAACTTCCTCATACTGCTCAGCACCCTTTCCCTAAAGGAGAGCAGCTGTTTCCTTGTGTCTGGGGCCCAACAGCCACTTGCTCCTCTAACCTTAATACCTTCCTCATCCCCTTCATAAAAGTCTTCTCTGCCTGAAGTAGTCACCACACTGGGTTTGGACCCTGTTTTGAGACAGGGGCACATGCATCCCAGGCTGAGTGTCTCATTGTTCTGCCTCCTCCTCTGGAGTACCCTGATTTGAAGTATATACCACCCACATCTGGCTTACCAGTGCTGAGGAGGGGTCATAGATGTGAGGCAAACATTCTATTGACTGAACTACAGTCCCCAGTCCCACTGCACATGGTGGTTTTGGTTTGTTTTGCTAGAAATCAACGCCATTATTCTCCAGCAACCTTTTAAACCTCTCTAAATCATATCTGAAGGCATGGGAGTTTTACCCAAAGAATTATAACTGAGCACTTACTGGGTTCAGAGGTGCCTTGGCCTGGGGCAGTTTAGAAAAGACAGATGCATCCCGAGATAACTATTGCAAATTAACCAGGGATAAATTTCATAAAACCAGGAGGTTTTTTTTCTTTTCTTTTGTTTTGTTTTGTTTTGTTTTTTTTATAAAAAGAAATCCATCAGATATTTACTTAACAGTCTAGGGCCAGACAGGATACTACATGTTATCAATCCCAGCACTCGGGAGGCAAAGGCAGGCATATTTCTGTGAGTTCAAGGCCAGTCAGGGCGGTAACTATGTATAGTGAGAAACTGTTTGAAAATCAAAACCTACAAACAGCCATAGGATACATTAACAGCAGGAAGTGCAAGGTCCCAAGGGTCCTAAATAATTACAGATGCAAAAGTCACTGGGAAAAGGAAATGGCTGCACCTGGATCCACGCCAGGTGGGAGAAATGAAATCAGGTAGAGGGCTGGGCCACAGTTCAGTTGGTCAAAGTGCTGGATATGCATGTATGCTCAAAGACCTGAGTTCCAGAGAAAACATGGCTAGAAGTGCTGTTTGTAATTGCAGTGCTGGGGAAGTGGAGGCAGGCAGGTCCCTGGGGCACTACGGCCAGCAGGCCTTGCCTAATGATGTGAGCCCCAGGCCAGTGAGAGAGAGACCTTGTCCCAAAACAAAACCAAAGAGGATGCACCTTGGGAGGAATTCCATCTAAGGTTATCCTTTGGCCAGACATTTTGGCCAGATAGTTCTCAGGACATTTCTAACTGTCTTTTCTAAACTGCCCCAGGCCAAGGCACCTCTGAACCCAGTAAGTGCTCAGTTTTAATTCTTTGGGTAAAACTCCTATGCTTTCAGATATGATTTAGAGAGGTTTAAAAGGTTGCTGGAGAATAGTGGTGTTGATTTCTAGCAAAACAAACAACCCCAAACCACCATGTGCAGTGGGGCTGAGGACTGTCAGTAAAATAAACCAGAACTTGAGATATGGCTCCTCCTACTCATGTTGCTCCCCAGCCCCAGGCAAATGCTTGCTGGAGTTGGTCAGGCGGAATCTAAGCTTGGAATCAAGAAGGGAGGTGGGTAGGGCCTCTGTCTAGAACGTGCTGGGATGAGTTACTTTTGTCATGCTGATACCTGTCCATCTGGAACAGGGAAAGTTTGCTTTCATCCAGGGATCTACTTTTAAGGAGAAGAAGGAAAGGAAAATGGACACTGGCCAAAGGCAGGAAGTTGGCTCCGCCCCTGTATATGTGCTGTATATATACTCTTTTAGAGAGCATAGCAAGGGTGATGGAGACAGCTCTCTCTGTGCGGTGGTTCTCAACCTGTAGTCTAGATCCCTTTGGGGGTCACATATCAGATATTTACAATACAACTCATAATAGCAAAATTATAGTAATGACGCTCTAATGAAAGTAATGTCATGGCTTGGAATCACAACACGAGGAACTGTAATAAAGGGTCACAGCATTAGAAGGGCTGAGAATGACTGACTCAGTGAGTAAAGTACTTGCTTTGCAAGCATGAAGGTCTGAGCTCAGACCTTCAGAACTCACATAGACCCCTGGAATGATGGTCTACATCTGTCATAGCAGCTCTGGGGAATGAAGACAGGTGGTTCTGGGGCGCTTGCTGGACAGCCAGTCTAGTCAAACTGAGAGTTCCAAGTTCAGTGAGAGATTCTATCTCCAAAAATGTAAGACAGAGAGTGATTATGGAAACCCTCTGATATCGGCCTCGGGCCTCCACATACCACATGTGCATATAGTGTGCTCACACGTGCATTCGTACACACACACACACACACACAAATAACCAAGACAGATCAAAGCAATCAGATACAGAGCTGAGTCAGTGACCAAAGCTATAACTCTGTTACTGCATTCACCCCAATGTCTTGGAGGCAAGCAGGCCAGATGACTTTCCTGGGCTCTCAGAGAATCATCCCTGCTGAAATGGGTACTTAACTTCTAAGCCATCATCTCTTCTGTTTGCCAACTGGAATAGGAAGTCTTCCCAGATAAAGTGCTTCCTAAGCCCAGGACCCATGTGAACAAAGCCCTAGTGTGAATTGTAGCCCTAGTACAACTGAAGAGCTTCTAATGGCTGGTTGTAGCGTTAGGGTTTCTATCGATGCTATAAAACACCATGACCAAAAGCAGCTTGGGAAGGAAAGGCTTTGTTTTATTTACCTCACATGTCAGGATCAGTTTATCATGAAGGGAAGTCAGGGCAAAAATTCTAGGCAGGATCCTAGAGGCAGGGACTAAAGCAGAGACTATGGAGATGTGCTATTTACCGGCTTGCCTTTCCTGGCTTGATGAATTTGTTTTCTTATACACCCAGGTCCACCTGCTTAGGGATAGCAACCACCCACAATAGGCCTTCTCACATAAATCATTAATAAGAAAATACCTTACAACCTTGCTTTACAGCCCGATCTTATAGAGGCATTTTCTCAACTGTCAGTTCCCCTGTGGTGACATACCCACCAGAAAAGACAACTCGGGCTGGGCGGTGGTGGCACACGCCTTTAATCCCAGCACTTAGGAGGCAGAGGCAGGCAGATTTCTGAGTTCGAGGCCAGCCTGGTCTACAGAGTGAGTTCCAGGACAGCCAGAGCTACACAGAGAAACCCTGTCTCGAAAAAATAAACAAACAAAAAGAAAAAAGAAAAGACAACTCAGACATGGGTTGAAGCCAATAAAAGATCTTTTTTTTGTTTGTTTGTATACAGGGTTTCTCTGTATAGCCCTGGCTGTCCTGGAACTCACTCTGTAGACCAGGCTGGCCTCGAACTCAGAAATCCGCCTGCCTCTGCCTCCCAAGTGCTGGGATTAAAGGCATGCACCACCACTGCCTGGCTAAAAACTGTTAAGTTACATTTGTTTATTGGTTGTATATGTATATGGGTAAGGGCATATGTCCCTTGTAAGGCAGAAGGGTCAGAGAAGGGAGAGAAAGTCTGAGTAAGGCCTGAGATGGTAAGGGAGCCAGTGCTCAAGAAACCCCATTGCCTCCCTCACTTACTCCTACCTATGGATACCCTTTCTCTTCCCATCCATTTGGTTCCCAAGTGACAGATTCACTTAATGACCATGAAATGGTTTAGAGGCCCTGGAGAATGGAGTGAAACATGATGAATACAGCATGTGGTACATTTTTCTGAACTATGAATTGCAGTAATAAACAGCCCTTGTACACTGAATAGGAAACATGAAAAATATTTAATTTTAAAAAGTATTCTGATAATGCATACAAATAACTAAGAGTCAGGGTCAAATTAAGATGCAAAATAGCAGCTATACACAAAGAAATCTATGAGGGCTGGAGAAGCCAGTAAGGAGCATTAAAGACAAATAGCATGGAATCTGACTCAAAATATTTCTCTCTCATATGCATAATAAAGCATGCTATTCATGTTCAAGGTTCATGCAAACTGAAATGAAGAGAGAAAATTACACTTTATATCACGATGCTTTTAAAAGGTGTCTGGAGCTTCACAAAAAAGAAATTAAAACGAACTGAAAGACCCCCGTGTGGAGACCCCCACTCATACCTCGGGAGGATGTGCAAGGAATCACGAAAGACTGTCTTGATGTAATTACAAGAGGTAGTTTTTAATTTAGGAGTGCTCTGGGCGGGCACCACACCTATCTCATGCAGGTGGAGCCAACCAGGAGGCTCAAAAGTTAGGGGTTTATATAGGGAAAAGGTCTGGGGGAACAAAGGAGTCGGTATGGTTACACATGATTGGCTAGTTCAAATATTAACTATTACGTGCAGAACAGAGTGGAAAATTCCTAAAGTTGGTGTTAATCTGAGTCAACAAAGCATCTGACCTTAAACCATATCTGAGAGGACCAGATGGTCCATTACTTAGTGTCCGCCAGGCACGTCTTTGCAGGCCTGGGCCTTGGACATGTCCTCGTTTGCCTAGACATGTTTTCCTCTATGTTTATAGTTTTATGTCTTCTTGACCTGCCAGCTCTTATGATATCTAACAACTTGCTTGCTCCTTCCCAGGCCTATGTGGGCCAGCTTGTGATGGATTCTTAGGCCCATAACTTTTCTTCCTAGTCAGCACAGGTCTAAAGCTTTAATTTTTCCTTTGCCTTGAGCTCTTTCACGTTTCCTTTGTTCTAAACCTTTTCTTATTTTGACTAAATTATCTTTGACTCTTCTTGAGTGATCTATGTAAAAACCACACTCTTCTTCTATATCTTTTTGGCCTGTTAGTTCCCAGAATGTCTTAACAGCTTGCTTATTTTTGCCCAGGCTTATTTGGACATATTCGACCTTGGTCCACTATGTTTTCCTCAAACCTGCAATTTTCTCATTAGCCAGCACAAGTTTTAAATTTAACTCTTTCAGAACTACTGTTTTGGCATTTCCTTTTGTTTGTGGCTGGATGAGTGTTGTGTGGGTGCAGGTGTGTGCGAGTGAATGTACATGTGTACATGTGGAGACCAGAGGAAAGCCTTGGGCCTTTCTTCAAGAGCCATCTACCTCCCCCAACGTCTATACTGATTTAACTATTTGGGGGCGGTGCTTGCATGCCACAGTGCAAGTATGGAGGAAAAAGGACAACTTAGAGTCCATTCTCTCTTTCCAACATGTAAGTTTTAGAGCTTGAGCTCAGGTCACCAGGCTTGTGGGGAAGTATCTACCAAGCCATCTTGCAGACCCCAACCTTGTTCTACAGACACAGCCTCTGCCTCCTCCAGTCTGGGATTGTACTCAGTACCCATGCCTGGAAATTTGACATGGGTTCTAGGGAGGGAACTCATGTTTTCATGCTTGTATGACAGGCACTTTACCAAAAGAACCATTGCCCCAGCCCTACCATGATTTTTTCCTTGCTTTGTTTGGTTTTGTTTTGTTTTGTTTTTTCAAGACAGGGTTTCTCTGTGTAGCCCTGGCTGTCCTGGAACTGGATTTGTAGGCCAGGCTGGCCTCGAACTCACAGAGCACACTTGGCTGGCTTTTTTTTTCCTTCTTGACACTGGTTTGTTCAAACCCTTACAGGTTTCCAAGGTACTGTCTTAAGTGACCATCTTCTCCAAAGGTGCCTGTAGTTTTTATCTCTACTACTTGTTTAACACTTAGTAATAATAATTAGCACTTAGTGAATAGCTATTCTATGTCAAGTCCTGAACTAACTCTTCAAGGACAATTACTTAACTAAACACAACAATCCTTAAATTAGCACCATCATGCCAAATTACATTAAAGGAAGAGGAGGAGGAGGAAGATTTCAAATCAATGATGCCGATCTCTTATTAATCACAGCTAATTTTTCAACTCCAACTAACTAGCATCTCCTGTCCCAGTAAAACAAAGATTTCTCTTCCAGATTCTTTTTTTAATTAGATATTTTCTTTATTTACATGTCATACGATATCTCCTTTCCCAGGTTCCCCTCCAA
>NC_045030.1:7070272-7072902 GCF_008632895.1 Mastomys coucha | reverse complement strand
ATCTGGAGAATATCATCCTGAGTGAGGTAACCCAATCACAAAAGAACACACATGGTATGCACTCTCTCTCCCAGATTCTTAATCAAAAACATCTCACAAACAGCACTGACAGTCTTAATTCTCTCTGAAATTTCATAAACCAGGCTTCTATCATCTACATTTTTTTAAAAGATGTATTTATTTTTATTTATATGAGTACACTGCAGCTGTCTTCAGACACATACCAGAAGAGTGTCCCATTACAGATGGTTGTGAGCCACCATGTGGTTGCTGGGAATTGAAGTCAGGACCTCTGGAAGAGCAATGTTCTTAGCCGCTGAGTCATCTCTCCAGCCACCCCCCCACCTTCTACATTTATCTTTGCATTCTTTCAAGTTCCCACAACAGCTCATTAAGCAATGAAGCATTCAATGGATTTTCTATCCCAAAGCTCCAAAATCATCTACCTTCCTCTCACAAAAGAGTTTAAGGCTTAATAGCTACATGGTGAGGCCCATCACTGAAACATGCACTGAAACTCAGGTACCAATTTCTGTCCTAGTTTGCTTTCTGTTGCTGTGAGAAACACCACGACCGAAGGCACTTGGGAAGGAAAAGGTCCATTTCATTTTACACAGTAAAGTTCAGAGCAGGAGCTAAATCAGAGAGCATAGAGGAAGACAGAGCAGGAAGACAGAGCAGGAGCTAAATCAGAGCATAGAGGAATGTTGCTTACTGGCTTGCTTCCAGGTCACATTCAGCTGCTTTTTTTTTATACCACCCAGGACCATCTGCCCAGTGGTGGCACCATTTGTGGTGAGATAAGCTCACCTCTGTAGCTGGTCTTTGCTACTTTGAGGTTTTTTCTTTTTCCCACCCTTTATCCCCCCACTTTTACCCATCACTAGACTCCTCCATCAGTTAGCAATCAAGAAAATGCTCCATACAGGCCCACTGGCCAGTCTGATAGAGGCAACTCCTCAAATGAGGTTCTCTCTTACCGGGTGCCTATAACTTGTGTGGAACAGGCCTGTAAACCTAACACTCGGGGGGTTGAGGCAGGAGGATTAAGAGTTCAGGGTTATCCTTAGGTATTATAATAGTTCTCCAGAGTAACAGAACGTACAGAATAAATCTCTCCCTATAGAAAGGGCATTTATTAGCATGGCTTACTGGCTATGGTCCAGCTAGTCCAATAATGACTGTCCACTAACAAAAGGTCCAAGAATTTAGTAGCTGTTCAGTGCACGAGGGTGGATGTGTCAGCTAGTCTTCAGTATATGTCATTTAATTCCAAAGAAATAGGCTCTAATGCTAGTGAAGGAATGGACTTGCCAGTAAGTGTGAGAGGAAGCAGGCAAAAAGCAAGCTTCCTTCTTCTGTGTCCTTCATATAGGCTGCCAGCAGAAGGTGTGGCCCAGATTAAAGGTGGATCTTCCCACTTTAAATATCATGATTAGAGGTGGATCTTCCCAGCCAGGTGGTGGTGGTGCACACCTTTAATCCCAGCACTTGGGAGGCAGAGGCAGGCGGATTTCTGAGTTCGAGGCCAGCCTGGTCTACAGAGTGAGTTCCAGGACAGCTAGGGCTACACAGAGAAACCCTGTCTGGAAAAACCAAAAAAAAAAAAAAAAAAAGTGGATCTTCCCATTTCAATTAAGCAAAAATCCCTCACAGGTATGCACCTCCATTTTTTGGGTTTTAGTTAATTCCAGGTGTAGTAGAGTTGATAAACAAGACCATCAGAGGTATGTACTAAGTTCAAGGCTAGCCTTGGAGACATGAGGCCTTGTCTCAACAGAAACAACAGCAATCTTCTCTCTGGGCCACAGCTTAGTGGTAGAACATGCACTTAGTACATACTAGTACAAAGAGACAGACAGACAAATGAATTTTATGTTATTAAAATGATCCACAGATAAAGGAGACTTCTCTTTACAACAGAGGAGACCACCTATAGAAAATCACAACCAAAAAAAAACCAAAAACCAAAAACAAAAATAAAAAAGAAAGAGGAAAAAAGAAAGAAAGAAAATCACAACCAGTCCATAAGAGTTGTGGAGCCCAGTCCCAGTTGGTACCAAACACTCCAACACATAAGGCTCAGGAAACACTGAAAAAGAAGAGCCAGGAAGGGGGCTGGCGAGATGGCTCAGCGGGTAAGAGCACTGACTGCTCTTCCAAAGATCTTGAGTTCAGATCCCAGCAACCACCTGGTAGCTCACAACCACCCATAATGAGATCTGACATCCTTTTCCTGGTGTGTCTGAAGACAGATACAGTGAATTATGCAGCCAGAGCGAGTGAGGCCCGGCAGAAAGTCCTGAGTTCATTTCCCAGCAGCCACACACATGATGGCTCATGGCCATCTATACAGCTACAGTGTACTCATACACATAAAATAAATAAAATAAATCTTTTAAAAAAAAGAAGGGGCAGAAAGATTGTAAGGGCCAGAGGAGATCATCAAGTTTGCTGTGCAAGTATGTCTCCTAGTAATACAAGAAGCTACACTCATAAAGTCTCACCAACATGACTGTACTGGCTGGTTTTGTGTGTCAATTTGACAGGCTGGAGTTATCACACAGAAGGGAACTTCAGTTGGGGAAGTGCCTCCATGAGATCCAGCTGTGGGGCATTTTCTCAATTAG
>NC_045030.1:7068368-7069109 GCF_008632895.1 Mastomys coucha | reverse complement strand
AGAAAAAAAAACAAAAAACAAAAAACAAAACAACAAAAAAGGACCCAATAAATTACCAAAACAAATAAGCCAACAGAAGCCTTTCTCCAGGGAAGAAAACACACCAATTGGCTGTCGAGTGCCAAATGGTCAGCCCTGAAAGCATGTGTACAAGGAATAGTATATGAGTGGGACAGGTTATAGTTAGGGATATATGTGTATGTACATATATGCAATTATTGAAAAAAAAGGCCATGAATTTGAAGAAGAATGTGGAGGGGTATATGGGATGGATTAGAGGGAGGAAAGGGAAGGAGAAATGTTGTAGTTAAATATAATCTCAAAACAAATTATGTTTAAAATTGTATGGTCAATTAATATTTGTCTGAAAGTAGTGCAGATGGGGCCACTGCACAGGTCAGCTTTTTGTGGGTTACATATACAATGTTATTTGTTTTTAATGAAGAACCCAACTTGGCTCAGTTTTGGGAGGCCTGGGTACTACTGTGTACTGGTTAATATTTCAAGCCACACAGCTTCTAAGAGAATCAAGGCACCTCTTAGATAAGTCAACAAATGTGTGCTTTTTGCCCATAGTCATTCAGGTGGCAGATTCAACTACCAGGTATCCAGAAAATGTCTCTAATCAGGGTACTCGGTATGTCCTTCCTTCTTCTCAAATATGTATATACTGTTCCTTCTGAGACCATGTGTTCCTCACCAGAGACCAGCACTATGCTGGGCACACAGTAGGTGGTAGGT
>NC_045030.1:7066067-7067708 GCF_008632895.1 Mastomys coucha | reverse complement strand
TGATTTTTTTTTTTCCTTCTTGGAGGTCAACCTTGTAAAGGAGAAAGTGGGATGGAGAGTGAGGTGCCACAGGCTCCTGTGACTCCTCAAAGAGCCTGATCTAATGTTGCACATGGCATTAGACCTAAGATGGTTCCCAGAACATTGGTGAGACAGCAAAAAGAACTGAGGCCTGGGTGGTGGCTGCTTCTCTGTCTTCACCAAAATCCTAACAGGTGACAATATTCCTCCCCCTGCCCTAAATGTGGCAGTACATACCTGTAATCCTAGCACTAGCACTAGGGAAGCAGAGATAGGAAGATCCACGGGCCTCAACGGCCACAGAGTCTTACTGAATCAGTGAACTCCATGTTCATTGTGGAACTCTGTCTCAAAAACAATGGTGGAGAGGGATGGAGGAAGACACTTGATGTCAACCTCTGAGCTCCACATGTATGGACATACATGAACATGTGCAATATATACATCTAAATGTCAGTGTCATGAAAGGTTAAAAAAAAGTTCTTTCTTTTTAAAAGAAAGAAAATGGCTTCAAGTAGGGCAGGTGCCTTAATTCCAATACATGGGAGGCAGAGACAGGCTGATCTCTGAGTTGGAGGCCAGCCTGGTCTACAGAGTGAGTTCCAGGACAGGTCAGCTAGAGCTACATAGTAAAACCCAGTCTCAAAAAAATGATAAAGGAAAAAAAAGGAAAGTAAAAAAGAAAAAATGGTACTTCCAAGGTAAAATAACAGATTAGAAATAGCCTCTGAATGGCTCTGCAATATAGCAGGAGTCAAGAGAACAAAGATCAAGTCACCCTGGTTGAGAGAGAACATCTCCTCCAGTCAAAGAGATGAAAGGGAAGCTTCCCAGAGCAAGCAATGAAAGAGAATTCAGTAAGAAGCAGGAAGAGGACCCCAACCCAAGTCCCACTTCCCTGAGAACTCAAGGCCACAGCACCATTTAAACCTGTCGAATGCAGAGAGCCTTAAGGAAAACAGTTATCCAGGACAACATCACACACAGCTAAAAGTAGAGGAGATTCTTTCCTGAAAACAGCTAGCTCCAGGAGAAACCCATGGCTCTCAAAACTTAAATCTAACATAGGGATTTGATGTAATACTTAGAAATTGAGAATTCCATCACATAGCTCCTCATGAGTACTATATCCAGGCATCATCCGGAGACTGAGCTTCTCTCGGGACCTGAAAACAAAGAAGAGTCAGTCCCAAGTCAAGGAGCCTAGGGATACCTTGTGTGGTGATTAATCCTGTTGGTTTGACAGGATCTATAATCACCTAGGGCTCAGGCCTCTGGGCATGCTTTCAGGGACTATCTAGATTAAGTTAATGGAGGGGGGAAGATCCTCTCCAAATAGAAGTGCTATCAGGATTATTCTACAGGCTTGGGACCTGAATTGGATAAAAAGGAGTAAGTCAAGCCAGCAGTAGCAGTGCACGCCTTTAATCCCAGCACTCTGGAGTCAGAGACAAGCAGATCTCTAAGTTAGAGGCCAGCCTGGTCTATAAAGTGAGTTCCTGGACAGCCAGAGCTATACAGAGAAACCCTGTCTCAAAAACAAAAACAAGCCGGGTGGTGGTGGCGCACGCCTTTAATTCCAGCACTTGGGAGGCAGAAGCAGGCAGATTTCTGAGTTCA
>NC_045030.1:7060261-7065711 GCF_008632895.1 Mastomys coucha | reverse complement strand
TGCTTCCTGACTGTGGATACAGTGTGACCAACTTCCTCAGGCTCCTGATGTCATAGCTTCCCCCAGGTGGACTACATCCACATCAACTGAAATAGAACCTCCTTCCTTTCAGTTTGTAAATTAATTAAAGTCAGGGTGTTCGAGAGGCACAGGCAGGCACAGGAGAGGGAGGTTAGACCTGGACCAGCTCAGAAGCTCCAGCACTAGGGAGATGGGAGCAGTGATAAGAAGACAGAGTCTCCATTGTGGCTGACTGCAGGTGATGAGCCTTGCAGCCTGTAGATGTCTCCCTGTCAGAATGTGAGGTACGTAATGTCTGAGCAGCAAAATTAAGGCAGGCTGAGTCCCCAGCTTCTCCCCTTCAGGACCTAAGTCCATGCTCTGCTTGCTCCCCTTACCCTGGTTTTCTGTTGCTATCCAGGCAGGTGGCTTTCTCCTCTAAATGGTATGAGGTATTGTACCCTCAAGAGAAGGCTGCTCACAAGACCTTTGCATGAAAGGAGACCCATTCCAACAGTGGCACAAAGGTCATTAAAAACCCGAGAGAAAACAAGCAGTATGACCTTCAAACATTTGCAATTTTCCAGGCACTGAACCCAAAGATATCAGAGAGGATGAAATGCTGGACAGATTGTTCAGAAGGCTAGAAAAAAATGGCTTAATTCCTAGTCACATATGACCTACCAAAGCAAACTGAGAGCCTATAAAAAATACCTAGGTAGCCTGGGTGGTGATGGCACACATCTTTAATCCTAGCATTCTGAAGGTAGAGGAAGGGGGATTTCTGAGTTAGAGGCCAGCCTGGTATACAGATCAAATTTCAGGACAGCTAGGGATACACAGAGAAATCCTGTCTCAAACAAAACAAAACCAGCAGGCAGTGGTGGCGCAGGTCTTTAATCCCAGCACTTGGGAGGTAGAGGCAGGTGGATTTCTGATTTCGAGGCCAGCCTGGTCTACAGAGTGAGTTCCAGGACAGCCAGGACTATACAGAGAAACCCTGTATCGAAAAACAAAGCAAAACAAGACAAAGCCAAAAAACAAACAAACACAAAAAACAACCTAGTCAGGTTAATAAGGAATAGATTGAACTGATGATGATGATGATGGTGATAATGATGATGATAACAGCAGGCTCTTGTCAAGGAAACACATCAGACCTGAGATTCACTGAGGAATTCTACCAAGCTTTAAAGAACTAACACTAATATTCCTCAGACTACTCCTTTTTTTCTTTTTTTTGGTTTTCAAAACAGGGTTTCTCTGTGTAGGCCTGGCTGTCCTGAAACTCACTCTGTAGACAAGGCTGGCTTGGAACTCAGAAATCCACCTGCCTCTGCCTCCCAAGTGCTGGGATTAAAGGTGTGCACCACCACCACCTGGTCCTCCGACTACTCTTTAAGACAGAAAAGTAAACAGTGTTTCCAGGGGTTGGAAGTACAGTTGAATTGCCTAGCATGCAGGATACCCTGGGTTCCATCCACAGCTCATTCACTACTACATAAATGATTTTGACAGCCTGGGCTGCATGAGACCTTGTCTCTAACAAGACAAAACAAAACAACAACAGAATGCTTCCAAGAGAAATAAGTGGTACAGAGTGGGAATGGAGTCAGTGAAAGGATTTCCACTTTCAAATGATGTACTCTATTTATATTGGTGTTGGTCATAGGTGCAGTGGAAGAGAGAGAAGCTCACCAAAATGCTAGCCTTCAGTCTCCAAAGGAGCAGAACAGTTCAGCCTTCTAGGAAAAGACTGAAACCCAGCTAGATCATTCCATTATTCAAACATTATACAAGGTTAATTGGGGCTGGGAAAGGTTCCAGCTACCAAGTTATCTTGCCCTTGCTGCCAGTGAGAGCAGAAAACCCACACAAATCTGTCCCTTTTGACCATGGCTAGCCAAAATCAAAAGTAAGAACTCCAGGTTTGCCAGGACTGTCTTGGAACCAAGATTAATGTAACTTCGAGTTCTCACGTAGCACCGAGTGCAAGATTCTCTACAGAGACATTTCTTCAAGGTTCAAGCAGTCTCCAAACAATTTCTCAGCCTCTACTGATTGTCCCAAACATAGCAAAGCCTCTGCTGAATCTCTTCACTCAAAGCCAGACACAAAGGCTTTACTATACACTTCACTACAGCAATCCATTTTTATTATTTTATTTTTAATTATTCATTTTACTTATTCGCTTATTTTATGTGTATAATTGTTCTGTCTGCTAGTATGTCTCTGAACATGCCTAGTATCAGTGGAAGCCAAGAGAGGGTGGAGTTACAGATGGTTGTGAGCTGCCATGTGGGTGCTGGGAATTGAATCCAGGTCATCTGGAAGAGTGGCCACTGCTCTTAACTGCTGAGCCATGTCTCCAGCCATTCTGATCCATTTTTAAAAGACTATAGATTCCACCAGAAAATTGCTCTGATAAAATACTCTGAGCATAATTGAAGCTTGCAGTAAGCTAGATATGTAGTTTGCTGGTAGAATGCTTGCCTAGAATGCACAGGGCTCTAAGTTCAATTCCAAGCACTGCAAAAATAAAAACCTACCAAAGAATAGAAGGATACAAAAAAAAAGTGCAAAAGTCAGTAGCTTTTCTATGTACCAATAATGACCCCTCTAAAAAAGAAGTAGAAAAAACAATACTATTCAAAATGATCTAAAATCAAACCAAACCATCAAACCATCCAACCAAACAAATGAAAACTGACCAAGACCTCTATAATGAAAACTATGAAACACCAAGGTGGTAGAGGCCATTAATCCCAGAACTCACAAAGCAGAGACAGGCAGAGCTCTGTGAGTTTCACCACAGCCAGGGCTTTCTGACAGCCTGAGACAGGCAGAGACTCTATCTCAAAAAAAAAAAAATGACATTATAAAATAGAAACATGTTCCATGTTGGGGCTATCATGTCAGGTAATCTGTCCTCCACCCTGACAACCTGAGTTCCATTCCCAGGATCCATATGGCAGAAGGAAAAAAATGAATCTTGAAAGTTATCCTCTGATAGTCACATGATCCACACACATACACAAATACACACAAAGCAAATACATAATATGTAATAAGAAACAAACCAGCTGGGCAGTGGTAGTGGCACATGCCTTTAGTCCCAGCACTTGGGAGGCAGAGGCAGGCGGATTTCTGAGTTCGAGGCCAGCCTGGTCTACAGAGTGAGTTCCAGGACAGCCAGGGCTACACAGAGAAACCCTGTCTTGAAAAACCAAATAAATAAATAAATAAATAAATAAAAGAATGGGAGAATATCTTTAGCCACTCTATATGACAGCAGACCAAATCCAGGAATATATAAAGAGGTAAAAAGTTACTGATTTTGAGTACTAACTCAGAACAAATAATCCAGTCAATATGTGGTCAGTTATCAAAAGAAATATGAAGAAACAAAAAAAGAGAGAGAGAAAGGAGAGAAAGACAGACAGACAATGAAAAACATGCTCACCATTCTTGGTCAAGGACCAGCCAATCCAAACAATAGTGAAATTCTGGCCTATGTGGTAAAGATGGCTCAGTGGTAAAGATGCTGTTCTTCCAGAGGACCTGGGTTAAATTTCCAGCACCTACATGGCAGCTCACAGCTGTCTGTAGCTTCAGTTCCAGGGGATCTGATATCCTCACACAGGCATATATGTGGGCAAAACACTAATGTACATAGAATAAGAGCAAATAAACCATTTAAATATATTACAAAATTAAAAATGAAATTAAAAAGAAAGGAATGAATGAATGAATAAATAAATAAATAAATAAACCATGACCAGCTAGTCATCACTGAAAGAAATGTTAGAGAAAGTCCTTTGGGCAGAAAGAAATGTCAATCTATAGAAAGGAAAAACATAGAAATAGCCTATAAGTATGAGTGAGTGACTTAGTCTGTTTAGATGGCTATGTAACTGGCTAGTTTACTGTTACAGTTTAATAGGACATGTTCTCCATAGGCTTATGCTTTGGGGCCTTGGCTGCCAGTGCATGGGCTTCTCAGGATGGGATCCTGAGGACTCTTGCCTGTTCATTGGACTCATCTCTTCATGGAGTCATTGAATGATGGTGACACTATTGGAAGGTACTGAACATAGGAGGTGGGGGCTAATCAGAAGTAGGAGGTCACCAGAGATGTGACACTGAAGAACTGTTAGTGCCAGGGATGGAACCCAGGACCTTGCACATACCAGACAAGCACTCTGCCATTGAGCTGCACCTAAGCCCCACAAAAATGTAACCTGTCTCTCTTGTCCCTGCCTCCTCTCTTCTCTTTGCTTTCTGACCTGCCATGAGGGGAATGGTTTGCCTACTATATACTCTCTGCCATGATGTTCTGTCTAAATATGGTTTTCTTATTCTTTAAGTGTCCTTGAAATACTAGTAAGATAAACATATAAAATATAAACCATCAGAATAAGAAAAACATCTATAGTCCATAGGGTGGTGGGTGGGGAGGGGTGGGAATCTCATAGGCTAGGTGTGTTGGTATGTGCCTGCAATCCTAGGATTTGAGAGACTGAAGTAGAGAATTACCAGTTTGAGACAAGCCAAGACTGCATAGCAAGTTCAAGGCCAGCCTGAAACAGACAAAACAGAACAGAAGGGCTGGCAACATGGCTTGGCTTGCCATGGATGCTTGCCATCAGGTCTGACAACCTGAATTAAATTCCTAGGTTGAAATGGTTGAAAGGAAACTGACTCTCACAAGTTGTCCTCTGACTGCCACACACATTTGGTGGTACATAGGTATTTATAGCCATGCCCCCCAAATTAATAGATATTAAAAGTTTATAAAAGAAGACAAAAACAGTGCAAAAAAATAAGCAGTCAGTTCTGGTAGGGGTCAACTTAGTGTTGCTTTTAGGTAGTTGTTTTTTCCCCAACACTAACTACAGTGGAGGATTGGGGTCAAAGCATAGAATTACACAACCTGATTGAGAGAGTAATTCTTCCAGACTGAGAGAGAGAGGGTCCCAGTGGAGATAAAAAGGGCCCGGTCAACGAGAAACACAAAAATAGAACCACTTGACTGTGGGCTAAGGCAGCTCTGGGCACCAGGAATCAGAATTATCACCGAGTGTGTTATTGCAGTCCCCAAGAATACTGCTTTTTTGTGTGTGTGTGTGTGTGTGTGTGTGTGTGTGTGAGAGAGAGAGAGAGAGAGAGAGAGAGAGAGAGAGAGAGAGAGAAAGAGAATGCTTTTAATGCAGTTGATAAGGTCAGTTTTGCTACATGGTATCAGGCCAGGCTCCAGAAAGGTTTAGTAGAAGGTGGTGATTTCACCAGCAGCCAGTTCAAGCACAAGGGCCAGGAGGAGGCTCCTGGAAAGTGCTATGTGGTCCTCAGAAAGCTCCTTTGGGGGTATCATGAAGGCCCAATCCTGTATTTGCAGAGACAGGACAGGTTTGGATGGAGGCTCCATGTCTTGCCTTCTTCTTCTTCTTCTT